>NC_060142.1:447707719-448076469 GCF_021461385.2 Schistocerca piceifrons
ATCCTAAGAGAAAACGCCTCTGCATAGGAACTAAAATTGGTTTGTATACTGTTTAAGGGCGTATTCTTCTAAGGAGGAATTAATTTCTTGTAGAATTGATTCACAGCCTGTATTACTCTTAGAATTGTAGAAGCTTTGTTTTTCTACTAGAATCTCGGCGTTGCGCCATTGTGAGACATAAATAACGCACAAAGGTCCATGCTGCAGATGGAACAGGGTTCCAGATATGCGAGTGGCTCGGAGATTTATTAAGTAACAAAACCCACTACATCGTCCTGGACGATGAGTATTCAACACATACGAGGGTACCGCCGGGAATGTCCCAGGGAAGTGTGATAGGTCCGCTCTTGTTCTCTGTTTACATAAATGATCTGGCGCATAGGATAAGCAGCAGTCTTCGATTGTTTGTTATGAAGCCGTAGTTTAGGATAAAGTGTTGTCTTTGCGTGGCAGTAGGAAGATACAGAGTGACTTTGACAGAAGCTTTTTGGGGTGACGAACGGCAGCTCGCTAAATCTACAAAAATGTAAGTTTACGCAGAGTGGTGGGGAAAAATTGTGTAATGTTCGACGTAGTATTGGTGTTGTTCTGACTAATTCAGTAATGACTCTTAAATATCTACGAGAAGCGCTGCAAAGCGAAATGAAATGAAAGGAGCACGTAATGTCTGTAGTAGGGAAGGTGAACAGTTGACTTCAGCTTACTGGGAGGATTTAGGTAAGTTGGGTCATAAAAAAATACCGCATATAGGACATTGTATATATTGTATTGTATTGTATGTGAACGGGGGACCTAGAGACGACGGAGAGGCTCCGTCCCGCCGCAGCCGCAGTGGTCCACAACCCCACGACGACTACCGCAGTGCCGGCCGTTGTGGCCGAGTGGTTCTAGACGCTTCAGTCCGCAACCGCGCAACCGCTACGGTCGCAGGTTCGAATCCTTCCTCGGGCATGGATGTGTGCGATGTCCTTAGGTTAGTTAGGTTTAAGTAGTTCTAAATTCTAGGGGACTGATGACCTCAGATGTTAAGTCCCATAGTGCTCAGAACCATTTGAACCGTTTAGAACTACCGCAGTCCACTTCACCCCTCCGTCGCCCCACACCGAACCCAATGTTATCGTGCGGTTCGGCCCCCTGTGGAGCCCCCAGGGAACGTCTCACACGAGACGAGTGTAACTCCTATGTTTGCATGGTAGAGTAATGGTGGTGTACGCGTACGTGGAAAACTTGTTTGTGCAGCAATCGCCGATATAGTGTAACTGAGGCGGAATAAGGGAAACCAGCCCGCATTCGCCGAGGCAGATGGAAAACCGCCTAAAAACCATCCACAGACTGGCCGGTTCACCGGACCTCGACACAAATCCGCCGGGAGGCTTCGTGCCGAGGACCAGGCGCTCCTTCCCGCCCGGAAAGCTGTGCCTTAGACCGCACGGCCAACCGGGCGGGCATATAGAACATTAGTGCGACCCATTCTTGGGTACTACACAAGTGTTTGGGATCCCCACCAGGTCGGATTTAAGGAAGGCATTGGAGCAGTTCAGGAGCGTGCTGTTACGTATGCTACCTGCAGGTTCGAGTAACATGTCAGCACTACGATGTTTAGTAAACGCAGTTAGGAATCTCTAGAGGTAATGCGAGATTCTTTTCGCGAAACGCTACTAACAAAATTTTGAGACCCGTCTTTTGAGACTTACTGCAGAATGATTCTACTGCTCCAGGGTATATCTCGCGTAATGATCACGAAAACAAGAGAAATTTGGGCTTCTACGGAGCCATATAGACAGTGCATTTTCCCTCGCTGTATTTGTGAGTGGGACAGGAAAGGGAACGACTATTAGTGGTGCAATGTGCTTTTGGACGTGAACCATATTGTGGTTTGCGGAGTATGTATGTAGATGTAGATGAAATAACTGGTGCCATGACACAATAAAGATATAATTTACACGTAATGATACTCTTTTGTTTTATGTCTCTCTTTAAAACAGAAAGCGACAGCTGTAGCCACTAATATACACTGCGGTTACACAACTCATGGAATACCTCCTAATGTCGTGTTGGACCTCCTTTTGTCTGCGTAATGCAGCCATTGCACGTGACATGGACTCAACATGTCGTTGGAACTTACGTGCAGAAATACTGAGCCATGCTGCCTCTATAGCCGTTAATAATTGCGAAAATGTTGCCGGTGCATGATCTTGTGCACTAACTGACCTATCGATTACGAACCATAATTGTTCGATGCGATACATATCGGGCTATCAGGGTGGCCAATTCATTAGCTCAACTGTGTTCTTCAAATCCATCGCGAACAAGTGTGGCCTGGTGTCATGACTCAAGTCATTCATAAAAATTCCACCGTTATTTAGGAACATTAAGTCCATGAACGGCTACAAACGGTCTACAAGTAGCCGAACATACCCATTTCCACCAGAGGACCTAGTCTATTCCATGTAAACACAGCCCGCACCTGCTCCCACAGCACCTTGTTGACAACTAAGGTTCACGGCTTTGTAGGTTCTGCGCCACACTTGAAATCAGCCATCAGCCCTTACCAACTGAAAGACTCATATGACCAGGCTACGGTTTTCCAGTCGTCTAGGGTCCAACCGACATAGTCACGAGCCCAGTAGAGGCGCTGCAGGCGAAGTCGTGCTCTTAGAAAAGGTACCCGCGTCGGTCGTCTGCTGGCATAGCCCATTACAGCCAAATTTAGCAGCACTGTCCTAACAGGTAAGTCCGTCGTACGTCCCACATCGATTTCTGCGATTATCGCACGCAGTTTTGCCTGTCTGTTAGCGCTGACAACTCTACATAGACGCTGTTGCTCTCGATTGTTAAGTGAAGGCCGTCGACCACTGCGTTGGCTGTGATGAGAGGTGATGACTAAAATCTGGGATTCTCGGCACACTCTTGACGTTGTGGTTCGCTGATAATTGAATTCGGTAACGATTTCCGAAATGGAATGTCGAATGCGTGTAACTCCAACTACGACTCCGCGTTCAAAGTCTGTTAATTCCCGACTTTTATTGAGTAGAAATGACAGCTCCACCAATACACTGCCCTTTTACACCTTGTCTATGCGATACTACTGCCATTTGTATATGTGCATACCGCTAAACCATGACTTTTGTCAGCTCATTGTAAATAATATAATTACTTCACACCAAATAATTGTGTTACTCTTGTCAGTGACCACAGCTGTTGGGGCCATTGTTGTTAATTGGGGCATAACCCGACAAAGTTCCCATTATTTATACTGCAGCGTAAGATTTAGGTGGAGTGGGGTTCCGGCAGGGTTGGTTGTGCAGATGTGAGGTTCAACTGAATCTGATAGACGACAACACACGATTTATAAATTATTCAGGAAGAAGAATAAACATTCCACAAACCTGTTTAATGATTTAATGGGGATTTTCTTTATGCCTTGTAAATTTTCTAGATGGTAAAAAGGGTAATACTACCTAGTCTGAAAAAATATTTGTAGCTGCTATGGTGATTTTGATCGCATGGAATTCCCCTCTTACAGCAGCAAATGAGGAACAATATACACTGCTGGCCACCGTAAATGCAACACCCTGAAGGAAGCATCCGAATCAAGTGAAATTTACACCATGGGTTTGCAGCGATGAGATATGCAACTGATTAGAATTTCAGCGTAGCCGCACATCACGCGCGCCTGTGGCGCCACCTCATAGCGCCATTTAAGGCTTGGCGATTTCGACGAGTGTACGATCGGCACGTGTGTTCACCTTGTGGTTGTTTCACAAGACGATCAGTTATGCCTCGTAGACAACAGCGAACATCGTTTGATCAAGTATCCGAGTTCGACAGAGGAAGGATAGTGGCTTACCGAGATCGTGGATTATCATACAGAGAAATCGCTAGTCGTGTTGGACGAAACCAAACAACTGTAATGCGGATATGTGACCGTTGGATGCAGGAGGGTAAGATGGACCGACGTGGTCGATCGCATTCACCTCGGTGCACCACTGCACGTGCTGATAGGCAAATTGTGCGCATGGCAGTGACAGATCGCTCAGTGACATCCCGAACCATAGCACAGCACATTGCGTCTGTAACGCATCGTCCAGTGTCTGCGTCTACCATTCGACGCCGTTTACAGCAGAGTGGTCTGTCCGCAAGACGTCCATTGCTTCGTCTACCATTGACGCAGAACTACAGACGTCTCCGTCGCCAATGGTGTGATGACAGACGGATGTGGACGGCAGAATGGAATGACGTTGTCTTTATTGACGAGGCACGCTTCTGTCTGCAGCACCACGATGGTCGGATTCGAGTGTGGAGACACCGTGGAGAGAGCATGCTGGACAGCTGCATTATGCACCGCCACACTGGTCTTGCACCGGGTATTATGGTATGGGGCGGTATTGGATATTACTCTCGCACGCCTCTAGTACGCATTGCCGGTATTTTAAATAGCCGGCGCTACATATCCGAGGTGCTGGAGCCAGTTGTCCTTCCTTACTTCAGGGCTCGGCCACAGCCATATTTCAACAGGATAATGCGCGACCACACGTGGCACGCATTGTCCAAAGGTTCTTCGTCAATAACCAGATTGAAGTACTTCCCTGGCCGGCTCGCTCTCCGGATCTTTCACCGATAGAATACATGTGGTCCATGGTTGCTCAACGAGTGACCCAGATTCCATCCCCAGCTGCCACACCAGATGATCTTTGGCAACGTGTGGAAGCTGCTTGGGCTGCTGTACCCCAGGAACACATCCAACGTCTCTTTGACTCAATGCCGAGACGTGTGGCAGCGGTGATCTCCAACAATGGCGGCTACTCTGGCTACTGATTCTGGCAGGAACCACATGTCACAGACGCCTGTAAACGTAATCATTTGATACTTGGTCAACATGTTATCTACAAAATAAATTTTGTTGTGCTACCTCTTGTCTTTCTTGGTGTTGCATTTACGGTGGCCAGCAGTGTATATTTCAAAACAGCTAATGAAATAAAAATAAAGTACGAACTTTTATATATGAATAACGGTATTTCTAGCATAACAAATGTAATATAAATTAAATATGTCTGTCTTGAGAGTATAACTACAAAGAAAAATTCAGTATTACTGTATGTAATTGCCTTATGAAGAACATTGAAATGATGACCAAGTAACTTGCTGTTTCTCAATGCTTTTCAACGTAAACCAATTAATGTTTTAATTTTCACTTTATAACTCTAAGTGTTCACAAAACTGCTCTGAATTAATACAAAAACGAATACTAAACTTGTTACAAAAGACGATGGGCCACGTGTTAAATTTGTACAGAAACTAAAACAGTATATGTTCGAAAGGTGATTGGTTGTAGTCACGTCCGAGTTATTTTCTGTGGTAGGCCACGTCTTCAGCTAATTACAAAAGTTTTGGTACTATGTATCTACAATGTACACCGGCAGTTTCTCAATATCATCTTTCTTCATCTTGTTTAAGGGAACAGCCCCGACTCACTGTTTCCTAGTTTTTATTGCCTATACTTTAAATCTACCAAGGATGCTTAGTCCAGTGATAAGTGACAATAATGATCTCGTATAAGCACCCGGTCACACATTCGTAACTTTATTTTCACAACATCTAAGTCGCCTCGTATGGTGAGTAAGAGTGCTCTCTAATGGCGATATAATGGTGGAGCTTGTAAAATCGGGCACTGCCTATTAAGAACAGTGACATTCTTAAAACCGCATTATTGTAAGTTTGTCTCCGTATGCGTCACTGAACAACTGCCGTTCTCGTATGTTTTTGGGGGACTAAGTCCTCAGTGGAATGGTATACAAAGGCGCACAATTGACTAGGGCTGTTCTTACGTTGAACCGCGAGATTAGCATAAAACGTACGTTCATCTGGTCTCATGTTGTGCATCTCAAAATTACAAATCCATGGCATACTAAACAGTAATCAAGATTACCCAGATTTCATTTGGTGGTTTTTTTATGTTATCTGAAACTTTAAACTCTGAGTTACTCACCTTCATATGGAGTAGTTAAAGTTTACAACAAAAATCACTGTTTGGTCCAGCATGATTTCCGGCTTGCCCCACATTTATTTATAAAACGTGGCAACTCCTGGTTTTTGTCCCCTACTAGGAAGAAGTGCAGAATTAAATCCGCTCTCTGCAAGCGACAAGATAATGACGACGTCCAGTTTTAGTTCCAAGCGATGCACCTGCGTCTGAAGAAACCAAAAACCAACAAAATCTGCATTTAAAATTTTTGAGGATTTATTCCCTTTTAATAATAAGCGATTGAATTTAGCAAATATTTTATTCAACATCAATAGGATAGAAATATACTTTCGCAATTACAATTATTTTTGTAGCCTTTAAATATCCTTGAGTAGGGCTTCATACAATCACTACAAAAATGTTGTTGTTGTGATCTTCAGTCCAGAGACTGGTTTGATGCAGCTCTATATGCTACTCTACCCTGTGCAAGCTTCTTGATCTCCCAGTACCTACTGCAACCTACATCCTTCTGAATCTGTTTAGTGTGCGTATCTCTTGGTCTCCCTCTACGATTTTTACCCTCCACGCTGCACTCCAATACTGAATTGGTGATCTCTTGATGCTTCAGAATATGTCCTACCAAACGATCTCTTCTTCTAGTCAAGTTGTGCCACGAATTTCTCTTCTCCCCAATTCTATTCAATACCTCCTAATTAGCTATGTGATCTACCAATCTAATCTTCAGCATTCTTCTGTAGCACCCAGTTTCGAAAGCTTCTATTCTCTTCTCGTCTAAACTATTTATCGTCCACGTTTCACTTCCTTACATGACCACATTCCATACGAATACTTTCAGAAACGACTTCCCGACATTTAAATCTATACTCGATGTTAACAGATTTCTCTTTTTCACAAATGCTTTCTTTGTCATTGCCAGTCTACATTTTATATCTTCTCTACTTCGACCATCATCAGTTATTTTGCTCCCCAAATGGCAAAACTTTATTTATTACTTCAAGCGTCTCATTTCCTAATCTAATTCCCTCAGCATCACCCGATTTAATCCGACTACATTCCATTATCCTCGTTTTGCTTTTGTTGATGTTCATCTTATATCCTCCTTTCAAGACACTGTCCATTCCGTTCAGCTGCTCTTTCAGGTCCTTTGCTGACTCTGACAGAATTACAATGTCATGGGCAAACTTCGAAGTTTTTATTGCTTCTTCGTGGATTTTAATTCCTACTCCAAATTTTTCTTTTGTTTCCTTTACTGCTTGCTCAATATACAGATTGAATAACATCGGAGATAGGCTACAACTCTGTCTCACTCTCTTCCTAACCACTGCTTCCCTTTCATGCCCCTCGACTCTTATAACTGCCATCTCGTTTCTGAACAAATTGTAAATAGCCTTTCGCTCCCTGTATTTTACCCCAGCACCTTTAGAATTTGAAAGAGAGTATTCCAGCCTACATTGTCAAAAGCTTTCTCTAAGTCTACAAATGCTAGAAACGTAGGTTTGCTTTCCTTAATATTTCTTCTAAGGTAAGGCGTAAGGTCAGTATTGCCTCACGTGTTCCAATATTTCTACTGAATCCAAACTCATCTTCCCCGAGGTCGGCTTCTACCAGTTTTTCCATTCGTCTGTAAAGAATTCGTGTTAGTATTTTGCAGCCGTGGCTTATTAAACTGATAGTTCGGTAATTTTCACATCTGTCAACACCTGCTTTCTTTGGGATTGGAATTATTATATTCTTATTGAAGTCTGAGGGTATTTCGCCTGCCTCATACATCTTGCTCACCAGATGGTAGAGTTTTGTTAGGCCTGGCTCTCCCAAGGCTGTAAGTAGTTCTAATGGAATGTTGTCTACTCCCGGGACAAAAATACCTTCCTTTAAATAAAGGAATAAAATTCAGCCTTTCTCCTTGTATACACTGATAAGCCAAAACATTATGACCCCTGCTCATCGCGACGTCGGGTCCCGCCTGGTGGCGTTGCGGGCACGTGTCGCTGTAAGAGAAATATTTAAGCGGAGCAGACACCGACGGAGGATCACCCTAGCGAAGATATGGGCTGGAAATGGGAAAACCCATTGAGATAAGCGACTTTGACAATGGGCAGATTATTATTGCGCAGAGCCTGTAAACGAGCATCTCGAAAACGGCGAATTTTCATGTGCTAATGTCGTGAGCATTTACGGAAAGACTTAGAAAGAAGGTCAAACTACCACTAAGTGCTAAATGGTTTGGATGTCCACGACTCTTCACATTAAGTGAGCTTCGGAGGCTTGTCTGCTGTATAAAGTAGGATACATGGTGATCGGTGGCATCTCTGCCGAATGAGTACAACGCTGCTGTACGCACATGTGATTCGGAGCACGCCGTTCATCGTACCATTGTTGAATATGGAGCTCCGCAGCAGATCGCCCCTACGTATGTTGACCCAACGACTTCGTGCTGTGGGCACGAGACCATCGGGATTCGACCGTTGATCAATGCAAAAGTGTCGGCGCATCACATTTGCGTTACCTTTGGTCAATGGGCGTCTCCACAAACACCATCATCAAGGAGAACGGTGGCTCGAAACGTGTAGTGCACCACGGACGCAGGCTGCGGATGCTATGGGAAACATTCTCCTGCTCTTACGTGGGACCTGTGGTAGTAATCGAAGGCATGCTGAAAGCTGAGGACCACCTCTATCTCTTCATGCTTGCTGTCTTCCCCCACGCTGATGTCCCCATTCGGCAATAAAATTATCCAGTCTCGGAGCTAGAACAATGCTACAGTAGTTTGAGGAGTATTATAGTGAGCTCACACTGATGTCTCGGCGGCCAAATTCGCCTGTTGTAAATCAGGGTCGTTATCGGACGCCATCAACGTGTACTCAAGTCAGCGTCCCGTTAAACGCGGATCATGTGACCTATGCGTAGACGTCTAATGCCTCATACCTCCACAAACCTACCAAACAACGTCGTTCCAAAGACGGACAAATAAGCTATTAAGCATGTGATCATAATGGCCGGCCGAAGTGGCCGAGCAGTTAAAGGCGCTACAGTCTGGAACCGCACGGCCACTACGGTCGCAGGTTCGAATCCTGCCTCGGGCATGGATGTGTGTGATGTCCTTAGGTTAGTTAGGTTTAAGTAGTTCTAAGTTCTAGGGGACTTATGACCACAGCAGTCCCATAGTGCTCAGAGCCATTTGAACCATTTTTTTGATCATAATGTTCTGGCTCATTACTGTACAAAAATGTTCAAATGTGTGTGAAATCTTATGGGACTTAACTGCTAAGGTCATCAGTCCCTAAGCTTACACACTAGTTAACCTAAATTATCCTAAGGACAAACACACACACACCCATGCCCGAGGGAGGACTCGAACCTCCGCCGGGCCCAGCCGCACAGTCAATGACTGCAGCGCCTAGACCACTCGGCTAATCCCGCGTGGCATTAGTGTACATAACCAGACAACATTATAAATTTGAAATACGTGGTCCTCGGCCATAACCAGTCATCATATCTGAGACAACTTCAGCAGTAAGACATAGGACGGCAAACAAGTCTTACATTTAACTAGGGAAAGTGACACACAACTAATCACTGGTCTACTGCTACTGCCGTCACCAGGTAGCTACCACAACTCTACCAAGCTACCTACACTTTTACCTTAATAACTTTTTAAACAATAAAACAAATAATTCGTTATTCGCATAGAACAATATTAATTCCCAGGAGTGATGCTCACGATGCGGTCTGAACACAGAACAACGCTCTCGATCACAGTACTCACACCTGCACTGCTGTATGTCACCAATAAATAACCACAGCTTATCAAACAACAACCACGGACAGCAGAGCAGAATGTTGTCTCTAGCAAAAATAACCAATGCACCGCTCGTATACCACACAGTGCACTATACTGACCACAAAGCCAGCAGCGTTAAAACATCAGTTGCAAAAGTACTCGAGCAGTGCTCCTCTGGACGTGCGGAAGCCCTTTTGTCCAGCAGCCCGTCTGGCTGGAAAAAGACACCAACCACTCCACCAGGCTGCTGTGTCCACAGGAAGGCCACACACTGCGCAGACAGCCCTAGCTGACAGTACTGCAGCCCACCAGTTTCTCGAGGCCCTCGCTCTCGGCTCTGCTTAGAGCTGGCTCGTTTGTCTCCTTGCACAAACTGACAGCTCACCTCCGACACCCTCAGACGAAGCCCGCCGTGTCGGGCACCTCGACCGCCGCCCCCAACCGGCCTCTGGCGATGCGCGGCAGTCTAGCCCACCGCTTCCATCGCTGCGACGGCGCTGGCCTCCGGAATATTTCGCTGGTTCCACTTACTGTGACTGACTGGCCACTGTGCCAACCGTCCTGGCCACCAGATCGGCCACAGCGGCGCTCACGGCAGTCACGCGTCCACACCAACCGCCCTCTCGAGGCCACAGCGTGACACTCCACAAAAAACGACTCTCTGGAGGCGTGCAAATCAACCGTGCCACTCGACACAGCACAGCACGTGTACCATGACATGGCGCCAGCCATTCGTGCTTGACAGTAGCATAACGGCGAAACTGCAATAGCAAACTAAAACTACAGTATGAGGTCTTTTTAAGTATCGTGACGTTCTATACAAACCAGAACAGGAAGAAGGTTAGCGTCGGTCGTAATGTCATGTGTCTTTTTCATTGCACTGCAAGTGTAAAATTCAACTGACAGTGCAGCTATCATTCCCATTGAATTAAACACGATGAAGATTCTATACAAAACCTACATTTTCCTCGCATCAAATCTGAGATATCAAAAGCTAACGTCCCCTTCACATAAGCCTTCTGATGTCGTTTCAGTTATTTTCTGTTTCTACCCTCGACTACTCGAAAAAGCCAAGTCTTGTCTCTCCGTCTGTTGAACGTGTCACATGTTTATTGAAATCACTCCTACCTGCCATATTACTGCGACGACTACGTGTTGCGTGGACGTTACGCAAGTATGTCGGTGGAATTTTGCTTCGACAAGCACTTTTAATGCAGATCTGGATTCAAAACTAAACTAGTCATCAACATAAATTACAAGCAGATATGATAGAAATTTCAATAAAGAATTATCAAATCTTAAGTTGCTGGTCCTTCCCCAACAACATGTTGGAACTACATGAATAGCTAATATCTACACAGGATTAAGACGTGTTGCAAAACTGTATTTACAGCGCCACAGCCACAATATCCACTTCTGTGCTGTTCAACGATGAATTCAGATTCACTCGAGTTGGGTTCCTCAGCTCGGTCAGCACCATTTTCGCGGACGGAAAGCAGTGTGCGTAAATTGATAGAAATAACGAAGGTGAATATATGGGCTGGGATAATTTATGATCTGGTGATTGGTGTGTATGTAATGCCACACAGACTAACAGGACTGATCCACCTCATTTTTCTCAGAGATTCTGGATTCTGGGTGAGGCACCACAACAGGTTCCTAAGGTAATCTGGCATCAAAACGATGGGGCTATACCTCACATTGATGCAAGAATGCACACCATGTACTCAAATTGATGAATTGGTAGTGGAACATCCTGGTCGTCAGATCGTCAGCTTTATGACTATTTTCAAATGGTTCAAATGGCTCTGAGCACTATGGGACTTAACTTCTGAGGTCATCAGTCCCCTAGAACTTAGAACTACTTAAACCTAACTAACCTAAGGACATTACACACATCCATGCCCGAGGCAGTATTCGAACCTGCGACCGTAGCGGTCGCGCGGTTCCAGACTGTAGCGCCTAGAACCGCTTCGCCACTCCCGCCGGCTATGACTATTTTCCATGGGATACTAAGGAGCCTACAGTGTATGATACTCCTATGACATCAAATAACTCCTGCTTGTTTTACCATATGCATCAGTCTCTACACCTTGCGTTCAAGCTGAAGTTGAAAATTTTAAACTATTGCTGCAGTTTACTTCATGTGTGAAGCTGCCGTTGTGTTTCTGAATGAAATTTGGATTACGCTCTCATCACCATACCCGAAGCATTCTCAAACAACGACGTTTCACAGCGCCCCAACGACACTGGACATTGGTTCCGTCTTGAAAAGTAGTTTACTGTCGTGCGAAACATCCTAAATGTTGGAAATTCTTTGTCTCAATGTCAGTTTTTAAAGTTATCCTTTGTTCCACCTATTATGAGTAGCAAACATATTGCAACGTTGTTCCTCACCAAGTGATCGATTACTGTAGGTATCTCAGACTTTGAATAGATGAGAATGATTGTCCAATAAGAGGTACTTCGGGAGTAGAAGTGAGACCTAATAGTAGGCCAGTGCGACTTCGTGTTCTTGACGTTTTACATGTTTTAACGACACAAAACAGTCTAGTCTGTTCCTCTCTGTATGTCCAATAGGTTTACCGCAAGTGGCTCTGTTGCTTCCACGTTTTTGCTAAGGACAACTGATATAGTAACATGCTTTGAAGTTGGTTTCCGATGGTCATTCTCATGCAACGAGTTACGAAAGTACGCTGAGAGTGCGGCTTGCAGTTTGGCAGCTTAGCGTAATATTTTCTAGCAGCATCTTCAGGTTTTTCAAGGCTCCTTTCCTTGTGTTCTGTGTTGGTTGTTGACTAAGTTCATTAGCTTACGATTTACATGGTGCGGATCGCGTTTTCAGTAATCCATCCGAATATTAGGCGTGTTGAATACTCCACACTCTCGTTTATTTAAATGATTCCAGGATTTTTTAACGCCTCTATAATTCTCCTTTGTTCAATTTATTCTTATGTGGTTTCCCTGTATGCCACATGGACCATGTAGCTACAATTGTACTCTTTATTTTATCAATCATTATTATCTGAGTCGAAATAATTACAAACTGAAATGAAGCTTCTGTGATTTATTTACTTTCCTGTGTCGCTGATGAATTCGTGCTTATAGATACGACCACTTCAGTCACATTATAAGCATTTTTCCCCCTGCACTTAACTTCAAACATGTATTCCTATCGATATTCTCTTTTCAGCAAGAATGTTCTTCGGTGCGGAGCACAACTGCAATCGCTATGAACCTTGTTCAGAACTGCAATCAGCAGCAACTTTTTGCATGTTTTACAGACAGAAGGTAAGCGACGGTGGAGACTGCTTGCTATCTATCATATGATTGCTTTGAACCTCTATCAGACGGAGTAACGTATTCTCTCTGCACATGACTCACCTGTAAGGTGGGTCACACGATTTCTCTGAGTCTGATTATGAAATTGCTAGAACGAACTGCGATTATGAAACTCATTCAAATATTCATTTATGCCCATGAGTCTTCCCGATGTGTAAAGAAAGTACTAACTACAGTTGAATATGTATTTGAAATATGTTCGATGCTTTTTCTGCTCTATACGTCGTGTGTATAAGAAGTCGGACTGATCATCAAAAGTTCCCCGCCCGGATTACTATCCGAGGCTTTGCAATCGCTGGACACTTAGTACACTCCTACCGACGTCATGGTTCGAATTGCCATATTGGAGACATATTAAGTCCTGAGGGCGTTACCACAGTTATAGACTAGTGTTTTCGCCGCTATTAGATCATAGTAACATAAGAACGTAAATAAGTAGATAGGTACATACAGTAGCAAATGCTGAAGTGCTAAATAGATGAATACATTAACAGTTAGTCAGGCGTTAGAGACAGAAGTAGAGGGCAAAGGTAGTAGAAGCAAACTAAGACTAGAATCTGCAAGACAGATTATACGAGATGTTGGATGACGGGCGTCTGCAGAAATTTTTCCAGGGGCTGGCTAGTTCTAATGTTGCCATCTCTGATGTAAATGAGTTGTTCCTTTTCAAAATCTGTCATGCCATAAGAACTAAATTTTGTAGGTGGCACGAAAAAATTATATCCTAGGGAACTGATATTTATCCATTCGGTATGTGAATATGGTAATATTCTTTACTCCAAATTCCAGAGGAGGCCAACTGTTCCCTCTTGTCCCTCCCTCTCTCCTTTGCAGACAACTGTGGTTGGGTATAATAGTTGCGTGGAGATGAAAATATTAGGAAAATACTAAGGGCAGTAGCAAACCTGACAATAGAGTTACGATTTGAAAAATGAACTGTATAATATTTATTAGTATTAACAGAAGTGCCTTGAGTAGGATAACCTCGCTTCATTCAGGGGCTGTTCACAGTTACTGTACAGGGTGTTACAAAAAGGTACGGCCAAACTTTCAGGAAACATTCCTCACACACAAAGAGCGAAAATGTGTTATGTGGACATGTGTCCGGAAACGCTTACTTTCCATGTTAGAGCTCATTTTATTACTTCTCTTCAAATCACATTAATCATGGAATGGAAACACACAGCAACAGAACGTACCAGCGTGACTTCAAACACTTTGTTACAGGAAATGTTCAAAATGTCCTCCGTTAGCGAGGATACATGCATCCACCCTCCGTCGCATGGAATTCCTGATGCACTGATGCAGACCTGGAGAATGGCGTATTGTATCACAGCCGTCCACAATACGAGCGCGAATAGTCTCTACATTTGGTACCGGGGTGGCGTAGACAAGAGCTTTCAAATGGCCCCATAAATGAAAGTCAAGAGGGTTGAGGTCAGGAGAGCGTGGAGGCCATGGAATTGGTCCGCCTCTACCAATCCATCGGTCACCGAATCTGTTGTTGAGAAGCGTACGAAAACTTCGACTGAAATGTGCAGGAGCTCCATCGTGCATGAACCACATGTTGTGTCGTACTTGTAAAGGCACATGTTCTAGCAACACAGGTAGAGTATCCTGTATGAAATCATGTTAACGTGCTCCATTGAGCGTAGGTGGAAGAACATGGGGCCCAATCAAGACATCACCAACAATGCCTGCCCAAACGTTCACAGAAAATCTGTGTTGATGACGTGATTGCAGCCGGCCGCGGTGGCCGTGCGGTTCTAGGCGCTGCAGTCCGGAACCACGGGACTGCTACGGTCACAGGTTGGAATCCTGCCTCGGGCATGGATGTGTAGGATGTCCTTAGGTTAGTTAGGTTTAAGTAGTTCTAAGTTCTAGGGGACTGATGACCTAAGATGTTAAGTCCCATAGTGCTCAGAGCCATTTTAACGTGATTGCACAACTGCGTGCGAATTCTCGTCAGCCCACACATGTTGATTGTGAAAATTTACAATTTGATGACGATGGAATGAAGCCTCATCCGTAAAGAGAACCTTTGCACTGAAATGAGGATTGACACATTTTTGGATGAACCATTCGCAGAAGTGTACCCGTGGAGGCCAATCAGCTGCTGACAGTGCCTGACACGCTGTACGTGGTACGGAAACAACTGGTTCTCCCGTAGCACTCTCCATACAGTGACGCGGTCAACGTTACCTTGTACAGCAGCAACTTCTCTGACGCTGACATTAGGGTTATCGTCAACTGCATGAAGAATTGCCTCGTCCATTGCAGGTGTCCTCGTCGTTATAGGTCTTCCCCAGTCGCGAGTCATAGGCTGGAATGTTCCGTGCTCCCTGAGAGGCCGATCAATTGCTTCGAACGTCTTCCTGTCGGGACACCTTCGTTCTGGAAATTTGTCTCGATACAAACGTACCGCGCCACGGCTATTGCCCCGTGCTAATCCATACATCAAATGTGCATCTGCCAACTCCGGATTTGTAAACATTGCACTGACTGCAAAACCACGTTCGTGATGAACACTAACCTGTTGATGCTACATATTGATGTGCTTGATGCTAGTGCTGTAGAGCAGTGAGTCGCATGTCAACACAAGCACCGAAGTCAACATTACCTTCCTTCAATTGGGCCAACTGGCGGTGAATCGAGGAAGTACAGGACATACTGACGAAACTAAAATGAGTTCTAACATGGAAATTAAGCGTTTCCGGACACATGTCCACTTAACACCTATCTTTATTTGTGTGTGAGGAATGTTTCCTGAAAGTTTGGCTGTACCTTTTTGTAACACCCTGTAGTGTCACCATTTGTGATGATAACTACGTCCCCCAGGCACCACCTCAAGATTACTAAAACACTGATTGTAAGCAAGTTACTTTACCTTTAGTTTCAGCC
Source organism: Schistocerca piceifrons (assembly GCF_021461385.2). NCBI lineage: Eukaryota > Metazoa > Arthropoda > Insecta > Orthoptera > Acrididae > Schistocerca > Schistocerca piceifrons. The sequence goes on from NC_060142.1 coordinate 447,723,730, forward strand.
AGGGTTTTCTCCCTTCCGGTATCCCCATTCCCCCCCCCCCCTCTCACGCGGATACCACCCTTTGACCGAATGTGTAGGCTCTTACTGTCGTGAAATAAGGTTCTTCTCGTGCACTTCACGAACCGTCTGTTTGTGTACATATTGTCACAAAGAAGGTCAACTTGCCAATCCCGTCTTCGTGCGTGCAATGCCCAAGTGCATCTGAGGGAGCATCGTCAAATAGTTTCCTTTAGGCGCATAATTTGTCACAGACAGGTACTGCAAGAAGGGACAACCCGCAGAATAGTAAATGTGCGGTTATTCACACAACAGCATAAACGGAAGTGACTGTTCCTCACAAAAGCAAAAATCGCGAAAAAGTAATAAACCCGAAACTTTTCGAATGAGGCAAAACTCATCTCTCCGGCTTCCATTTAGCTGACCTGTTGTTCGATCTTTTTTAAGTACGCTTAATCAACGATACCATCATTCATCTTGGTATAATCGCTACTTTCTGCGTATGGCTTCTACAGTTTTGGTGTCCGCTAAGTAGTCCCACAGACACACCTGTAATAACGAAAAGAAACAATTATGCAATCAACAAGCAAAAGAATTGTATCTACGCATTCACTGATAAGTCTTGGTTTTATTTCTAATAACCCTTTCGGATTTAACATCTACGTGACGTTGTGGCAATCAAGGTCAGAACACCACATCCAGAGCAAGTCGATGAAATAGCGTGATCATTTGCGCGGAGTCTGCTCGTGATGGTAATCTATACAGCGTAGTTCAACTTCATCACCTGCTACTTGTCTCTGCTAAAGACAGGGGTAATGCTATTCACCGCACATCACGTCCTTCCTGGAAGATTTAAGACTGCCGCTCATTCCGTGGTATCCTTGAGTAGATGGCCGTTCTTAGTAACTCACTGCTACTACACTGGTTTTCATTTCTCGATTGTTCGTCTTTGAGAGGCTCCTTGAAGGGCGGTTACCTTTTCTCCTGTAAACACCTTCGAAACACGTAATACGACAGCAGAAGGTGCAAAATCTGAATAGCAGTAAATGACCATCACGAATCATTCTTCCGCTTCTTTATGCTCCATGGGACAGATTGCCGGTCGTATGACGGCGCGAAACATCTAGAAGCAAATACCCTACAACAATTTGTCGGAGCGTTAAGTCTGGGGGATGTTTTCATGGCATTCCCTGGGTGATCTCGTCATTCTGGAAGGCACAGTCGCTCAACAAAATTATGCAACAATCTTTGGGGACTATTTGTACCCCTACAAGCAGTTTCCTTTTCCTCGGCACTATGGTTCCGACCAACAGGACACTGCAAAATGTCACACAAATGGTTCAAATGGCTCTGAGCACTATGGGACTTAACTGCTGTGGTCATCAGTCCCCTAGAACTTAGAACTACTTAAACCTAACTAACCTAAGGACATCAGACACATCCAAGCCCGAGGCAAAATTCGAACCTGCGACCGTAGCGGTCGCGCGGTTCCAGACTGTAGCGCCTAGAACCGCTCGGCCACTCCGGCCTGCCATGTCACACAGTTCACAGTGTACGTGTGTGGTTGGAAGGCCGCCAAGATGAGTTTACCGTACCTCCTTGCCCACAAAATTCCCCATTCGAGGATCTGTAGGACCACCTTGACCGGACTGTTCGCGAGAAACCTAATGCAGCTGGCCACGGCGTTGGAGTCGGCGTGGTTCAACATCCCTGTCGGTACCATCAAGAAACTCATTGACTCTCTTCCCGCACGTCTTGCAGCAGTTCACGCTAGAAAAGGTGGTCAGTGAGGTTTCTGACAGGTGGTTATTCAGGCTTATGGCATGTGGTCACATTAATATTACTGAACAGTGTATAGGTCGTTCTCCCCATACTGCTTGTACTCAGGACGGAGAGCATTGTCTATTTTTCGACTGCTGGTGGCCGTCGGGTTTCCCAGTACGTCACTTCTATTGTGCCGCTAGGTATTTGCTTTCAACGTCTTCGGCCGCTCGCAGGCCAGCTGCTGTCCGCGAGCACCATATATCTCTCGCTAATATTCACCGACCTCAGTGTCTAGTCGTGGGCCTTGGCTGACGGCACCTACGATCGGTCAGAATTCAGCTCTTATCCTCGTAACGAGTCCGTCACATTAGACGATAATTCTCCTCCTACGGGATTTACAATCTTATTTATTGTCCCTCACTTGTATGTGTTCCTACTTACCGCTGGGTCTCTTGTTTAACTCCTCTTGGACGGCACGCACCTCTAGTTCTTGCCATATGTTTCATTTCTTTTTGTTCCCTGAAATTTCATTTCATCACTCTTAATTCGAATTAATCTTTGCCGTCGCCTTTGGAAGGGATACAGACGTGACATAACACCGGAGAAATAGCGCTGCACTTACATTCAGTTCTAACTAGCTCTGGTAACATTTCCAATTTGACAACCCATATAGACGAACGATTATACTCTTGAGGCCAGGAATCGGTAGCTACACTGTTGGTCACTAATTACAATACGATGAAGATGGCATGCAACAAATAGCTGTCTGACATGCTTGCATAAGAAAATGATTAGCATTTCCATGCAACGCACAAGCTGATTGGGGTGAGGCCGTCTACAGCACGCCGACCATTGTTGTAGCTTGCCGCAACGCTGCACAAAGGGCGGCATCACATCGTCTGTTCTGTCCATAGCACCATTCATCATCAACGTAGCCACGTGTCGTGACATAGAGAAGCTGACTACATTCGTCAGATTACGGGCCCAGCGCCTACTTCATGGTAGGGGGAGGAATACACGACACGATCACTTATAAATCGCACAGCTGGTAGTTGACAATAGCCGTTACTGTAGAAGGAAGTCTAGTGGTTGTGCCCTGTTTTTATTGTCCCGTGAAGTCAACAGACTGCAAGACTGAAACTTCACTGTAGCGTCTTAATCTACCACGACACAGTGGGTGCTCGAGACTCTTGGCTTGGCTAGCACGTCTTCAAATCTCTCAAAATTAGAAAAAAAAGGTCATGGGCTGAGGGGACGCTGGCACGAGTCACTCCTCGACAGCCACTTCTCTGGAATTCCAGCGTGTAGCTGAAGCAGCGTGGAATGACGTACTCCTGTCTTTCTTCCAAGCTCAGTTCGTCTCGATGCCCTGCCGTATCAGAGTTATTCTTGCTGCCATAGACATCAGCTCTTAATTATGTTACATTAGTCTTAGATGCAACAACTCACTACGATAAGAAAAGAGGAAGTCTTACAGTTATAGTACATACAGCAATATACTCTCCACTAAAATGTTAACATGGCTTGAGTAATGAAAGTACAATGGGACGTCACGTACATGCAAAAAAGTTGAAGGTCTGAAGATGACAGTTTTACCTGTCGAAATTGGTCAGCAAAAAAAAGTTTTGAATGCTATATTGGCTAACAAAAAATTGCTTTACAAGTACTTGCAAATCTCTCCTTCATTTCTCATTATGAGAAGCTTCAAGTATAAAACATATTCTCAGCGAAATACTCAACTATTGTTTTATAGTCAACAATCTTCGTTGTCTCTCTCTCCCTCTCTTAAGCTAACACACACACACACACACACACACACACACACACACACACACACACACACACACACAAAACACGCACACTGAGAAATTATTCTGTGGAGGATGAGATTTGATATCAGTTTAAGTCTGAATTTAATTTTATTATTCATTAATTCCTTTACATTGCATCACTGGGTAGGGCGACAAAGATTTTTCTGACTGTATACTTCACTTGTTTCTGTGCCACACTGAGGCTGAGTGATGGGTGTATATGTTTTCTGCTATAGTAAATAATTCACTTTTACTTTACTGATACAAAGATGAATGAGCTCATTGCACAAGTAGTGAATGATATCCTTGATTCTGTGTTCAGTTTTAACTGTGGCTGACTTGCTAGTGAGTCAGTTGTGCAGCGCTGGGGCATTGTTATTTGAGGCTTTGTAGCGAGCAGTTGAGTTTCTCAGAGAATTGAGGTCTGCCTTTGTGAATCTGGGAGAAGCTATTTGGGATTCTTCATTATGGAGACGAAAACTTATTTCTAATACTTTCTAATTCTTTACACTGATGGAAGGTGACAAAGAGATACACAAGAACAAAATGTTTCATTGTCAGAACTATTAATTGAGGGAAATCTTTGTCTCCCAGACAACCAATAACTTTCATGATTAGTACTAATTTCAGCTTTATCTTTTTCATTATGTCATGAATAACTCAGTGGCTTGAAATGTTTGTATTTTCTTTAATGAGTGAATTTTGTAATTCTTAGAGTCTTGTTACAGTGTGCATTCTTTTTGCCAATTATCAGAGTTTGATTTCTCAAGAACGACTTTCCTTAAGTAAAATCCATCTCCACCACCGGTAGTAAAATTTTGGGTATTTTTTGGTGTGTGCATTGCACCTTACACGACACGAAGTTGCACGGCTACTCAGGACTTTAAGTACGATTTGAAAGGCTACAGGCGACTATGAGTCTACACCCTAACATTTACTTTAACTAGTAATCCTTCCACTTGACTACCTGGTGCAGGCGCCTGCTAAATTGATTTTGCCCTTTGACAACGTTTGTTGTTGTTAGCCTGCGAGAGGTTGTCACATTTATCAGAATTTAAATGAACTTGAATGATGAAATAATACGAGTGAAACGGTGGCCCTGTTATTAGTGTAGTCAACTGTTGATGGGTGATGAATACATCAACATGAAGTTGATCTTTTATAAAGTTGTGACTCAAGTTTATTGATTAAAAATAGGAAAAACATTGCATGGTGTGCGTAATGACAAATAAAACATGAACTGTCGGCAATACAAATTGATGCAACAAATAGTTAACACTCCACTGGGTGGCAACTGGTTGGAAAAGACTAAAATTTGTCTACTTGAATTACTTACTCTGGCTCGAAACATGGATAACACAACCTGAAATTATCTAACGATGAGTAGACTTTGAGGGATATTCTACCTAGAAGTTATACTACTTTGGCACATCTGAGAACAAGTGGCGAGACTGTGACTCTGCCCTATCAAATCAGAGCACCAATACTATACCCCTTTCTTGATATACAGCAATGCCTCAGGTGATGGTGATGGTTCAAGAGTCTGCACTCCAGCGATATGTGGCGTCTGTAATGCGTAATCACGGACACAAAATACGCAAAGTCGCGGCTGGTAATCTGTTAGATGGATCGCAGTTACTCTCCAATTGACCCCTGAAAGCTCGGCAGATTCCAGTGTGTGACATTCCTATTTGCCGGTCATACCACGGACCAATTTGACTCACGTGTACAGGAGTATGCACAAGGCGGCAAACCTGTCACAAATAAAATTGCCCTCCTTTCCTCAATAGCTGCACGTGGCTTCCAAGGACTAAACGTCCACTGCAAGATTTACTGTTAAATGACCAAACTGCCTGCTTGTTCTCAACTCCAGAAAATACTATTCGAAGGAGAGCCTCCTTAAGGACTCAGCATGCATTAACAATGTACGTGCTCCCATCAATGTCTGCTGATGTTGTTAACATTCTGTCGTCTCACAAAAATGATATTTGGGTGAAAATTTAATATTAAAGAGTAGCCTTGAATACAAAAAATAGAGAGAATCTTGTCCTCTCTCAGAGACACAGATTGTTTTGACAAACAAAAATAAATAAATTAGTAGTGAGTAGTTTATTTTACTTTAGACGCTGTACTGATGCTTTGTATTTGCTTTCTAGAACGTCAGTACAACAGACACAAAACAGCATGCTGAACAAGAGGTGAATCACTTTTATTTCAGGGTAGATTTCACATTGCATTCTTGCGAGCAAACAGCACGTAGTCGGCAGTATCAGGAGTTGTGCTAGCAAGCTGATCAATTTCATTGAACAGCGTTGGTAAGTTCAAAGACTTATTTTCTTCCGAGTAGAGCAGTAATTTATTTTTGTTGGTATTCCAAGTCAAACATTGCACTTTATGCCACGCAACGTTCTTAATGTAATTCGGTATTGAGTTTTAGTTATACAGGGTGTTAAAAAATAATAGGTATCGACTGCTTTGAGAGGTGGTAGTACCCAACGAAAGAAGAAAACTAAATCCAATAAACATGGGTTCCGAAACACATACTTTCCGAGATAAACACGTGTTTCGAAGGGATGTGCAACGCTTGGTTGCGGGTATTAGCACAGTCGTTGCATTTACGCTCCGTCGGATGTGTCGGAAGAGGGTATTATGATGTCTTACAGTACTCTACCTACCACTAGGTGGTCTGCAGTCAGTTGTGCGATTTCAGTCGTGTTGTAGGCTACGTTAATTTTCGTCGTGTTTGTGTGCACTGTCAACCCTGGGTACGTATTGTAGTGTTTAACCTTCTTCCAAACGCGTATTCAGTCATGTGTTCACTGTTACTCAGCAGTTTGCGCGTACAAATGTAGCATATTTACATTTTCTCTCTTCCACCTCTTGTTAGCAATGGAAGCCTGCTACTTGACAGGTGAAATGGCGGATACGATATTCTGCTATGGTTTAGCAAATTGACGTAGCCTGCGAGCCCTTGCCATCTGCACTGAAAAATACCCACTGGTAAGCTGTTAGGCAGACTTTTCAAGCATATGAAAGATACAGGTACCCTTGCACCTCGGAAGACTGTCAGTGGAAGGCCCCGCACATTGCACATGCCTGACATGGAGGAGCTTGTGCTAAGTTCGTTGGAAGAAACCCCTGACAACAGCGTGCAACAAATGGTTCAAATGGCTCTGAGCACTATGGGACTTAACATCTGAGGTCATCACTCCCCTAGAACTTAGAACTATTTAAACCTAACTATCCTAAGGACATCACACACATCCATGCCCGAGGCAGGATTCAAACCTGCGAACGCAGCGGTCGCGCGGTTCCAGACTGAAGCGCCTATAACCGCTCGGCAGCAGCAGAAGGCGTGTCTCACTATTATCCATGGGGTGGGTGGGAGTTCATATCCGTATCATCTACAGTGCGTTCGGGCCCTAAGGCCACAGGATCATCATGGCAGACAGCAGTTCTGTCAATGGCTGTTGCAGAAGTGTGCCACAGATCCACTGTTCACATCCAAGAATTTATTTAGCGAGCAGGCAAGGATCACAAGGGACGGTGTTGTGAATTTCCATAACCGGCATGTATGGGCAGATGTAAATCCCCAAGCAATTCAGGAAGAAAAGCATCAACACCAATGCTCAATCAAAGCATGGGCAGACGTACTTGGCGTAGAGTAGTAGGGCCATACCTGCTATCACAAAGGTTAACTTGGGCGCATTATCTGAGCTTCCTCATTAACGTATTGTCTACCTTGCTGGAGGCTGCGCCATTGCAGCAACGAATACAAATGATGCCCATGCATGATGGTGCACCAATTTACTTCCGTCACGAAGATCGCGAACATCTGACGCAGACATTTCAGAACTGCCGGATTGGTCGGGCGGCCTGTTCTTTCCCCAGATCTCAATCCTCTAGACTTCTGGTTATGGGGACGCCAATCAGCGATGTGCAGACACTACAGGGTCGTGTCTTCAGTCCATGCCAGCGGGTACAACAACAGACGGGTATACTTCAAAGGGTGCGTTATTCCTTATGCCGGAGGAGGTCAGAAGGGTGCGTTGTCATGAATGGACGCCATGTTGAACGCCTCCTGTAAACATGTGTTTAACGCAGAAATTATGCATTTTCGGATCCGTGTTTATTGGACTTATTTTCCTTGTTTCGATTAGTACTACCACCTCTCAAAGTATTTGACATTTTTTGAACACCCGGTATAGTTTTTATTGAGCACAACTTTGTTTTTTTTTTTTTTTTTTTTTTTAGCATTCAATTAGACATTTTCTTCGTTTCAAATTTTACATTTAATTAAGTTTAAAGCTTTGTTTCACGACACTCTTCACAAGCGCAACACAGGGTCAACCAAGTCAGTGTTGTTCAGGATTTGAATTCGATGTAGGGTACGCGTCACAGGAGGAAAATGTTTGTGGAATCAATATATTCAGTTTTCTCACATACAGACAATTTTCTACAGAAAGCTTACAAGAGTTGTGTAAGTCATTTCTTCTTCTTGTATTATATAAAGGGCAATAAAATGAAAACGACTCAGGTCGGAAAAAAGTAAGTGAACAGTTTATTTCTTCACAATCAATCGTAATAACTTTTAATACAAGACGGTGAATACCTCCATGAAAAACGTTTGCGGTTGTCTGTGGAACCATGACTGCACCAACGCGTGCACCTCTTCGTCTGAGCCGGCCGAAGTGGCCGTGCGGTTAAAGGCGCTGCAATCTGGAACTGCAGGACCGCTACGGTCGCAGGTTCGAATCCAGCCTCGGGCATGGATGTTTGTGATGTCGTTAGGTTAGTTAGGTTTAACTAGTTCTAAGTTCTAGGGGACTAATGACCTCAACAGTTGAGTCCCATAGTGCTCAGAGCCATTTGAACCAACCTCTTCGTCTGAAGCAAGTAAATGGCCATGAATGTCTTCCACCAGGGAACCAAAAATAAGGAAATTGCATGGAGAGAGATCGGGACTGTACGAAGGATGCGAAAGAGCTTTCCAGTGAAACTTCTGCAGCGTACTCGAAACAACCTTGGCAACATTCATTCTGTCGCAGGATAGTGCCTGCCCACATGTTGCCGTAGCTGTGATGACTACGCTGGAGAAGTTCCGCTGGGAAGCTCTTGCACATCCTCCATACAGTCCCGATTCCTCCCCATGAGATTTTCATATTTCTGGAGCCCTGAAGAAAGAAAATCGTGGCAATCGATTTGCTTTGGAAAAGAGGTGCATGTTTGGCTACAGTTATGGTTCTGTAGGCAGTCGCAGATATTTTTCCGCGAAGGAGCAGACGTCGTGTCTCACGATGGGATGTTGTTGTTGTTGTGGTCTTCAGTCCTGAGACTGGTTTGATGCAGCTCTCCATACTACTCTATCCTGTGCAAGCTGCTTCATCTCCCAGTACCTACTGCAACCTACATCCTTCTGAATCTGTTTAGTGTATTCATCACTTGGTCTCCCTCTACGATTTTCACCCTCCACGCTTCCCTCCAATACTAAATTGGAGATACCTTGATGCCTCAGAACATGTCCTACCAACCGATCCCTTCTTCTAGTCAAGTTGTGCCACAAACTTCTCTTCTCCCCAATCCTATTCAATACCTCCTCATTAGTTATATGATCTACCCATCTAATCTTCAGCATTCCTCTGTAGCACCATATTTCGAAAGCTTCTATTCTCTTCTTACCCAAATTAGTTACCGTCCATGTTTCACTTCCATACATGGCCACACTCCATACAAATACTGTCAGAAACGACTTCCTGACACTTAAATCTATACTCAATGTTAGCAAATTTCTCTTCTTCAGAAACGATTTCCTTGCCATTGCCAGTCTACATTTCATATCCTCTCTACTTCGACTATCATCAGTTATTTTGCTCCCCAAACAGAAAAACTCCTTTACTACTTTAAGTGTCTCATTTCCTAATCTAATTCCCGCAACATCACCCGACTTAATTCGACTACATTCCATTATCCTCGTTTTGCTTTTGTTGATGTTCATCTTATATCCTCCTTTCAAGACACTATCCATTCCGTTCAACTGCTCTTCCAAGTCTTTTACTGTCTCTGACAGAATTACAATGTCATCGGCGAACCTCAAAGTTTTTATTTCTTCTCCATGGATTTTAATACCTACTCCGAATTTTTCTTTTGTTTCCTTCACTGCTTGCTCAATATACAGATTGAATAACATAGGGGAGAGGCTACAACACTGTCTCACTCCCTCCTCAACCACTGCTTCCCTTTCATGTCCCTCAACTCTTATAACTGCCATCTGCTTTCTGTACAAACTGTAAATAGCCTTTCGCTCCCTGTATTTTACCCCTGCCGCCTTCAGAATTTGAAAGAGAGTATTCCAATCAACATTGTCAAAAGATTTCTCTAAGTCTACAAATGCTAGAAACGTAGGTTTGCCTTTCCTTAATCTAGCATCTAAGATACGTCGTAGGGTCAGTATTGCCTCACGTGTTCCAACATTTCTACGGAATCCAAACTGATCTTCCCCGAGGTCCGCTTCTACCAGTTTTTCCATTCGTCTGTAAAGAATTCGTGTTAGTATTTTGCATCCATGACTTATTAAACTGATAGTTCGGTAATTTTCACATCTGTCAGCACCTGCTTTCTTTGGGATTGGAATTATTATATTCTTTTTGAAGTGTGAGGGTATTTCGCCTGTCTCACACATCTTGCTGACCAAGAGTTTTGTCAGGACTGGCTCTCGCAAGGCTGTCAGTAGTTGTAATGGAATGTTGTCTAGTCCTGGGGCCTTGTTTCGACTCAGGTCTTTCAGTGCTCTCTCAAACTCCACACGCAGTATCGTATCTCCCATTTCATCTTCATCTACATCCTCTTCCATGTCCATAATATTGTCCTCAAGTAAGTCGCCCTTGTATAGACCCTCTATATACTCCTTCCACCTTTCTGCTTTCCCTTCTTTGCTTAGAACTGGGTTTCCTACTGAGTTCTTGATATTCATACAAGGGGTTCTCTTTTCTCCAAAGGTCTCTGATTTTCCTGTAGGCAGTGTCTATCTTACCCCTAGTGAGATAAGCCTCTACATCCTTACATTTGTCCTCTAGCCATCCCTGCTTAGCCATTTTGCACTTCCTGTCGATCTCATTTTTGAGACGTTTGTATTCCTTTTTGCCTGCTTCATTTACTGAATTTTTATATTTTCTCCTTTCATCAATTAAATTCAATATTTCTTCTGTTACCCAAGGATTTTTACTAGCCCTCGTCTTTTTACCTACTTGATCCTGTGCTGTCTTCACTACTTCATCTCTCAAAGCTATCCATTCTTCTTCTACTGTATTTATTTCCCCCGTTCCTGTCAATGTTCGCGTATGCTCTCCCTGAAACTCTGTCCAACCTCTGGTTTAGTCAGTGGGATAAATGTATTAAAAGTTACGGAGATTACTTTTGAAATGATAAAGTTTTTTTCGATTTTTGAAAAATGAAGAAACCGCCGAACAATTGCTTAATCCACAACTTTTTATTGTGTACGCGACCGGTTTCGGAACACTTGAAGTTCCCTTATCTAGTATAAAAAAAATAATCATCTGAGGTTATCCTCATCCCAATGTTGTAATGGAACCGAAGATTCCGTGTGTTAAAGTCAAAGGACATAAATTCCATAATAAAACAAAGCGTTCCCCCGTGCCGCGCTCCCTCGTCTTCATTTGTCTGCCCCTCATATTTATGAATGGTACCGTTGTTTTCCGACTGCGACTGATTCTTGACAACATACTTCGTAAGAGAGTAAATATATTTTGAGACCGTTGTCGGTGCACCCATCTGCTTAAAGAGGTGTCCACAACAGGTTTTAGAATTGGCTCCAGATCTTCTGAGCAGCGAACACTTTGTTTCATCAATGATTAGTTCCGCATCTTCCTTATCTCCGGTTCACCTACAAATTTGATCATGTATTCTTTCTGGTATAGTGTATACGCGAAATAAGTAAAAGTTAGTTAACGTTAAAAAGGCAAACATGTTCTGCTAAACAATATTTATTTCTCATGAACTGGCTTTCGGCTTCTCAGGCCATCTTCAGGTGACAACTGAATGTCGCAAACACGGGTATACATGATATGCGACTTTCACAGATATTATTTGTACAGAAGATACAAAAATGACAGAGTGCTAGCGCAGGAAAATATTACAATAATTACATGAACTAGAAAACGGGGTAAACAAAGATTTTATGTCGTGATACGTATATCAAATGATAGGGAAGAAAATGATTTTTCAATGGTAACCTAGTATTTGTAACGAAAACTTAATTTAACAAGGGGGAAAATGGATGTTGAGGCTGATCATGTAATACTATACTGCCATTCTGCGTCATGTGTTTGTTGATTTCCGTTAGTTTTTTTTAACGGTGTGTAAAACTCCAGATTATACATCACATGGATGGTTTTCTGCTAAAAGATGACCAGTAAATGTCGGATCTTTCTTCCTTAATCGCCAGCTTCTCTCGTGTTCACGTAGCCAAATTACAACAGCTCTGCCTGACACAAACATACACTTTCTTACACTGCTTGGAAGTGATTTTACACCCACCACTCTGTGCCAAGGGTTGCATTTTATCTTTAATACTGAATAAAAATTTCGATACGTTATTGGTATTATAAAATGGAGGTCTGTAGCTGCTAGACTTTAAAGTTTTTGCAAGATTGTCTGAAATTTTGGCAATATGAGGAATTTTGGACCAGGCTTTGAAGCAATAGTGTGATTTCTGTCGGTTAGCATACAGAAGTGGTGTAATTTACTGATAACCTTTTAACAGGAAACTATCTATATGATGTAGAATCTGAAGTTTTACATTCTGTCGAAAGAAGCAGAAAGACGACAGTACTACAAATAATGGAAATCAACGAACACATGACACAGAATGCTAGCGTAGTATTAGATCATCAGACTCCATTTCCATTTCTCTCCCCCCCCCCCCCCCCCCCCCCCCCTCCCCGTCAAATTTAAGTTTTCGTTACAAATATTTGATTCAGACTCTAAATTCATTTTATCTCTTATCATTTTTGTACGTATCTCCGAATAAAATCTTTGTTTACCCCTTTTCAGTTAATATAACTATTGTAATATTTTCCTTTGTAAAAACGTTGCCATTTTTGTATCTTTTATACAAATAATATCTGTATAAGTCTCGCATCGTGTTTATCTGTGTTGGCGACATTCAATTGACACTTGAAGATGGCATGAGCAAGCCGGAAGCTGGCTCGTTATCAAATAAACCTAATTTTGCAGAACATTAACAACTGCTTCCCATTTTTTATTATTATCACGTTGTGGCAATCACTGACGGAAACTTCAGTTAATGTAAAAAAGTTCATTAGTTTCTATCTCTCCCGTTGTGGTGGTTTTAATGGCCATCAGTGTTATCTAAAGTTCATAAAACTGGGGACAAGCAAGACGGGCGTGCTAGTATAGCAGTCGCAACATCGTTATCTGTATCAACGCAGTTTGTGAAGATGAGGAGGGAGGGAATGGGAGAGAGAGAGAGACCCGAGAGAGGGAGAGAGTGAGGGGGGGGGGGCAGTGAGAGCACGACGCCCTCAAGGTCCCGGGTTCAGGCACCCGGGAGGCGCTTCCTGCGGCGCGAGGACTTCTCGTCGCGTCGCGTCGGCTTCTGAGAAGCGGTGGTCGGCGGTCGGCGGTCGGCGGTCGGCGGTCACGAACACGGAGCCAGGCACGCCGTAACTCTCAGAGGGCAGCGACGCAGCGCGAACGGCGCCGAGAAGGGGAAATCGCCGACGCACCACACCCTCCGCTTCTCTGTGTTCGTATCGTTTTTTCTTCCCGGTTCGCAAGAACTCGAGTGCGCACCTTGTCGCCTCTGACAACTTCGAACGGTACAGGCGAGATAAGAGAATTGCAAATTGCCCCATCGTTTCGAGTCAGCGACTGTAAAAGGGCAGTAATGGAACTCGAGGGTCTTCTTGCTGCGCGTGACAGTGTGCGCACAGAGTAGATAAACGTCCGCGTTGTACTCGCGGTTAAGTACGTGTTATTGAACAAGTCGGCGCTTTCTCAGCCGTGGGTGGCCCCGAGCTTCGCCTGCTAAGAAGGAAGGCTATTTAAAACTCCGAGGGGAAATGTTTTTAAAACGCAAGCAGCGGCAAAAACAACGAGGTGGTAAAGCTCTCGCTCTGTAAAATTTCCATTACTTCTCCGTTCCGAGTGCCATAACGAGTTTTTATTACACACTCAGCAGGTTGTTAGTTCAGCTGGGATCAACAGAAATACACAAATAGTTCCCGTAAAGGTATTCCACAAAGAAATGACGATACAGACGTCGCGCGGAGTAGCCGTGCGGGCTGAGGCGTCTTGTCACGGTTCGCGCGACTCTCCCCGTCGAAGGTTCGAGTCCTCCCTCGGGCATGGGTGTGTGTCTGTTGTCCTTAGTGTGAGTTAATTTAAGTTAGATTAAGTAGTGCGTAATCCTGGGGACCGATGACCACAGCAGTTTGGTCCTATAGTCCTTACCACAAAAAATAAATAAATATAAATAAATAAATAAATAAATAAAATAAACGAGACAGACTTAGCGACATTGTACAACAGATCGTCTGGACTCCATATGCTAACAATGTGTAACCATACAATTTAGGAAGGTTAACATAAGAATCTTTTGAATACAGGGTGTTACGAAAAAGTACGGCTAAACTTTCAGGAAACATTCCTCACACACAAATAAAGAAAAGATGTAATGCGGATATGTGTCCGGAAACGCTTAATTTCCATGTTAGAGCTCATTTTAGTTTCGCCAGTATGTTCTTCCACCTACGCTCAATGGAGCACGTTATCATGATTTCATACGGGATACTCTACCTGTGCTGCTAGAACATGTGCCTTTACAAGTACGACACAACATGTGGTTCATGCACATTTCAGTCGAAGTGTTCGTACGCTTCTCAACAACAGATTCGGTGTCTGATGGATTGGTAGAGGCAGACCAATTCCATGGCCTCCACGCTCTCCTGACCTCAACCCTCTTGACTTTCATTTATGGGTCCGCAGCTCGTGGTCGTGCGGTAGCGTTCTCGCTTCCCACGCCCGGGTTCCCCGGTTCGATTCCCGGCGGGGTCAGGGATTTTCTCTGCCTCGTGATGACTAGGTGTTGTGTGATGTCCTTAGGTTAGTTAGGTTTAAGTAGTTCTAAGTTCTAGGTATATGGTATTTTGAAACGTTCCCACACCGTCACTTGTAAAATACTTGTGATAGCATACCGTAAAAAACAACACAGGTGCATCCGCTAGTTATGGTGGATTCTGATCAGCAACGAGACAACTAATTATCACAGGTAGCGTTCAAAATGGCCAACGGCCTTGCCGCAGTGGTAACACAAGTTCCCGTCAAATCACCGAAGTTAAGCGCTGTCGGCCTGGGATGGTTGACCATCCCGACCTGCCGAGCGCTGTTGGCAAACGGGGTGCACTTAGCCCCTGTGAGGCAAACTGAGGAGCTACTTGATTGAGAAGTAGCGGCTCCGGTCTCGTAAACTGACATACGGCCGGGAGAACGGTGTGCTGACCATATGCCCCTCCATATCCGCATCCGGTAACGCCTGTGGGCTGAGGATGACACGGCGGCCGGTCGGTACCGTTGAGCTTTCCAAGGCCTGTTCGGACGGAGTTTAGTTTAGTTTAGTGCTCAAAATGACCACCGGCAGTGACAGTAGACGGTTCCAGTGTGGTATGGAACGACTGCTGAACATGTGCTAGCATTTCAGAGGAGATGTCCGAGCAGGCAGCAGTTATAAGTCGTTGCATATTAACGGGTGTAGTTGGTATGTTATTGTAGACAGTCTTTTAGCATTCCCCACAGAAAAAAGTCTACAGACGTCAAATCCGGGGAACACACCGGCCAAGGTACCGGCCCTCTGCGTCCAAACCAATGATTTGTAACCAATTCGTGAAGACACATGGTAGTGCTTCGCGCACTATGGGCAGGACAGCCATCATGTTGGTATCACAGGTTGCTCCTAGTTTGCAGAGGAACGTATTCTAGCAACCGTGGAGTTGACGAAGCCAACGGGTATTGTCAAAAGTCCAGCAAAGCATGCTTCAGCGGTTTACCTTGTAATGGTTGGTAAATGTGGCGTAATCACTAAACAACGTCACCAAATACATGATAAATCTTGTGGACACAGAAACCAAGCCCACACAGAAGTGCTACATATAGCCAACAAAGAAAGAAAACTAAGCCTGTTACAAGCACTCGATGTAAATAAACATTTAACTCAAAATGCCCAGTTGCTTCTAAACGATCAATTTCAGCTGAGCACACTCTCACTTTTAAGCTTCACACTATCCAATCATCCAGCCTCATACCCACAAACCGCCACAATGACACATACTGCTACTCAAAATTACAACAAAATAGAATTTCTTATTTGTTACCTTGCTTACTTCACGAACTTCAACGATATAATTTGCAACACTGTAATATTGTGTATCTCAACCGTGTGCTGTGTTTAATATTACCCATTGCATGAAATGTAATTTCCAGTATACAACATCTCTGTTGCACAATGCACGTCACTAGTGCTCAGTTAGACAGTTCTCAACCAATGTCACAGCCTCAAAAACTATGGCATATAACCATATAACCTGCAATACTGTAAGATCGTGTATTTTAATTACTGTATATAATACTGCCCATTGCCTAAAGTCTTTATTGTGCAACAACAGAAGAGTGCTCAGTTTAACAGATTCTCAACCACTGTCGAGATCTCACAAGCTGCATCATCATAACCGTCTAACCTGTAATATAGTGTAGTTAATAATTTACTCTGCTTAATAATGTCCATTGTGTAATGTGTAATTTCAGTGTTAGGATACCAATTCGATGCACACCAGTCTGTGCACCTGGATTGTATCTTTGCTTATAACATTCGCTTACCTAAGAACCACTGTCCCTTTCAGACATTACGATACGATGCGATATTGCAGTGAATGTGTTATTCTGAACACGATGCTAAGTTCCTTTGTATTTATCCGGCGACACAGGGAAAGCGACTTTCAAGTAAAATGTCGCCCCTCTGCAGGAACATACATAATGGATGAAAGAGTACAGGTTGTAAACGCATTGTTGACAACATATGGAAGTTTGCGTCTGGCTGTGAGTCGTACACGGATAGCCAAATGCACAGTGAGTCTTCGGCGGTGTTGTTATGATTTATAGCCATCTCCGAGCAGCTTACTTCGTTTGATAACCCACGACGTACTCACAACGAAAGTCGACACTGAGGTTCAGTTTTACGGCCGAGTATGCGCGATCGAAAGTATTCGAAACTGAACAGATTTGCGAGTTGACGTACACGTCGATGATAACGAAGTAATGGAGATTCACCTCTCCATTGGGAGCAGCGTGGTCTACGTTAAACTGGTTGAGGACAGAGCTTATGAAACGATTCTCAAAACGACTAGCGACCTTCAATTCAGGCATTCGGATGGACACATTGGCCCTGTGAAACTGTAACAAGCAGGTCTCGGCGAGAGGACGGCCCGTGTGTTCGAGTTACCAGCAGAGATAGTGATCATAGCGTTGAGGCGCTTTGGCATTGTGATAAGCCATACGGCCGAAAAATGGACACGTTTTTCCGTGTACCCAGTTCTGAATGGGGTGTGCCAGGTGTGCATAGACCTTACGAAACAGGCCCTATTCTATCTAAACATCGGCGGATGCCGAGCCATCGTAATCTTTGGCAGCCTGCCAAAGACCTGTTCGTAATTCGGGCAAGAGGGGCGTTTCAGATCAAGCTGTATGCAACGTCGCATCTCACAACTGACGACGGAAGAGAAGAAGTTGTCCGATCTAACGGTGTTTCCGTTGACGTATGTGGTGGCCGTTCAATCTGTTCCTTCTGATTATCGATTGTCGACGGAAGCGTCGTTTTCCGTCGACACTGAGCAACCTCTTAGATTTGATTAGATTAATACTTGTTCCATAGATCATGAATACGACACTTCGTAATGATGTGGAACGTGTCAGGTTAATAAAAGATGTCTGTACAAGATATTACATTACACAAAATATTGCATGACACTAATGTTTAAGTTTTATTTTTTATTTTTTCATTTTATTTTTTTTCCTTTCCCTCCCTTAATTTGTATCTAAAAATTCAGCCAATGAGTAGAAGGAGTTGTCACCTAGAAGTTCTTTTAATTTATTTTTAAATGTTGGTTGGCTATCTGTCAGGCTTTTGATGCTGTTTGGTAGGTGGCCAAAGAGTTTTGTGGCAGCCAAAGTCAGATTTAACCCTGTATAGTGAAGATCATCCATTCTCCTGGTGTTATAACTATGCACACTGCTATTACTTTTGAACTGGGTTGGATTATTAACAACAAATTTCATAAGTGAATATATGTACTGTGAGGTTACTGTGAGGATCCCTAGATCCTTAAATAGATGTCTGCATGATGACCATGGGTGGGCTCCAGCAATTATTCTGATTGCACGTTTTTGAGCAATGAATACTTTTCTACCCAACGATGAATTACGCCAGAATATGATGCCATACGAAAGCATTGAATGAAAGTACAATGAATACTTTTCTACCCAACGATGAATTACGCCAGAATATGATGCCATACGAAAGCAGTGAATGAAAGTAGGCATAGTAAGCTAATTTACTGAGATTCTTATCACCAAAATTTGCAATAACCCTAATAGCATACGTAGCTGAACTCAGCCGTTTCAGCAGACCATCAATGTGTTGCTTCCAGTTTAACCTCTCATCAATGGACACACCTAAAAATTTTGAAATTCTACCTTAGTTACAGACTTCTGTTCAAAGTCTATATTTATTACTGGAGTTGTGCCATTTACTGTACGGAACTGTATATACTGTGTTTTATCAAAATTGATATGGCGACAGGGCACTACAGACGTACATTCTGCGCTGCCAGGGGAACTTCTGGCATCGATTTTGTAATGCGAAGGGGGATCGTGAAGGAGAGGTTAACCACCGCAGGTTTGGTAGTGAGAACCGACGCATTTTTCCTTGATGGCTACGACCCCTATTCGTTGTCGGATACCAACACTCATGTCCGGAAGCAACGGGCTCCAAAGCGATGTCAACAGAAGACGAAGATCTCGGTGGTGATGACGATCTTCAGTAGGAAAATAAGATCGTCATTTCCCCTGACGGGATTCGATCAATAACAGACTCGAACGATACCTCTCACAGTGCCATGATTCTGGATGACGGACAGCGGATGGATTCAATATCTGACCCTATTATAGACGTACTGCGACCTTTAGCCCGCCTGTTAATTCCGTGGGATGATCGCAGCACAAGCGTGACTGCGTAGTCCGACGATGTCGAGAACGTGACGTCTGCTACCTTAGATAAAGCGGTTGCTATTGCTTCACGCCACGATAGTTAAATGCCAGTGGGGCCAGTGGGTATAGGAGGGGTTCCACTGTTGACAGCAGGGCCTTCTTCAGGTCTCCTACCTCCACGTGTCTCAACAGATCCCAAGAATGCTACCTCCAAGTGCCAGGCTTATCGGATTGGCACCATCAACCTCAATACCAAGCTTCAGACGTTTCGTGACTTCTTACGGGCGACAGACCTCGAAGTCGCACTCGTCCAGGAAGTGTGCCTCAAGCAGTTCCCATCTATTTACGGATGCGACGTTTATTAGGCACTATGCACGAATAATGGCTATAGCAGTGCCACTCTTGCGAGGGAAGGCACCGTGATCGATGGTGTGACCTCCATTCTGTTAGTACGAGGACTTGCTATCACATATGAGGGCATCAGGATTGTGTAAGCGTATGTCCCCTCTGGAGTGGACAACAGAAGAGAGCATTCGAGATTTACTTTATATGAGTAGTGTCTTCTTCGACGATTCTCACAGTTGGTGTGTGCCGAGTATGAGAGCCAGAGGTGCAGAGTATGTTAATTTTACGAAACGGACCGGAACAGTGACGGAACCATTTGAACCCCTTCTTTGTGAAGATGGTCCTAATAGCTGGTTAGAAGGGTTCATGGACATGTTGATCGATGGCAGCAGCGGGTGTAGTGACAAAAGTTGGTTGCGTTCTATTTATGCTTTAAAAGATATGGAGGGGAAAGGTTCAAGAATGCGAAGGGGATGGCCTTGTGGCGGGTGTCAGGTTTCGACCCCCCCTGCCTGCCCATCCTGCTTCTACCGGCCTGATGAAATGACTGATCTACTTATTTAAGAAAAAAAAAAAGGAAGTGGTAAGGTGACCGCTCGCGATAAGCGGGAAATCCGGGTTGGAGACCGGGTCCGGCACAAATCTTCACTGTCCCCATTCTATTTTTCAGCTGATGGTCGTCCATATTAAGGGGGGTAGGACGTCAAACGGGCTGACTTGGAGCAGGAGAGTAACCACAGGACATTTTAATTTCTACTGTCTATACTTTTACAAATAAATTCATAAAACTTTATCACCATGACCAGGAAGGATTGAGGACTCACACTCATCGCAGTGGAAGTTCAAACACGTAGCAAAATACCTTTTTTTACATGTTGCTATAGGTACACTTTTCTTCCTAAGTAAGAGAGATTCTTCGATGAATTTTTCATAGCATACAAACAGTAGTTACAGGTGTATGAAACTCTAGAATTTTCCAAATCTATTAAAAAACTGTGGAAAAAATTGAGATAATTAACTACAAAACTTGAGTTTTTTCTAAACATGAAGTTTAAAATATAACAGTTCATTCATTTTTTCATAAATTAAATAACTTAAAGAGTTTCATATACCTGTAACTATGGTTTGTATGCTGTGCAAAAGTCATCGAAGAATCTCTCTTACTTAGGAAGAAAAGTGTACCTGTAGCAACAAATGCAGCCAGTAGTAAGTGAAAAATGATGAAATTTCACATGTAAAAATTTGTGTTTTGTTACGTTTTTGAGCTTCCACTGATATGAGTATGAATCCTGAATTCTTCTTGGTCATGCTGTTAAAGTTTTATGAATTTATTCGTAAACGTATAGACAGTAGAAATTAAAATGTCCTGTGGTGCCTCTCCTGCTCCAAGTCGGCCTGTTTGACGTCCTACCCCCCATAACAATTGCGAATACATTTACGTCTTTCAGACGTTAGTCAGTTGTTGCCTGGCGATGACCCAATAAGCCGAAAAGTAGTTTGAAATAAACAAAAACAGTGTACCTGTTATTCAACCTAAAAGATTTTTGTAAGCTTATGACATTCCTGTGGCGAATTATCAAAATTGTTCATTACTTTCTAGTAAAATTACATGACTTCCTTGAGTTGCGTAACTAGAAAAATTAAAAGGATTTAAGAAATTAAAATGTGTCTCCCACAAACATGGTGGATAAAGGAAAATGAGGTAACTGAAGTAGATATCATATAAATACCTCTGGATCTCTGACATCTTTATACTGAATTGATTTAAATTTCAGGTACGGACTGCGCCATTTTATTCTCCAGCATCGAAAGCTGTTGTTTGATACAGCAATAAACAGATTATAGCTACTTCAGTTATAAAGGTTTAAGTTGGTTACAGTCCCCGAGAATGTGAGGAAATTATTCCTTTGGCGGGGACAGTGTTATGTATTTGACACAAGGGTGTAGATTTGCGGAATGCTACATTCTACTACGTTGTTGAGCTACATTAGTTTATCTGCGATGTGTTCCTTATTGATGAAGCCTCTTTCTTTATTGACGTCATTCGTTTGTTGCGGTCGCCTCTGTTCTTCTTGAAGCTAGTTGGCAGGCAAGAACGTTAGGACTGACTGCAATGAGTAAATTCGCGAGATTTCCATCTGGCTTATTCCTTCCTAAGCCAAGCCGTTTGCAATAACGACATGTTGCGCGATCTACGTCACTGATAGCGTGTCCCCTGTGGCAAATAAGCCAGTAACAAGCGCAGTGACACGGAAATAAACAGACACATGCTGCAGCTGCTACAGCCGCTTGCAGACGATGACCTAAGACTGAGGAGCTCCTGTTAGAGACGATAATGTAGCCGGAGTTCATTCAACTCACCGACAACTATACAGACATATCACAGTTGCCCAAAAACGGCCAAAATCAGATCAAAAGGCCCATTAAAGACGATATCGCCAACGAAACACGTATAAATGAACGAACACTAAGTGGATATCACTACGCAAACATCGTGCTTATCACAACCTTTCCTTTCTAGGCTCGATATCGTTGCTACTTCGATTAGATCTGATCCTGAGTGTTTTTACCACAGATGGATGACTTGGGGGAGACCTTGGTTGCAAAAGTCAGCTATTTTGGCTGTTCTGGGAACTTTCGATCTTGAAACTCACGTCGTCGTCATTCTGAGAATGCCTACCATGCAGTGGTGTCGTAATCAGAGGATGGAGGGGGAATTAAAGCACAAATCCTCTGAGTCTTTAATCCGTGTCCTATTACTTTTCAAACTTGTCCCGTGGTCGACGTTCCGACCCCTTTGCTGCGATCTTCTTGAATATTCCACTAGTGTCCCTGAATAGCATTCCGGTTCACTCATAAAATGTTATTTTCAGTTCTTTTCTGGAGAAGTGGCTTTACTCAGTAAAAATCTTGCGGCTGATATTGGTGGACCGTTGTAATTGGCTAAATGCTGAAGATACGTAATGACAGAATGAGGAAATTAAAAATATTATTGTTGTTGTCCCATCTCTGTTGTTTCCTGGTAGCTGTTTATTTTCCGCGCTAGCTGCGACTGAGTGTTTATTTCCATGATAGCGAGTAACCATGAAGACCGAAGCCTGCTACCTTCATTTCCATTGAAATTATATTATTGTATTATTATTTCTACGATTTCACGGAAATTCTTTCTATAAATATCACTATGGTTGGCATACATATATTCTTGAAATCCATGAACTGACCGTATTCTTCTTGGTGCTCTGCTAATACTGATTTTATCTTTTGCCTGTATCTTGTGTGACATCTCCTAACGCTGCTATGGTATCAGCTATCAACGCACTGAAGTAGGAAGCGAAATACAAGAAATTAGCGACTTGAGGTCACACGAAAGACGCCACTCTCAGCCGAAAACGTGTGTCACCTGCGAAAGTCTGTATGCTATCATAAGCTGGGCAATGATCTTAATTTCGCGACTACACCGAAGAGAATACCCACAGAAGAAATCATCAGTATCGTCGAAGGATCTTTGTTGTCTCTTCCAGAGGTTCTAGCGGAGGAAATAACACAGGACTATGAAGAATTCTGCCTAAAGCGAAACCACCCTTGAACAGTATATCAGCGGAGAAAAGAACAGATCTTAGTGACCTCAAGAGAAATGAACACATTGTGGTCACCAGAACGCATAAAGGATACATGTCTGTTGTTTTGGAAACATTTGAACACCACGAGGAGACGGAACAATTACTGGCGAAGACAGAGTACCCTAAGGTAAAAGGTGACCCGACAGAAGATTCAAAAACAATCATAACTATTGTATTACTTGAGATATGTGAGTGAACAACGTACTGTTGGAAAGAGCAAACTCTCGAGTTTTTCATGGTTTCCGCTAGGTTCTCCAAAATTTAATGTGTTTTGTGTAGTATCATGGGAAAAGGTGTATGGTCTATTCTTCTTTGCCGAGAACACTGCTACAGAAAGCACGTGTCTCGATATGCTTGAGAACCTTCTTTTCCCACAGTTGGAGACTGATTCGAACGACTTCAATTACCGTACCACTGGCATCTGGAAGTGTGGGAATTTTTAAATCAAAGGATGGTCGCGCCGGACCAAATGATTCAGCCTTACATTACTGGCCTCCAAGGTCACCGGAACTGACTACATGATTACTTCTTGTGGGGGTTTAAAAAAGCCTCTGTTTATGAGCCTCCGTTACCAACAACAATGAATGAACTGAGACACCGCATTACAGCAGCTGTGGAAACTGTAACTCAAGATGCTCCACTGTCGAAACAATTTTAATACCGCTTTAACATATGCCGTGCATCTCAAGGGTGGGGGGGGGGGGGGGAGGAAGGTATGAAAAAACTTTTTGAGTTTCCTGTTCATCATAAAACAAAATTCATTGTATATGTTTATTAGTTTCTGAAATAGACGCGTCTAAAATCGGATGATTCTTTTTGGTACACCCTGTACTTCCAGTAGTCTGACGCCACTTCATCTGTCACACATACTATATGGGTTCTACCGAAATCTCGTAAAAATGGATGTCTGGTGTGTCCTATAGCAAACGGGATTAATTTTCCAACATTTTTAAATAGATATTTATCGAAGAAACTGAAGCGTTTTACGGCAAAAACAGAATTTCTGTTTTGAAGTATTCAAAACAACTTCTGGAAACATTATGCACGGCGAAAGCATCCCCAACTGTCATAATGGTGAACTTCGATGTCAAACCTTTGTTTGCTATCATATCAATAGCAAATACAATAAAGATAACTGGGATAAAAATGCTCGAAATATATGTAACCTAGCCGAAAAACGCTTGCGGTCGAGTCCGCGGGACGGAATTTGTGTACCCCATCTGTCTGTATTTAGTGTTATCCCATGTGAAAGTGTGAGAATGTTTTCTAAAATTTTCCAATTTGTGTAACTGAGGTGGGACCTAGGTACCAGCCCCCAATTAACCAGAGAAGACGAAGTAAGTATTGTGGAAAGATATCTTCGGAGTGGTGAAGCAACTTAAATCACTTAATAAAAGCAAGTCTTTCCGTCCAGACTGTATACCAATTAGGTTCCTTTCAGGGTATGCTGATGCAATAGCTCTCTACGTAACAAGCACATACAACCACTAGCTCGACGAAAGATCCGTACCCAAGGACTGGAAAGTTGCAAGGGTCACACCAATATTAAAAAAGGCAATATGTCCATATCAGTAACGTCGATATGCAGCAAAATTTTAGAACGTATATTGTGTTCGAAAATTATGAATTACCTCGAAGAGAACGGTCTCATGACACACAGTCAACAAGGATTTAGAAAACATCGTTTCTGTGAAACACAACTAGCTCTTTAATCACGCGAAGTGTTGAGTGCTGTCGAAAACGAATTTCAAACTGATTCCGTATTTCTAGATTTCCAGAAGGCTTTCGACACTCTACCTCACAAGCGGCTGCTAATCAAATTGCATGCTTTTGGAGTATCGTCTCAGTTGTGCAACTGGATTTGTGATTTACTGTCAGACACGTAACAGGTCATTGTAACTGAGGGAAAGTCATCGAGTAAAACGGGAGTGATTCTGGCGTTCCCCAAGGTAATGTTACGGGCCCTCTGCTGTTCCTTATCTGTATAAACGATTTAGGAGACAATATGAGCAGCAGTCTTAGGTTGTTTGCAGATGAAGCTGTCGTTTACGTCCTAGTAAAGTCACCGGAAGATCAAAACAAGTTGCAAAACGGTTTAACAAAGGTGTCTGTATGGTGCAAAAATTGGCAGCTGAGTCTAAATAATAAAAAGTGTGAGGTCATAAACATGAGTGCTAAAAGGAATCAGTTAAACTTCGGTTAGATGATGAATCAATCAAATTTAAAGTCCGTAAAGTCAACTAAATACCTAGGAATTCCAATTACAAATAACTTAAATTGGAAAGAGCACATCGAGAAACTTGTGGGGAGGGGCAACAATGACTGCGTTTTATTGGCAAAACACTTAGAAGATGCAACCGATCTACTAATCTGGACTCTTTACCATATAGGGTTAAGAGAGTACATCAAGAAAATTCAAAGAGGGGCAACACGTTTTGTATTATCGAGAAGTAGGGGAAAGAGTACCAACGGCCTTGCCGCAGTGGTAACAGCGGTTCCCGTCAGATCACCGAAGTTAAGCGCGGTCGGGCTGGGCTGGCACTTGGATGGGTGACCATCCGGACTGCCCAGCGCTGTTGGCAAGCGGGGTACACTTAGCCCTTGTGAGGCAAACTGAGGAGCTACTTGACTGAGAAGTAGCGGCTCCGATCTCGTCAACTGACATACGGCCGGGAGAGCGGTGAGCTGACCACATGCCCCTCCATATCCGCATCCGGTGACGCCTGTGGGCTTAGGATGACACGGCGGCCGGTCAGTACCGTTGGGCCTTCCAAGGCCTGTTCGGACGGAGTTTAGTTTTTAGTTTTAGGGGAAAGAGTGTCACGGATATGATACAGAATTGGTGTGGACATCATTGTAGCCTTATCTCGTTACGGCAAGACCTTTTCAATCACCAACTCCGTCCTCCGAATGCAAAAATATTTTGTTGGCGACGACTTACGTAGGGGGAAACGATCATCATAATAAAATAAGGAAATCAGAGCTCGCACAGGATGATATAAGTGTTCATTCTTTTCCGCTCGCTGTTCGCGAATGGAATAGCAGATAATTATTATGAAGTTTCTTCGACGAACCCTTTGCCAAGCACTTAAGTGTGATTTGCAGAGTATCCATGTAGATGTCGTTGTATGGCACGGGAAATCACGTAAAACAACAACCATGCTTGTAGGCACATTTGACTTCGTCTTTAATCCACTGGGAGTATTCGATCGAGGCCGACGGGCCATTACGAATCCCGGAAGCAGCAAGCTAAAATGGGTCTAAGCACTATGGGACTTAACATCTGAGGTCATCAGTCCCCTAGACTTAGAACTACTTAAACCTAACTAACCTAAAGACATCATACACAACCATGCCCGAGGCAGGATTCGAACCTGCGACCGTAGCAGCAGCGCGGTTCCGGACCGAAGCGCCTAGAACCCCTCGGCCACAGCGGCCGGCGCAGAAAGCTAGTGCGAACAAAATGCATTACGTAATGGTGAACTATAGCCAACCTGCTTGCTCCACTATTTGAATGATAAGTTTGTTATGTGGGCACACAAGAGAGAATAGTCACACAAATTCCACGACTTTCTACACTCCTGGAAATGGAAAAAAGAACACATTGACAACGGTGTGTCAGACCCACCATACTGGCTCCGGACACTGCGAGAGGGCTGTACAAGCAATGATCACACGCACGGCACAGCGGACACACCAGGAACCGCGGTGTTGGCCGTCGAATGGCGCTAGCTGCGCAGCATTTGTGCACCGCCGCCGTCAGTGTCAGCCAGTTTGCCGTGGCATACGGAGCTCCATCGCAGTCTTTAACACTGGTAGCATGCCGCGACAGCGTGGACGTGAACCGGATGTGCAGTTGACGGACTTTGAGCGAGGGCGTATAGTGGGCATGCGGGAGGCCGGGTGGACGTACCGCCGAATTGCTCAACACGTGGGGCGTGAGGTCTCCACAGTACATCGATGTTGTCGCCAGTGGTCGGCGGAAGGTGCACGTGCCCGTCGACCTGGGACCGGACCGCAGCGACGCACGGATGCACGCCAAGACCGTAGGATCCTACGCAGTGCCGTAGGGGACCGCACCGCCACTTCCCAGCAAATTAGGGACACTGTTGCTCCTGGGGTATCGGCGAGGACCATTCGCAACCGTCTCCATGAAGCTGGGCTACGGTCCCGCACACCGTTAGGCCGTCTTCTGCTCACGCCCCAACATCGTGCAGCCCGCCTCCAGTGGTGTCGCGACAGGCGTGAATGGAGGGACGAATGGAGACGTGTCGTCTTCAGCGATGAGAGTCGCTTCTGCCTTGGTGCCAATGATGGTCGTATGCGTGTTTGGCGCCGTGCAGGTGAGCGCCACGATCAGGACTGCATACGACCGAGGCACACAGGGCCAACACCCGGCATCATGGTGTGGGGAGCGATCTCCTACACTGGCCGTACACCACTGGTGATCGTCGAGGGGACACTGAATAGTGCACGGTACATCCAAACCGTCATCGAACCCATCGTTCTACCATTCCTAGACCGGCAAGGGAACTTGCTGTTCCAACAGGACAATGCACGTCCGCATGTATCCCGTGCCACCCAACGTGCTCTAGAAGGTGTAAGTCAACTACCCTGGACAGCAAGATCTCCGGATCTGTCCCCCATTGAGCATGTTTGGGACTGGATGAAGCGTCGTCTCACGCAGTCTGCACGTCCAGCACGAACGCTGGTCCAGCTGAGGCGCCAGGTGGAAATGGCATGGCAAGCCGTTTCACAGGACTACATCCAGCATCTCTACGATCGTCTCCATGGGAGAATAGCAGCCTGCATTGCTGCGAAAGGTGGATATACACTGTACTAGTGCCGACATTGTGCATGCTCTGTTGCCTGTGTCTATGTGCCTGTGGTTCTGTCAGTGTGATCATGTGATGTATCTGACCCCAGGAATGTGTCAATAAAGTTTCCCCTTCCTGGGACAATGAATTCACGGTGTTCTTATTTCAATTTCCAGGAGTGTAGAGACATTCATCGGAAAATCAGTTTCACTATGGAAGTAAAGAGTCAGGTTGGCCCCACGGTATTAGATGTGTTGGCCTACAGAATACCTGACGATACTCTTGAAGTCCAAGGCACAAAGATTATAGGACATCAACCAATACAATTTTGCAGCTTCGCACCATCACCCACGCCCAGAAGCAAGTTCCTCTGAACAGTGTCTACACATGAATCTCGCATCTCGTGACAGTAAGAACCTGCGATCAGAACTAGATCCTTAGGGAAACTCTGATGGCCAACGACTACACAGATCTTTCCATAAATAGGACATTTAAACGAAGAGGTACTGACATCAGTGCAAACAAGAACGATAACCTCCCGCACATTATGTAGACCTTATGTGTCTAGTGTAACAGATGGCATAGGGAGAATCCTTCGGAAGACCGGTTTAAAGATTGTGTTTTTTTCTAAACACAAGACAAACACTTCCTGCGGCCTATAAGAGGCAATCAAATTAAAACGAAATAGGTGGAGAAAAAAGTAAATAAACAGGTTATTATTTCAAGCGTAAACGCCATAACTGTTAATATATTTTTCCCACTGTGAGACAAGAAGGTCAGTGCCTTTTTGGAAAAATGTTCGAGGTTGCCTACGGAAGCATGATTATACCCAGGCGTGCAATTCTTCGCTCGATGCAAATCGATAGCCACGAATGTCTTTCTCTCCAAAATACGGATACCGCATGGTGAGAGACTGGGACTGTATTGAGGATGTGTAGGAGCTCGCATTCGAAACTTCTGCAGCTCAGAGGAAACAATAGGCACGCTAGTTCCTTGAAAGTCATGATGACATTTTACTTTGAATGCAAGTACCCGCTGCTCATTGACTTTCTGGAACACGGCGTCACAATTAATACAAAGCGGTACGTAGACACTTTGCAAAAATTGAAGCACGCTATCAATTTGAAACGCCCATGAATGTTAACGAACGGTATCATTCTTTTGCAGGATAATGCCCACCTGCATGTTTCCAAGGTTGTTTCCACTAAGCCGCAAGAATTTCACTGGAAAGCCCTTACACATCTTCCATACATTCCAGATCCCTCCCCATGCGACATCCGTATTTTTTGGAGTCCTGAAGAATGATATTCGCGGCCGTCGATTTCCTTCGGACGAAGATTATGGATGGAGAGGGTTGTATGGCCGCACGACAGCAAGGTCTTCAGCGCCCGCTCAGTAACAGATTGAGACGGGTGTCAAGAAAAGACTCAGAACAGTAAGATAAAACAGAACGTAAACCACAGGTAACAAGCTTGGAAAAATATGGGCCTACCCACACCGAAACGTGGGACGAAGCATGCAGCCAGCAGTGAAACATGGACAAGACAGGAAGAAAGTGGTGGAGGGAGCTAAAACAATATAGCAGATCGAAGTTGCTGGCTGACCGCAAGGAAAAAGGGAGGAGCCAGCCACTATGCAATACGCTAAAACTTCCAGCCTAAAAGTTTAGGCCAGAGTCCAGACACATCACAAAACTTTAAAACCCCAGACACACACGTCTCATCATTAGCTAATTCATAGGGCAGATCCCCATCAACTTGTGCTTCTGCCCTTGCATTTCGGACGAAGAGGTGTACTCCTGGGTATAATCTGGGTAGGTAGTCGCAAATATTTTCCATGAAGGCAATGATCATGTTGTCTCACAGTGGGATAAATGTATTAACAGTTACGGCGATTACTTTTGAAATAATGAAGATTTTACTTATCTTTTTCCATCTGTTTCGTTTTCATTTGATTAGCCCTTATAGAACGGACGTACCTGACCGCCTTCCCACTGCGGGTGTAAATGAAGTGACGTATATTTGTGGCAAAGTACATGTCGGTGAAACTGGAAGGACAGTAAAAGAACGAGTGGAGAGCACGAACGTCACACACGTTTGAGACAAAAGGCAAAGTTGTTGATAATTCTTCCGGGTTATGTGGCCGTGGTCCAAGGACCACGGCCACATAACCCGGAAGAATTATCAACAACAGTACCATCTGGTCGCGAAAGCCTTCATTGTATGATTAAAAAGTAAAGTGAGCGGTAGCGAAGCATTAACAAGAAAGCGTGCTGTCCAAATAATGTAATATTTATAGAAGAAAAATCCTTGAAGCGGGCGAAATAACGAAGACTAAGTGCGGTTTCAATAGAGATTACAGCTACAGGCTTCGGCCTGTGACGAAAGTATACACCCTTCCACGGGGAGTGAAGAACATAAACAGCTACCGTAAAACAACCGAGACGCCACAATAATAATAATATTTTTGATCCCCTCTCTTCCGGTATCTGCTTTCAGTATTTACCCAATGAATACAGGAGCAGTAGCTGCTGGATGATTTCACCCATTATGTTCACTTCTCGGGAAAGGCGCAGAAAAACAGAATCTTGCAAGGAATTCTTCTACCTTGGAAGCAAAGTAATATATGACGTACAAAGCAAGGAGGACATGAAAATCAGTTTACTGTAACCAAAGTGAGCATTCCTGGGAGTGCAAGTCCGAAAGAACAGACACCACACATGTATGAATGTATATACGGTTTGACGGCCATAAGATCTTAAGATCTCTCCAGTGCTAAAGTCTTCTCCCTCCTGAACTCTTGCGGGACTCCAGCGAATGCCAGCGAACAATGAGTACGATGGACAGGGAGCGCTACGCCAGTAGTCTGTGACAAGATGGGAAACTGGGTCGGATGGGAGTCGTTTCCAGACAGCTGAGTCGTCGGCACGGTAGCTCAGCGTGCTCGGTCAGAGAGAAGAAAACTGTGTGAATGGATCAACGATTAACTTGAACAAGCGCAGGGGACGTCCAACCCGAACAAATAAACTGAAGAGCTAAAGAATCTGGCATAGGCAAGCATATTCAAATGCAGAGATATGTAAACAGGCAGTGTATGGCACTGCGGTCGGCAACGCCTATATAAGACAACAAGTATCTGGCGCAGTTAGATGATTACTGCTGCTACAATGACAGGTTGTCAAGATTTAAGTGAGTTCGAACGTGGTGTTGTAGTCCGCGCACGAGCGACGGAACAAGCATCTCTGAGGCAGCGATGAACTAGCGGTTTTCCCGTACGACCGTTTCACGTCGCGTAACGTGAATATCAGGAATCCGGTAAAACATGAAATCTCCGACATCGCTGCGGCCGGAAAAAGACCCTGCAAGAACGGCACCAACGACGACTGAAGAGAATCGTTCAGCGTGACAGAAGTGCAACCCTTCCTCAAACTGCTGCCGATTTAATTACTGGTCCATCAACAAGTTTCAGCGTGCGAATCATTCAACGAAACATCATCGATATGAGCTTTCGGAGCCGAAGGCCTACTCGTGTACAACATCGACGCTGGACTTTTGATGCCTGAGAAACATGTTGCCTGGTCGGATGAGTCTCGTTTCAAATTGTATCGAGCGAGTGGACGTGTACGGGTACGGACACAGCCTCATGAATGCATGGAACCTGCATGTCGGCATGGGACTGTTCAAGCTGGTGGAGGCTCTGTAATGGTGTGGGTCGTATGCAGTAGGAGCGATATGGGATCCCTGATACGTCTAGATAAGACCCTGACAGGCGACACGTACGTGAGTATCGTGTCTGATCACCTGCATCCATTTATGTCCATTGTGTATTCAGTCGGACTTGGGCAATGCGACACCCCACACGTCCAGAATTGGTACAGAGTGACCCCAGGAACATTCTTCTGAGTTTAAACTCTCATTGGCCACCAAACTCCCCAAACATGAACATTATTGAGCACATCTGGGATGCCTTGCAGCGCACAGTTCATAAGAGATCTCCACCGCCTCGTACTCTTACCGATTTATGGACAGCCCTGTAGGATTCATGTTGTCAGTTTCCTCCAGCATACTTCAGCCATTAGTCGAGAACATTGCCACGTGGTGCTGCGGCACTTCTGCGTGTTCGAGGGGGCCCTGCACGATATTCGGCAGGTGTGTCAGTTTCTTTGGCTCTTCAGTGTACAACGATCAATAACAAACAAAATGACATAAAAAAACGGGCGGTCATGGTGACACTGCGCCAGTAATGGGAAGTCCAGGTTCGAATCCTGGTCCGGCACAAATTTTCACTTGTCGCCAACGAAATTATTTCAGTGCTTAATTGCATCGAGGCAACGGCCTTGCCGCAGTGGATACACCGGTTCCCGTCAGATCACCGAAATCAAGCGCTGTCGGGCGTGGCCGGCACTTGGTTGGGTGACCATCCGGGCCGCCATGCGCTGTTGCCATTTTTCGGGGTGCACTCGGCCTCGTGATGCCAATTGAGGAGCTACTCGACAGAATAGTAGCGGCTCCGGTCAAAGAAAACCATCATAACGACTGGGAGAGCGGTGTGCTGACCACACGCCCCTCCTTTCCGCATCCTCAGCTGAGGATGACACGGCGGTCGGATAGTCCCGTGGCCGGAAGACGGAGTGCTTTTAATTGCATCGCGTCAGAAATTATTTCGTTTTCATTACATCGAGTATATATAAAGCTGCAGGATCATGAATGGTGTCTGTTCTTTTGGAAATTATAAACGTTTCCGAAGTGTTAAATAAAACTTACGGAATACACTCATACAGGACCACTTGTGTCAACCGTTACAAGTAACTACTTTCCGTGATGACTGGGTGTTGTGTGTTGTCCTTAGGTTAGTTAGGTTTAAGTAGTTCTAAGTTCTAGGGGACTGATGGCCGTAGATTTTAAGTCCCATAGTGCTGAGAGCGATTTGAACTACTTTCTGCAAATATATTTCCGTTTCATGTTCGACAAACTGACGGTGTGGCGCTCGGCCCACATACAGCGTAAATACGATATGCTGTCTGTGCGAAGATCAGTGGCCTTCACGAACACAGCACCTATTCGTGCGTTTGTTTTTCAGAGGCTCACTTGAGCTTAAGTGTTTTAGCAGGCTTTAGAACCTCGTTGTGCATCGATAGCACCCTTCTCTATTTCTCTTCGAGCCTTAAAGTAGCACGCACTGCGTATACGCTCGCCTGCTTTCCTGCACGCGAGCGTGTGTTTATCAAGCATTTGTTTGCCTTCTGCCAGATGCAGAGAGGACAGCAGTTCGCAGCGCGCACTCCCCGCAGCGCTGCAGTCGGCGTCCGGTTTCGTTTGTGGAGCGAGGACCGCTGAACAATGCGGATACTGCGGGAGGCCGTTTGTATACGCGGCCGAAAATAGGTCCGGGCGCTCTATCTGTCACCGCGGCAGGCAGCACTACCTGTCCGCCCGTATGCATGCATGCGCGGGCCGTGGCCGACTGCCGCGGCTCCGCGCTGAAAACTCTGCCAACACGCGACGGGCACGGGCGCCTGGTCCCACGTGGGAGGTACACACTCGAGCGGGCGATCGGCGCGGCCCTGTCCGAGCGCGTTGACGGCAGACAAGCTCCGAGAGCTGACGTACGAGCCGCTCCTTCCTCTTTGGACGTACGTAAGTTAGAATGGACTACGAAAGATCAGGGCTGTGGAGGGTGTACCTGTCAGTACGCGACCGTTTCAGTCATGATGGCTGACCACGTCTGGAAGAAAATAAAACCTCAAGACATGGCATTTCTCTCAGCTCCTACAACCTCACTCTCTAGGAAAAGAAAGGTGTTGTGCTCTTTGTTAGGGCGAACTAGCTCTAGGTTGAGTAGTCTGGACAGCCGGTCTTGGGGACCGATAGTGAAGGAATAACGCAGACCACGACTCCGCGTCTGCTGAGGACAAGGCACATAGTTTAGGACCATAACAAGGACTTGTGAATAGGATTTCCAGTTTCCTAAGTCATCCCATCTCAGTTATGTGATCTCCACTGCCAACATGCAAAAAAAAGAGAAAAGAAAGAAACAGAGTAACAATAACTGTCCGAATCTCACTCAGGCCCGGCCCACCCTCAGCTACTCACTGTCAGCCTAACGAACAGCCTCACGAGACGAAATTTTCTGACACACATGATGCTGGAGGGCTTAAAAATGTACGCTCCAGACGGAAAGCCAGACGACATTCCATCGCGTCCACTGAATCCGGTGAGAATCCAGTAAAATATGATCTCAATATCCAACTAAGAACAGTTATTATTGAAAATCTTGACCCAAGGAAAATGCAAAAATTTCAGATGACACTAAAGCAATTTAATCTTGCACAGCTTGTGGTTGACGTGAAATTCAGGAAGAATAGTGTCAAAATCGCCACCAACTAACTGATTTTGAAATTCAACTTAAAAAGGCAGTTGGCACCACCTACAGACCGGAAGCTGTCATCAATTTAGGAAGTCCGAGCAGCAAACGACAGTGAGAATGGGAACCACATGGACCCTTTCTCATTGTCGTCATCACCAACGTCGACGACGATGTCACCAACAAGGAAATCGAAGATGAACTAGCAGTGCAGGGATCCCAATTTAAAAATCACAGTGCTCATCTTTCCGCAACTCAAACAAAGATCCACATCAAAATACGTGTTATTTTGGACAGTGAAGAATCTATCGACAAGCTTCTTGCACAGCCCTGCAGGATGCATTGCTACATAGAGTTGAATCATCCAGCCTCTGCCCTCGCAACCCACGCAATGCTTAAAATTCAATAGCTTACTGCAAGCCTCCTAGAACTGTAGCAATGACCCTAAATGCAATAGCCGTAGCGGACCTCGCCTGATCTTCAATTTCAAAACTGACTCAAGAAAAACATAAATGCGGCAGCTGCTATGGCATTGGCCTCGATACCGATCCTAATTGCTCAGAACGGGCGAATGAACCCATCTCCTCCGAAAAAAATAGAAATAAGTGAAGTGCATCGATGAACCTACTGCTCACTTGCAGGAACGCTCCCAAAATGAAAACTTTTTGCTTCATTCACCACTGCTCTCCTCACCATTCTCCTTGAACGTAGATTCCACACAATGGAGGCTATATAAACAGTTTTCAAGAAGTTCCCAAGGCGAGATACTGAAATACCGCCCACGTAGACCAACATAGCATCTACATCAACAAGTTACGATACCAGTCAGCCTATGTTTAACCTACTGTTACACCCTGCAAACTTGAATAGTTTCTTCATGAAAAGTTCCTTTTGCACTGACGCTTAATCAAGACACTGCTGCTACATGCTTCATCAACGCAAATGGTTTCCGTGCCAGAAAAGGAACTCCTAGAAAAATTAATGAGCGAACATGACAGTTACCGACATTGCTGAAACCAGATGTTTCGGAAAAGATGTCAGTCGTCTAGATTATGTATGCCGCAGACTTGGAAAACCCAAATCAGGAAGAGGAAGATGTTAACATGGAGCTGTCGTCATTTTTCACACAAAACATTTTTAGCTATACGACTTGGTATGCCAGGAAACCTGAGCACTCATCAAACTATTGTCCTAAAAATCATGTGTAATTACTGGTTAACCTGTCTTCTTCGCAGCTACATATGTACCTCCTACTGAGGACTTACCAACAGATCTCACTTGGCCCAGCCGTTGTCACAGGTGACCTCAATGTCAGAACCAGTGCTTTTGGCGATAAAACTAACAGAAAATAGGCGATCTTCTCGCCACAGCTCTAACTGATAACCTAGTCCACCTGGAAGATAACTCACCCAACGTTTATCAACCAAATTGGACCTTCCATCACTGCTCATATTAGCTACACCCAGAAAATCGCTAGACGCAGCAGCGAGGTACAGTATTTCCAGCGATAATCTACCTTCCATCATAAGAACAACCACTATTGTCCACGTCATGAGCTTTAACAACAAAGAGAAAACTTTCTTCTATTCTAAAAACCTGAATGTAGAAAACTTGAATACAGAGTTCTTCAGCAAAAATCCCAGAGTATCAGCCCTTGATGCTATAGAGGTTATTGA
Organism: Schistocerca piceifrons; assembly: GCF_021461385.2. Classification (NCBI taxonomy): domain Eukaryota; kingdom Metazoa; phylum Arthropoda; class Insecta; order Orthoptera; family Acrididae; genus Schistocerca; species Schistocerca piceifrons. Next base: position 447,759,417 of record NC_060142.1, read on the forward strand.
TAACTATAATCAGCTACTTGTTCAAGAGGTACTATATGCCACCGTAGACAGTGCTCCTAAAAAAACTATTAAAGAACCCAAAGATAGGCTCCCTACACACATATGGGCCAATCCAAAGTGAACACGTGGGAACGAGAGTCACAAGGACTTTACCCACGTAACTCCACTCTCTTTTGCGAAAAGTTAAAGCTAATCTTGGGCCATACCACTACCGAAGAACCGGCTCTACAAACTGATGATCACATCACGAAGACGAAAGAGAGAAGACCGAAATATTTGGCACTGTAGTAGCAAAAATTCACAAATACCAACAGTACTCCAGATTTGATGGTAGCCACGAGGAAATTATTAACCTCATCGACAGCAGGAAAGTGCAAATACGAGTTGAAGATCAAATGTCATCTTACTTCACTCTTGCAGCCATCATCTCCCCAGTGCTAAACCCAGTGCTTTGTACGCGAATGGTCTCTCTTACTGCTGTCATGCCCCGACCAGAAATACAATCACTGAAGAGGCTAAGAACTATATCAGCAAACTGGAAACCTGACTCAATAAATGCAAGATTAGACCGAAGCCAACCAGAAGCCCGCTGGTTCTATTTAGGCACAGAAATCTCACCAATCTACGGCTACAGAACCGTCACAAACTCAATATTCGATTCTGGAGACGGGAAATTAATAAAGAATCTAATACAAAAAATCTAGGCATCTTCCTAGACGTACTCTAACACTGATAGAAAAACACATCCGAAAAATGTAAACAAGCAGAAAACAGACTGAACCTACTGCGACTCATGCTGTACAGAACACATGGAGTTGATCAACCACCGGTGCTTCCTCCACATAAAATTTTGGTCCGTTCCATTCTCGAACACGGATGTCAAACAAGGATCATGTCAACAATCCAAGCAAAAGAATTCTATCTGTGGAGAGGAGGATGCTGTGTATTGCTGAAAATCTAAGTCATGACTTCTACAGAATTCTCTACATTAAAACCTCAACACCAAAAGTGTACTGAAAAGAAGCAAAGAAAAAAAAAGGCCAGTTTCGAACTTAACAGGCCACTTAACGAGGGACTCACAATTTCTTTTCTATAACACAATCGCCGGCCGGGGTGGCCGAGCGGTTCTAGGCGCTACAGTCTGGAACAGCGCGACCGCTACGGTCGCAGGTTCGAATCCTCCCTCGGGCATGAATGTGTGTGATGTCATTGGGTTAGGTTAGGTTTAAGTAGTTCTAAGTTCTAGGGGATTGATGACCTCAGAAGTTAAGTCCCATAGTGCTCAGAGCCATGTGAACCATATACGATCCTAAAATGTTCGACTCTCCAAAATTTAAGTACACTTTTCCTTCCTATATAGTTCTAGAAGCCATATCAAAATCACTTCATCTGCCTCGAGGAATGAACAAGTCTACGAGATTGTCGATAGACCAAAGTTACCCACAAGGACTTGAGATGATTTAGCACTACGATAAAGGAAAATAACTAATTAAGCAATTGTATTTCGCGCAGTGTCTACAGAATGAAAAGAAAATGATACATGGACTAAATTTCCAGTATCAGAATGATAACAAGAAGGAATAAAACCAGAACATCAGGCAGATAAACGCAGAGGAGTCTTTTCCGACCGAACGTGGTTTTCCCTCAGCCGCAATCCGGATGCCGGGATTCAGAATAAAGAAGATAAATATATCTACCACGTATCCATCTGAAACTCACAGTATTAAATATGCACCCAAATTCTCGTAAATAAATTGTGTCACCATAGAATGTGACAACGCCCTCCTGTAACCCGCTCTTTCCGACGGACTTTTCGTTAAAAAAAAATTGAACTAGGACAGCGTTCTCCCAGTAATAAATTACATCAGTTCCAAATTCCTTAGTTCCGACTAAGGTCAATGAGAAGTTTGTCTTGGTTCTCAGGTAAATGTCGGAAATGGGAAGCCGCTCCAATTTATTTCCAGTTGTGGACCCTCTTTGCTCCGTTATCAGCTCATCTGGTAAACGTGTGCATCGAACAGTGACTCTACAGTAAGCAAGATCTCAAACAGCCTGCTCCACTCCTTGGACTACAACTTGGAAATTTGTGTTAAGTTCCTATGGGACCAAACTGCTAAGGTCATCGGTCCCTAGGCTTACACACTACTTAATCTAACTTAAGCTAACGTACGCTAACGACAATACACACACCCATACCCGAAGAAGGACTCGAACCCCCGACGGGAGTAACCGCGCGAACCGTGGAATGGCGCCCTTGACCGCATGGCTACGCTGCGCGGCCTTGGAGTAGAGAATGAAAAGATTTTAAAAACAAAACAAAACAAAAAGGATCCTACATGTGTTCGTACATCAAGAACACTGTATGTGTCTACTGAGTAGTCGACTGTACTCGATATATAAACAAAAAAATTCACATTTATTGTGCTTTTGCTACTATCTGCTGATGACTGTAGTATACAGAAAGGTAACGTCGTAAAGTGATTGCAAAAGGGTGCAGAATGACTTACACAGAATTCCTGTTCCGTAAGATGAATAGCTCCAAATATAGAAACATTTTAGGCAATGCTGATGAGTAGGAAAAGCAATCCTGAATTGTTGGAAGACAGTATTTGTTATGTGCTGATTGACACAGTCACGTGGATTGAATATCTATGGGTAACGTTGCAAAGCAGTACGAAATGGAACGAGCACATAAGATCGCAGTAGGAACGGTGAATGTCGGCTTCGGTTTACTGGGATAATTTTAGGAAAATGTGTAACGTAACTACACTCTGCGGTGTGCAAAAAGGTTTTTGTGACATCTCTATGTAATGTTCCGTAAGTGATGGAAACAAAGCATTGAATCCGAACATCAATGCTTGCTGATGGAATATAGATAATTAAAATCAGATCGTTATCGCGCAAGTGTTTACCGTGCACAACAACGATTTAAATGTAAACAAATGGTAATAAGTGAAAGTTTCACAATAGTTAGCCGTTATTTTGTATTCCAATTCTGTCTGAATGAATTTAGATGGCAGAATAAAAACGGTCGCCAGCCCCATAGCGAGTAAAATTTAAATCTGGTAAATGGCTGTAAGGCTGTGAAATCACGCAAATACTGGACAATAATGATAAAGCGGCAACTGAACAAAATGCACTCGCTCGGACTTAGATGTTGAAATCACAGATAATGTGAAAACTAAAGACATCTTTGTCAATAATAATTTCATATACACATACGCACATGATGTCATTTACAGAGCATAATATAAAATCATAAAATTAATTTGACTACAAGAGACCGAACATACTTTTTTCATAGAAATACGAATTGCATTTAAATCACTTTTAGGTTCAACTGATTGTCTGCAGTAGTAGTGCAACAATATGTGAACAACTACAATTACTACTGCTTTTTATTACACTAACTACTTGATTGAATATCAGCTGTAAATTTAACTGAATTTGTTTTCTTTTATATTTCTTTCACTTACGACTTTCTCGGAAGTTATGGTGAGAAAGACAGTAGACTGCTGACGATGAATGAGTTGGGACAATAAAGTTTCACTTGCAGAGTTAATGCTTTGACGAAAAACACTCTACTTTTCTAAAAAAAAATTACTATTACGCTGGCGTGCCTACCACACAGCTAAAAAATATTGGCTGGGTCTTACCTTGCGATGAATTGCTTGCGGTGCGAAGTAATGCTAATTATGAAATTCATTATTGCAACAGGCTCCTATTGATCAGCGAGCAGCATGAATAAATTTGGATCACACAGTTTTCTTCATTAATTCCAAAATCTTCTTGCGGACATGTACTGTGTCCATATGTGCGCGCCCACTTATATTCTGCCTTACCACACATTATAACAAGATTTCCAGCGCGATCTCCATTTAGCGCGCCAACATACACGTCTTTGCCACACCACAGATGCTTCGCAATTCTCTCTGCCTTCACTTCTGCGAGTGCGTGCTCTCGCGCCAAAGATGTTACTGTTCCATCAGAGACATTCCTTGTGTTTCGTTCAACATAAATTTCCTCTACATTTCCAGCGTGTTTGCTACAACCATTTTACATAGTTATTTTTATTTATTCTTTCAGCATATATTACGTTTGCATTAACAGAAATTATTGATTAAATTTATAAATACATATAGTTATCAAAAACGGTTTTAAACTCATGGAATAAAGTAGACGAAAAATACATGAAGCACTGGGTTGAGTGTTACAATTGCTGGTCATCTATAAAGGAGCCCGCGTACAGAACACTAGCGTGGCATATTCTAGAGTACTGCTCATGTATTTCGGATCCCAGTAAATCATTTTAAAGGAAAGCATCGAAGCAATTAACAAGCGTACAGTTCTACTTGCTACCGGCAGGTTCCAGCAACACGCAGTTACTGCGAAGATGTTTTGTGAACTTAAAAGGAAATCGCTGGACGGAAGAGGACGTTGTTGTCGAGAGGCACTACTGAGAAAATTTAAAGAACTGGCATTTGCATGTCACTACAGAACGATTCTACTGCCGCCAAAGTAAGTGTCGCGTAAGTGCTGCGAAGACAAGACTAGGGTTCTTACGGAATAAAGACAGACATTTTCCCTCGCTTCATTTCGAGTGAAACAGGAAAGGAAATGCGTGGTAGTGGTACCATGTAGTCTCCGTTATGTATCGTACGGTGATTTGTAGAGTGTGTAGATACAGATGTACTACATTCTTATGTTCTAAGAAGTATCGTCACGGAAATAAATTTAAAAAAGTTATCGTCGTGTGGTTCGGACCAAGGATTTTAGGAGGTTTCTCTCGGTCGTAACAGAAATGCTGGAACTGGAAACACCCTCCCCAAAGGTCCCAGTTGGCATCTGCTCTGCTCCGCTAACAGCTCGTTTTTTATTTGGCTGAAAACTTTCTGATCCTTCAATTTATTATTTGTTGTACATGAGACATAAACGTAAAGATTTAAATGTCGACAGCAGAACCGCTGGTGACTATGGTATGTAACAAGACAGTACAGTCCTTGATAGGTTACAGTAGTTGCTTTTAAGAAGTATGGAGAAGCGGACCCACCAGTATAAAAGGAGGCGGAGAGTACTGTCTTGTGTCATAGTACAACGGGACAACACTTCCCGCTGTACGGCTCGACGTCTTGGGGAACAACATGTGACTCTACTATACGCAGTTTGCAACCACTACAACACAGGTGTTTTAAGTGGAGCCTGTGCGCCCAAGGTGTGACAGGATAGAGAAATATATGAGCTGATTGGGGAAAAATACGTCGCTGAGAAGATAAAAGACCTGGCAACTCGTCTTTTTCACAAATTAGACGAGTATGGGGGAAATGTCCGCCAACTTGCGAATGTAGGCCAGGCCCTACCACGACAACGGCACAAATACAAGGTGCCCCGAGCCATTATTACACCCCCACAGGACCTTTAAGATCACGTAATCTTCAGTTATTCGGTATTTTGCATGTAAATAGTTACTGTCACTCATTCGTACAACTACCTATCCAACACATTCAAACGACTAAAGGACCCACAGAGACCCCAAATCTCTTTACAAATGGTTCAAATGGCTCTGAGCATTATGGGACTTAACTTCTGAGGTCATCAGTCCCCTAGAAGTTAGAACTACTTAAACCTAACTAACCTAAGGACATCACACACACCCACGCCCGAGGCAGAATTCGAACCTGCGACCGCAGCGGTCGCGCGGTTCCAGACCGTAGCGCCTAGAACCGCTCGGCCACTCTGGCCGGCAAGCCTCTTTACAAGCGAATACAGAATAAAGTGAAACTATTTCTCACAGCTTGCCACTCCAAAATAAAAAGCTGCCAAAGGCGATCACTCTTTTTTCGACACAACATGCCACAAAACAAAGAAAAGAAACTGTGATGTCAGTAGAGAACCACTAACATTAGAATGAGTCAGTCAGGAGAGCTCAGCGACTTGGAATGTGGATTAGCCATTGGATATCGCCCAAGTAACAAATCCATCAGGGACATTTCAGTCTTTCTTAAGCTGCCCAAGTCGACTGTTGGTGTTGTAATAGTGAAGTGGAAAAGCGAAGGAAGAACCACAGCTAAACGAATACCGGGTAGAACTCATGTACTGACGGACAGGCACAGTCGAGAATTACTAAGAGTAGCTGTAAAAAATAGCTTGAAGCCTGCCGAGGGAGTCAGTTGTAAGTTCCACAGCGCTACCGTCAGTCCACTAGCACTATGAGTGAGTGTTGGGAGTTAAAATGCATGGAGGACAATGGTCGAGCAGCTCCTCGTAAGCTACGCATTTCTGTAGTCAGTTGGTGCGATGTAAAGAGCTACGCCATTCGACGGTGGCTTACTGAAAACGAGTCATTTGGAGTAATGATTACGCTACACCCTGCGGCAGTCCGATGGAGCGGCTTGCGTTTGACGAATGCGTGGACAATATTCTAAGAGGTCCGAGCAGATGTAATTTCGATGTATTGCTCATGCGCTGCCTGTGATATGCAAGGTATAAGAGAATCGCTGACCAGAGAGCAGTGTTGACTGAGTAGGAACTGTGTAGCTGTAGCAGTAAGTTGTTGCTAGTCTGCGCTTGTCTGCAGTCTGCTCTGGTCTGGTATAGTGTATCGTGTTGGCTGGGCCGGTCGCGGTGCAGCGATGCCGGAGCCTGAGTATTATTGTGTACGGTAAAAAGCAGCCTCGCGCATATCTAGTAATGTTATCTGAACTCCCATGCAAATGTTTTAAAAATGTCCTAATAATAATCTTTGTCATAAAAAGTAATTTTTTACAAGCATTCATTTCAATTTAAAGAATTTACTGATTTCTCCAATCCATGATCATTCCGATTGTTGCAAAAGAAAAATCTGTTGCTTCCTTTCATAAATGACAAATCTATCGGCCAGCATTGCACAGAGCTGTGCCGGAAAAATTTATTGTAAGAGCAGATATTTGGCGACTTTATTGAGGTAAGCATTTTTGCTTTTTTATTCAGAATGATCTTACAGGGCCATGACGCAGCAGTGCTGTCGTCCAAAATTTACCAGTTTACTGAATTTATTTTTTATTACGAGGTTTAGGAATTTTTCTCTTTCGAGCTTACATTAAATGAGAAAAGAATTTTGTGGGTGCATTAAATGGGAAACAAATTTTGTGTGGAGGTTAAATGTGAATGAATTTCTGTAGGGAGGTTATAAATGGGAACCAATTTTGTTCTGAGGTTACACTAAAATTAGAATCATTATCCATATTATTATATTTTATTCAATTTTGTGGGGAGGTTACAATATTACCTGCCATCATTTGTCGTACGGAGGAGGTGACTTTACGGTACGGCGGTATTTTTCGTGGTTAGGGTGCGGGTATTTTCTTGCGCTTAAGAAAACGGTATATTCTGAACGATATGAATATATGTTACAGCACTGTGTACTAAACACACTAAAAAAGAGCTTCTGGAATGATGATTTTATCAACACGGCAATGCACCCTGTCATAAACCAGCATCTGTGAGGCAATGTTTCTTGCTCGATATCATTCCTGAAAAGGACCAACCTGCCCAGAATCCCGACTTGTACGCATTGGATTACCTCTGGAGCTACCAGTCTCTTTTTATTTTATGCTTAATATAACATAATGCAACGCGTTTCGAACATGTTTTGTTCATCTTCAGCTGTTTATACACACATACATAATTAGAGAAATGTTCCTCAAAAATAAACAGTCTTAAACTGGATTAATCTAGAACACTTTGTCCATTGGTTTTTACTGTAGCTTCTGGTGTGGTTCAAAAAATGGTTAAAATGGCTCTGAGCACTATGGGACTTATACATCTTACGTCATCAGTCCCCTAGAACTTAGAACTACTTAAACCTAACTAATCTAAGGACATCACACTCATCCATGCCCGAGGCAGTTTCCGAACATGCGACCGTAGCAGTTCCGCGGTTCCGGACTGATGCTGGTGTGGCATTTGGGTGGAAGAAGGGGGGGGGGGGGGCAATGTATGGCTAGAAATCGAAATCAGTGATGTCTTCCGCTGGTTTTCTTCTTTGTGACTGACTATGTATACCACAGCCTGTATAGGATGCAGATAGATTTGCATCAGTTATATGATAACTGATATCACACGGCATCAACGGAGGTACACTGCACATGTTGAATAAGTCATCGACCTTGTTTTATGTTGAACGAATTAGATACAAACGTGATACTTTGCCTGAAGATGGTGAGTGGGAAACTCATCGAAACGTTGCGACAAGATGGCGCTATAACTCGGCTGGTAACTCGTGATTTTTTCAACGAAATTCGCCGGGAAAGCCTTATTCCCATATAGCACACCTCTCCGGGAAGGAGATTCAGCCAGCTTCAAAATGCTGCAAAACCTACGAATCAAGTAGACGAGTCTGTTCAGTGGACTAGCGCTCTTACAGTACTATCGGGATAAGGAGGTGATGCCGCACTTCGTTTACTTGCGACAGCCCATGAACACTATGAAGAGAAAACTCATTCTGCAGCGCGCTAGTTTGGGCCTACTGTGGGATCGCATCCGTGTCCCCAGGCCAGAACTGGAGAAAATAACACGATTCTGCTCACGTGCCAACTGGACCTAGCATTCAGTCGCTCGCCCAGCTCTCACTCATGGGAGAGAGTGGATAGAAACGTCTTCACAAACAGTGAATTCTGCAATCGGAAGTCTGCCCAAATCAGTGTAACAAGTTCCACCGACTTCTGGAAGCTCTTTTGCAGAACGCCGACACTGGTGACTCAAGGACTATCATCGATTGAGCTAGAAAAAAACTGGACGAGGCGACAACGTCCGTGTGTCAGAAGCACCAGTTTCAAGCTCATTACCTCAGCGTTATACCACCAGAAGCTTCAAGCAAGCCATCCTCTATCATACTGCCGAAGAGGTGAGAAGGAAGGCGTGCAGGGTCCTTGACGAAGCCAAAACGCCAAAGAATTTGGCAGTGGCAGAATGCAGGGCTGTTCACTATCTCTGTGAGGGCAACGACACTATCGTCCTAGAAGGTGATACAGGCAGTGCGACGATGCTGTAACCATCAGTTGACTATTGTCAGAATACTGAGATACTACTGCAGAATCCTGCATACGAGTAAGTGAAGAGCAATCCTATCTTCTGTGACAAGGAAGACCATCTCACTCCCCAACGACACAGTTAGAATGCAGAATACCAAAGAACTGATAACACCACGGTTTTATGGCCTCCCGGAAATACACATAGGGTTTCACTACTTCCGACGTTCAGTACTATTAATTCGCAATATATGGCATAGTCAAACACTTCGCACAGTTATTGAAACCTTACGTGGATCAATCTCCTCACTCTGTTAAGAACTCGACAGAGTTCGTGGAAATGCTTAAAGCGATAAGCGATATGGCCAGACAAGGGTGATTTCTTAGGCAGCGTCACGTATCTTTTCATACTGGTATCCCTAGAAGATTACATGGTACTACTCGAGAGTCACTTCGACAGTGACAGGATAAAACTGTTTTGGCACATGCTCATCACCATCTACTTCCAACGTCGTGAAATGTTCTGTGAACAGACAGAGTCATCATGAGATTCACTCTGTGACAACCACCGCTAACCTATATGTGGAACACTTAGAGGAAAAAGCTCTCGAAGCCACGAGAAGGAAATCAAAAATGAGAAATGACGATCCTCATATATTTGGACGAAACGTTTGTTCTGCGTTTACTGAACTACAGCATCTGCGGAAAATCTCTCGCAAAAATGGCTACTCGGAAACACAAGGGCTCCCAGCTGAGAGAAATTAAAAGCTAGCCAAAATTTCGCCCAAATCTACAAGTCTGAAGTGGCGGAGCACAGTGTCAACGACAGACAAATTTTTTGTGTTTAAATAGACGAACTGTTGTGTCACGCCAACAGACTCTGGGATTCAGTCATCAAAGAGGCACTCAGAATACTAGTTCATGGCCACCATGCCATTTGGAACTGTGGTTTCCAATCGAGCTCCACGTGGGATACTGCGTTGGCAATAATACGCCAGGAGTACGCTGACGTGAAAGTGGCGGAGGCAACTGGAGAAACAGACAGACAACACCAGGACTCGGTGCTCGGAACCACCTCCCCTCCTCCCACCCGACACGACTTCCCTCACAACTAGCACCTCGACATCTCTTCTGGAGGCATGCGATTGGCCAACCCGTTGGGCCCTGGGCAAAGGAGTCTGTGGCCGTTACAGTGGCAATAAAGAAACGCGTGAAGATATCGGTTAGGAAACTTGTCAAAATGGTGCAACAACAGGCCGCTATGATTCGACTGATAATTCAAAAAGATTTCATTAACGTAATTACGTATGTAACGAACGTGAAATGCTGATCAGTGTGACATGTAGCTGGGTGGTGAATGGACAGTAGAGAGACCAAGGAAATAGACTGCTGAATTCTGAGGGATAAGAAACGAATGAAACGGTTACCTAATGGATGTTGGTCAGATGACTTCATAAAACATTGCGGAAACAACACGGGTGTGTCCTGCTGAAGAATGTCATGACTGGGAGAGTAAAGAGGAGGTTTTGATCCAGCAGCAGATGCCAAATGGCTGATGATGTTGGAACTATTTTGTGTATACAGTATTCAAGCAACCAGAACTGGAAGAAAGTGCCTCTGTATCGTGGTTAAATCTCCGAAAACAACATTGTTACACAGTGAAAACTGAGTGATCGTCATTGGGAGAGAAGAATGAATTACGGTAGTCTGCAGTGCCAAACCGTCGTTAGGGTTAATGAAAAAATAATTTGTAGGAAGTTTTTCCCAGAAGATCAAGTAGGCCTTAGACATTCGTGAAACCGTTTGCAGTAGTTTTCCATAAAAGTCTTCAAGATCTTCAAACATTTCATGTTGTAGACGATATGTTATGGGTTCAGTTACCGTTACGAGTAGCATCATCAGGATATACAATATAGATAAATGACTCTGGCTTCCGATACCTCCTAACATCAATTCTCAGCTGCGTACAGAAGCGCCTGATAAGAAGACTGTCGTTTAGAAAGTTTGCACATTTCGACGACAGTTCTCAGAAAATCATTTCTAGAACTAGAGTCTTGGAACGGGTCGAGAGGCGGAAGCGGCGTTGTCAGAAATATACGCGCCCTGTCATGCCGCACGACGCACTGTAGCAGCCGGCTGACTTTACGGCCCACTATTGTCGCTAGGCTAGCCACGCACGCTGGTCTAGTTGAATGACGTGGACAGGCTCCGAAACGTTTCTGGAGCCGCCCACGCTCTCAGACCTGACCTACATGACCGCCGACTGGTTTAGAGCCGCCAAGTGGCAGAGAGTGAGGCGTGAATTACCGTTCAGCTGCACCGCCAGCACGTTGTTTATGCGTGTGTGGCGTGGCCAGCGTCCAGAGTCGCCAGGCAAGAGAACAGGGCGATATGGGTGGCGGTTGGGGGGGGGGGGGGAGGGCGGAGGGGGGAGGGGAAGAGGTATTCGTGGTGGCGCCTGACCAGCAGACGCCTCGCCGGGACGCACCCACTACCAGAACCAGGAACAGGCACCTCGCCACGAAACTGTTTTTCTTTCCTGGGCCGAATGGCTGATGGTACCCCGCTCATTGTGAATATTCCACGTACTCCTGTTGGCGCAGCGCCGTTTCGTCCAAGGTGAAGAAAGTCCTACGCACATGCGAGAAATCTGTCTGGCCGCGTTTTACGGCTGGAAAGTTTGCGCCATGGTGTTTGTTTACATACCCGGTCAGTCCAAAAAGTTCCGAAGCTGAACACGGTGGGTTCAGTGCTTCAGCATTTCTGCATAGTCTCCTCCAACTTGAGTACAATGTCCACAATTTACATACAACCATGTGAAACTGTTCCACTTGGGAGTCGCATTGGCTTGAATGTCGATTCTATCGTCAAAGTATTGTTCCTTCATGTGAGTCTCTATGGTAGGTTCGTAACAATGGAAATTCAGGAATACACAAATAAAAGTCTCTTAGGAATAAAATAAATAAGAAGTGCGGCGAAGCTAAGACGAAACTGCCACGCAATAACTGTGAATATAGAGAAAAAGAGCAGCCTTCGGTGAAATTAAAAGCAAGGCCGGTAACTTTAAGATTGGAACGGGAATTCCAGTGTTAATTGCAGAGGAGAGAGAGGATAGGTGGAAAGAGTACATTGAGAGCCTCTGTGAGGAGGAGGACTTATTTGATGACGTGATAGAAGAAGAGACAGGAGTCGATAGGGAAGAGACAGGGGATCTAGTACCATATCAGAATTTATAAGAACTCTGGAAGACTGAAAACCAAAAAGCCAGGAGGGGTAGATAATATATCATCGAATTTTTTACGCCATTGGAGGGGGCTGGGTTGGGTTTTGGGGGGAAAAGACCTAACAGCGAGGTCATTGGTCTCATCGGATTAGGGAAGGACGGGGAAGGAAGTCGGCCATGCTATTTCACAGGAACCATCCCGGCATTTGCTGGAGTAATTAAGGGAAATCACGGAAAACCTAAATCAGGATGGCAGGACGCGGGATGCGAGTCCAGTGTGCTAACCACTGCGCTACCTCGCTCGGTACACTATTGGAGGAAGTAGCAACAAAACGATTATTCACGTTACTGTCTATAATGTAAGAGACTGCCGAAATACCAGCAGACTTTAGGAAAATACATCATTCACGCAATTTCCAAGATTGCAAGAGCGAACAAGTGCGAGAATTATCGAACGATCAGTTACCAGCTCATGTATTCAAGTCGCTGACAGGAATAACAGACAGAAGAATGGAAAAAAAAATTGAGTGTGTGTTATATGACGTCCAGTTCGGCTATAGGAAAGGTAATGGCACGAGAGACGCAATTCTGACGTTGCGGTTGACAATGGAAGCAAGACCGAAGAAAAATCAAGATACGGTCATAGGATTTGTCGACCTGGAAAAAGCGTTCGATAATGTGGTGCCAAGTGTTCGAAATCGTGAGAAAAATAGGAGTGAACCGTAGGGAAAGACGGGTATTGTACAATATGTACAAGAACCAAACGGGAATAACAAAAATGGAAGACCAAGAATGAATTGCAACGCGTAAGGCAGGAATGTAATCTTTCGCCCCTGCTGTTCAACCTATACATCGAAGAAGAAATGACGAAAACGAAAGAAAAGTTCGGGAATGGGATTAAAATTCAGGATGAAACGATATCAATGTTAAGACTAGCTGACGACAGAGCTATCCTCAGCAAAAGTGAAGAAGAATTACAGGGTCAGTGAACTGAATGAACAGTCTAATGAGTTCAGAATTTGGTTTGAGAGTAAATCGAAGAAAGACGAAAACAGTGAGAAGCAGCAGAAATGAGAACAGCGAGAAACGTAACATCATAATTGGTGATCACAAAGTAGAAGTTAAAGAATTATGCTACCTAGATAGCAAAATAACTCATAATGGACGGAGCAAGGAGGACATAAGAAGCTAGCTAGCACTGGCAAAAACGGACAATTGACCGATGACCCCATCAGTTTGGTCCCATAAAACCTTACCAGTACCTGGTCAAGAGGAGTCTACTAGTACCAAACACAGGTCTTAATTTGAGGAAGTCTTCCTCAGAATATACGTTTGGAGCATAGCGCTGTAGGGCAGTGAGACATTGACTGTGGGAAAACCGGGACAGAAGAGAATCGAAGCATTTGAGGTGTGGTTTTACAGACGAATGTTGAAAATTAGATAGACTTATAAGGTAAGCAATGAGGAGGTTCTTCCCAGAATCGGCGAGGAAAGGGATATATGGAAAACCTTGACAAGGAGAAGGGACAAGATGACAGGACGTATTAAAGCATCAGGAAATAACCTCCCTGGTACAAGATGGAGCTGTAGAGGGTTAAAACTGTAGAGGAAGACCGAGACTGGAATATATCCAAGAAATAATTGAGGACCCAGGTTGCAAGGGCTAGTCTAGGATGAAGAGGTTGGCACAGAAGAGGAATTTGCCGCGGGCCACATCAAACCAGTCAGAAGACTGATGACTTTAAAAAATTAAACAAATAAATCGTTTTGCTAACAGCATGTTTCTCACCGATGATGATTTATTACAAAAAAAATTATTCGCGTTTTGCATTTCGACCAAGTCATGGCAGCTGTCCACGTGTCGTCTTCTTTGCGGGGCAGTCAACGTGTGCGTGAGAAACTTTGCACACACCATCTCTCTTCCTCAAAGCTTTCTGGAGACTGTATTGAACACTTGATTTAAAGATGTTGCGATATGTGACACAAGTGTTCATAACTATCGAGGAACGTCCACTAGTGAACTCGGCCTGCCAACAACTGACTGATCGGATGCACATCCTTTGTTTACAGTTGTTAGCTCAAGTAGCCACTGTAGCCACTGCACTGGCGACTCTTATACGCTAGGAATAAAATCAGTCTCGGCACTTTTTACAGGGACGGTGTAGACAAGTTACAACTGTTTTAACACACTATAAAATTCATCTTATTTATACTTGTTTTGTAAACAAAAGCGCCTTTTCCTGCTGCCGCTTAATTTATTTATCCCAGACGCGTTTCGCCTTTTTCTTGTTCTAAGGCATCATCAGTGGGATCTGACCTTCTTGGTCAGAACGTAAAAGTTGTGCTTGTATGTCAATAATATAGTGCCCTAGTGCGACCTCCAGACCAGAGGATAGGAAACGCAGATCAGTAAATAATAAGTAATTACTTTTTACATAAAAATCGCGACGTGAACTGTTTAATAATCTAAAACTGTATCGTTATAGATCCCACTGATGATGCCTTACAACAAGAAAAAGGGAAAACGCGTCTGGGATAAATAAATTAAGAGGCAGCAGGAAAAGGAGGTTTTATTTGGAAATTTGCGTTAATTTTGGGACCAAACTGCAAAGATCATAGGTCCCTAGGCTTACACACTACTTAATCTAACTTAAACTAACTTAGGCTAACGACACACACACACACACACACACACACACACACACACATACACACACACACACACACACACACACACACACACACACACCCATGCCCATGGGAGGACCCGAACCTCCGACGAGGGGCGCCCTGGACCGCACGGCTGGCCCGCGCGGCTGGCGGTTATATTTACATAACAAGTATTTCTATGCTTGATGCGGAAGATGGACACGCAAACAAACTTTTGTTCATCTTATTTGTGTTCTGTTAACTGGTTTTAGCACATCTCCGCCAACATCACCAGGTCATATTATTCAAAATGTTATAAAATACAAGTTTTTTTATAACACTTGCTGGCGAAAATTACTGTTCAACTTTTTAGTGTGCTTACTGCAATTTTTGTTTTATGACTTAATTGCCAGTCGAAAAGGCTCTTCTAGAACATCCGTCGATGGTATGATAGCTTGTAAATTGCAAATTATGATTTTTTTGTGGCGATAGTCGAAAAATTAGCAAAACATATCACTTGTCCATTTTAATTCACTGCGTTCGTGAGTACTTACACCTTATTCCGATGTTATTTTCTTTGGTGGGCATGTTAATCACGCGAATAATTATGCAAAAAGTAGTTTCTTCCTTTTTTAATGAATACTTGTTTCATCGTTCGTAATAAGACGCAATGCTTGAAAGCAAATAGTTCAAAAGTTCTATTTATTTCACCGTCACACGCGCTAAAATCTATGGGTCTGTGAGTTACCACTTGCTCAGATGCTCACTACCCGTTATAATGTGCCTTTTTCGGAAGCGATAAATTTAAGCTAGGTGAGCAAAAACTACGTTTGTTCGGTTCGAGAAATTTCGTTACAGGGTCACATGTCTTCAGTTCATTACAGAGAAATACAGTGCTCACGTTCAACATACCAGTATATTTTTAAAATATGCTGAGCTAGCCTGACTTATCAGTAAACAATAGGACAGTGCTTCTTCAGTAGCCGTCGCTATTGTAACAATACACTGGCTCTGTCGGACGTTAAAATAAACAACAGGGGACCAAGTGTTTTTGAATAGCTGTCGTTACTGTTACAGTTTACTGGATTGGCCGGATTTTAAAATAAACAACACGACACCAAGTGCTTCTTGAATAACTATCGCTATTGTAACCATATACTATTGTTCAGCTATTCAAGGAACCCTTGGCGTCCTAATGTAAGTCTGATCATCTCAATTCATTGTACCAATACATAACCAAACTATGTTTTACTCTAAGAGAAATACGTCCGTTCGATATATTATACTACACACTCGAAAATGTCAACGCTACCGAGACAGTTCACTAGGAAAGGCTACAAAATAAAAGGGAGTTTTAATCCAAGTAACGACAGGTAGTGGGGAAGATGATAACTTTTTAATGGCCATTGAAACTTACTTCTGTTGACCGAAGTAAACCGAGAGATTTCTGTTAAAGGCTACAATCCAGTGAAAGTAAAAATAATGTGACTTAATCTGTTTCTCCATGCGTGGGTTAACTATAGGGTGTTACAAAAAGGTACGGCCCAACTTTCAGGAAACATTCCTCACACACAAAGAAAGAAAATATGTTATGTGGACATGTGTCCGGAAACGCTTACTTTCCATGTTAGAGCTCATTTTATTACTTCTCTTCAAATCACATTACTCATGGAATGGAAACACACAGCAACAGAACGTACCAGCGTGACTTCAAACACTTTGTTACAGGAAATGTTCAAAATGTCCTCCGTTAGCGAGGATACATGCATCCACCCTGCGTCGCATGGAATCCCTGATGCGCTGATGCAGCCCTGGAGAATGGCGTACTGTATCACAGCCGTCCACAATACGTGCACGAAGGGTCTCTACATTTGGTACCGGGGTTGCGTAGACAAGAGCTTTCAAATGCCCCATAAATGAAAGTCAAGAGTGTTGAGGTCAGGAGAGTGTGGAGGCCATGGAATTGGTCCGCCTCTACCAATCCATCGGTCACCAAATCTGTTGTTGAGAAGCGTACGAACACTTCGACTGAAATGTGCAGGAGCTCCATCGTGCATGAACCACATGTTGTGTCGTACTTGTAAAGGCACATGTTCTAGCAGCACAGGTAGAGTATCTCGTATGAAATCATGATAACGTGCTCCATTGAGCGTAGGTGGAAGAACATGGGGCCCAATCAAGACATCACCAACAATGCCTGCCCAGACGTTCACAGAAAATCTGTGTTGATGACGTGATTGCACGGTTGCGTGCGGATTCTCGTCAGCCCACACATGTTGATTGTGAAAATTTACAATTTGATCACGTTAGAATGAAGCCTCATCTGTAAAGAGAACATTTGCGCTGAAATGAGGATTGGCACATTGTTGGATGAACCATTCGCAGAAGTGTACCCGTGGAGGCCAATCAGCTGCTGATAGTGCCTGCACACGCTGTACATGGTACGGAAACAACTGGTTCTCCCGTAGCACTCTCCATACAGTGACGTGGTCAACGTTACCTTGTACAGCAGTAACTTCTCTGACGCTGACGTTAGGGTTATCGTCAATTGCACGAAGAATTGCCTCGTCCATTACAGGTGTCCTTGTCGTTCTAGGTATTCCCCAGTCACGAGTCATAGGCTGGAATGTTCCGTGCTCCCTAAGGCGCCGATCAATTGCTTCCAACATCTTCCTGTCGGGATACCTTCGTTCTGGAAATCTGTCTCGATACAAACGTACCGCGCCACGGCTATTGCCCCGTGCTAATCCATACATCAAATGGGCATCTGCCAACTCCGAATTTGTAAACATTGCACTGACTGCAAAACTACATTCGTGATGAACACTAACCTGTTGATGCTACGTACTGATGTGTTTGATGTTAGTGCTGTAGAGCAATGAGTCGCATGTCAACACAAGCACCGAAGTTAACATTACCCTCCTTCAATTGGGCCAACTGGCGGTGAATCGAGGAAGTACAGTACATACTGACAAAACTGAAATGAGCTCTAACATGGAAATTAAGCGTTTCCGGACACATGTCCACATAACATCTTTTCTTTGTTTGTGTGTTAGGAATGTATCCTGAAAGTTTGGTCGTACCTTTTTGTAACATCCTGTATATGGCCATAAGGTGTCTACCGGAGATGTTATACAGGATGGTCACAAACAGTCTGTAAGGCTTGTAAGGGTGTTGCAGGGGGAAGTTGTGCTGAGAAATCTGTTAAGAAAAGAATTCGACGCGTTACTCCGTTTCCGAGTTATTTAGCACTGAAATTAGCGAATCTGGTCGTTGCGCGCGCAAATTCAAGCACTTGCACGCGCTAAAATCTATGGGTCTGTGAGTTACCACTTCCTCAGATGCTCATTACCAGTTACAATGTGGCTTTTTCGGAAGCGATAAATTTAAGCTTGGTGAGCAGAAGCTACGTTTGTTCGGTTGGAGAAAACCAAAGGAGGAACACGTTTGGCAACACTGTCTAGCAAGGTTCTTGAATCTGCGTGCGCAACGACCTTATTGACTAACTTCAATGCTAAATAACTCGGAAACAGCCCAACATATAGAATTTTTTTGCTGACAATTATTTCTCAGAACATGTCCCCTGCAACACCCACACTAGACTTTCGGACTGTTTTTAACCACCACCTATAATGGCTGGAGGTATAAGTCCGTAAAATACAGTCTTCAGGTGGTACAGTTGGCATCCGTGTCGAACTACGAACAGGTCATAGAAGTCAGAGAAGAGAAATTTTTGGTTGTCAGCACTGTGAATCCAGACAGAGAGTCTCCTCATTATACACTGTATTGGTGGGTCCGGTCGTTTAATGAAAGAACGCATGCTTGGAAAAAGAAAGATCGCGCCATCGAATCCTAGTCAGACCACGGAATTATTAATCTGTTTTTAAACTAGCCTTCAGCTCTCAATGATGTGAAGATTCCCCAAGGACGACAGTTGGTTCCGATTCTACCTTAGGATGTACAGTCCCTTTCCCCGGCAAGATTACTAGGGCAGATTGAAAACATTCAAGTTGCCTATGTGGCTACGGCGGCTGAACTCCCCCGAATAGCGCCTCCGGCCAGCAATGCCATACGATCATTTCATTTTTGCCGAAGTGGCACCCAGTTGAAAGACTTGCACTGGCGGTTGAGTAATACGGAATAATAATAATGTAAATATTATTATTATTCTTTTATTATTGTTGTTGTTATTATTACAATACAGGGTGAGTCAGGAGGAATGGTACACGCTTTGAGAGGTAATCGTGATTATAAACAAAACGAAATGCCCATATGCCCTATTCCGAATAGTTTCCGAGACAGAACAAATTTACCATCACTTTTGTACATTTTTTCATGAATAACTCGAAAACTAAAATCTCCGATGGAAACGTGGCGCATCAAAAACTTAAATTACAGTTAATTTTCTAGAAAGAAAAGGCTCATTCATTTATTCTCTACGGCCAACAGTTTGTGAAGATAAAACGCGAGACTATTGAAAATATCGGGAGACGCGCATGCGCTGCAGTTCTCGTAGGCCAATTTGAGGTAGTTTCCTGAGTTGACAACCACAAGCGGCCTGTATCAAACTGTTGGTTTCATCTTCCACTACACCGCTGTCGTGCTTTGTAAACAACGGCAGTGTTTGAATTATACGGAAAATAAATAACAATGTATATTAGATCTGTTCTATCTTGGAAAGCATTCGGAACAGGGCATATGTCTGTGTGAAGATTTTTGTTCAGAATCACTAATAATACAATAATACAAGCCTGTACCTTACCTCAAGACTCACCTTTTATACGATACTTAATAAGGCTGCGAGAAACGATAGTACAGTTGTACATGCATGTGTGAAGTCTTCGAAGTTACATCAAATTTGAACCACCCAGTCTTTTTATGCAAGTTTCGATACTATTTTTGCAAGACAGACAACGATGTCACCACTGACAGACGGATAGTGGTGTTCGGTGTGACGGAGTTCGTGCTTGAGGACGCATGGAGTCTCGCGGGAAGCGAGGGCAGCGCTCTAGGAACGTCTGTCTGATGGCCACGGTGATTAATCATCCGGCGTCTTACATCACCAGCGGCCCGTGGCGCGCGTTCGGAGGAAGTAGGTCTTTCCTGCGCTCTCGACTACAACAAAAACGCTCTGTGCAGTCAGTCGGCTCTCAAATTATGCCCCGTTTCTGCCGTTTCCGTTTCCCTCACAGCTAATGTGTCATTTTTTGCCAGGAAGTGCTCTTTCTTGGTTGCTCACGATGCGAAAAAATGTAGTAAATGTAGGAGAGTTACATGTTAAATTTGTAGGTTTATGAACAAGAGTGCCTTTGAAATTTCCAGCCTTTCTGCACTGCGAGCCAATACCCGCAATGCAATACATCACCGTTGCAACAGCTACGTTTCTTATGCTAGGTGTAATGTGTAATGTCACTGGTATATTCTCAGTAACTATGCTTTTCAGTTACATATTTATTTGTCCTAGCCATCACCAAGCCAAGTGAAGCTCTGCCTTCTGGTCTTGACATGCCAATCAACACTGACTGACCACCTTACCCTCCTCTGCCAATGGTGCGTGATGGGACGTGGGGACAACACATCGCTCTCCCGAAAGCAGTCGTCTTTCTTGACCTTTGAGCCGCTACTTGTCATTCAATTAGCTCCTCAGCTGAGTGCATCCCATTCCAAGCCTCCCAGCAAGGAAATTCAGAGTGCAAAATTTAAAGTATAGTGCTTTACACATTCACTATGATGTTAATTTAACAGAAAACTTCATTACAGACATCCTTTTTAGTGTCTCCTCCAGGAGAAAAATAAAATAAATTCTAAGCAAGTAACATGCATGTGATTCTTGAGTTTCTCCCGGCGTATTTGATAATCAAGATATCCACGGGTATGCTACCGGTCTATAGTGTCCAACGGGCACAATATTTCGGCGATCAAACATGTCGCCATCATCAGGTGAACTGACGGACTGAGCTCCTGTGAACGTGCCGGCACGGAGATCCGTACGCTATGGCTGCTCAGAGGGAACTAAGTTCGGTCGCGGCGGCGGCCGATTTAAATACCCTCCGCCCGTGGTTGGGCGGACAGCAACCACTGCAGCACAACCTGTTGAGATGGATGAAGTCACGAGGGAGGAGGTAGGCACTGCATTTATTCCATACACAGGCGCACTCTCGGGGAAAATCGCCCGCATTCTGAAGAAACACCTGGTCGGAACTGTGTTTTGTCCTCCAAATAAAACTCGTGCACTGGTGGGGAGTGCCAAAGATGACCTCGGTTTGAGGAAGGCCGGCGTGTACCAGATTCCGTGTCAATGTGGCAAGTCGTATATTGGTGACGATGCGTACCGTCGAGGATCGATGCCGTGAACACCAGAGGCACACTCGACTGATGTATCCGAGCAAGTCGGCGGTCGCTGAACATTGTTTGTCGGAAAATCACGCCATGGAGTATGACCGCACGAGGATTCTGGTACAGACGTCGAGATACTGGGACAGCGTTGTTAGAGAGGCCATCGAAATTCGCACCAATGACGACCTCATAAACCGTGACTGTGGCTATAATCTTAGCAAGGCTTGGGAACCAGCGATCGGGTTAATCAAGAGTAAATCGAGCAGACGTATAGTTGTGACGACCACGGCGGACAGAGCCATCACACCGACGTCATCTCAGACGCCGTCGCAATCTGTTCCACCGCGCGACCGTGGCGCTGGACGCGGACGGCGGAGGGAGCGCGCCGCGGGCGGAGGGTATTTAAATCGGCCGCCGCCGCGACCGAACCCAGTTCCCTCTGAGCAGCCATAGCGTACGGATCTCCGTGCCGGCACGTTCACAGGAGCTCAGTCCGTCAGTTCACCTGATGATGGCGACATGTTTGATCGCCGAAATATTGTGCCCGTTGGACACTATAGACCGGCAGCATACCCGTGGATATTTTGATTAAGTAACATGCATTTTGAGAGGCACATGAGGTATCCACTTTGCAATGTTGTGTTTATTAGACAGCACCTGTGCTTTAATGATCGTGACGGATGACACAGAGTCCTTAGAAAATGTAGTTCATCAACAAAGGAGGTGGCTTACAAAACACTCGTTCGACCTATACTCGAGTATTGCTCATCAGTGTGGGATCCGTACCAGATCGGGTTGACGGAGGAGATAGAGAAGATCCAAAGAAGAGCGGCGCGTTTCGTCACATGGTTATTTGGTAACCGTGATAGCGTTACGGAGATGTTTAACAAACTCAAGTGGCAGACTCTGCAAGAGAGGCGCTCTGCATCGCGGTGTAGCTTGCTCGCCAGGTTTCGAGAGGGTGCGTTTTTGGATGAGGTATCGAATATATTGCTTCCCCCTACTTATAACTCCCGAGGAGATCACGAATGTAAAATTAGAGAGATTAGAGCGCGCACGGAGGCTTTCAGACAGTCGTTCTTCCCGCGAACCATACGCGACTGGAACAGGAAAGGGAGGTAATGACAGTGGCACGTAAAGTGCCCTCCGCCACACACCGTTGGGTGGCTTGCGGAGTATAAATGTAGATGTACATGTTTTCAAAATTACGATATCCTAGGGCTACGACGATAACATCCGCTGGATGAAATCTGTTTTTCCCGCAACAATTTATTTAAAGGTAATCCAACCACATTTTCAAACTTCAGTGAAAATTACAGAATCGGTGCTAATGTTGGTAGCCTTCGATTCGTTTTCCACACCCAGCCCCGTGTGGGTGCTAGGACTGCATCAGCCCTGCTAGACATTTATTTCACCATTCGTAAACTATACGGCATGAACGTTAATGAAACTGACAAATTGCACCGGCAAATTCCTGATTGGAAGTGGAGGAAGAAAGGTCTTATGAGCACGTATCCGGAAATGTATCGTTGCTATGGTAGATGGTGCTGACGAATGAAAGATCCTCTGACCACGTGCCATGTGTTTCTTGTGTGTTCCAGGCTGTGTGTTTGACGCAGCGTACTTAAGCAGCAGAATGGTCCGGTATTCATGACGGGAACAAGCTGAGACGGCATCTGTGTACGGCCAAGCAGATGGAAACGGCCGAGAGGCATAATACGGTCCTCCATATCTGGTGTACGCACAGTCCACCGCCTCCCTGCTCGTTCGTTTGTCTGAAAGGGCCCATGACCACACAAACTCTCAGAAACGGCTTGAAATATTGTTTCATGTGACTAGTGTCTGTGGGGATACTTGTTTTGGCATAGCTGTGCTGCCTCTCGACCGTTTCCACCTGCCTGTCCGTACACAAACACCGTCTGAGGCTTGTTCCCGACATGAATACTCAACATTCTCCAGCTTACAGTACGCTGCATTAGTTCCACAGCCTGCAACACACAAAGAAAACACGGCACGTGGTCACGGGAAATGTCATTCGCCAGCACCATCTACCGTGTCAAAGATGCATTTCCGGACAAATGTTCAAAGGATCCTTTTTCCTCCATTTCCAGCCAGGAATCCGTCGCTGCAGTTTGACGGTTTTATTAATGTTCACCCTGTGACTTAGATACATTTAATTTGGTTGAAATGCTTGAGATTATCCAGAGATCCCATTCTTCCAAGTGGTGGGTGCAAGACGTGTCCTTACACCCACTATATTTTTTTTCTAGACATGGTGGAACAAAACCATACAAACATGGAGTCGCTGTGATCGACGTGGACGCATTCGGGACCATTTCGCGTCGTAAGTTGACGGCAGTGCCGCCCTGTGGGCTAATGGCTGACGTTGGCTCCTACAGCTTCGACGCTCTGTAAAGTTAATGGATGACGTTTCCCGAAATCGGTTCCTAACCTCAATTCGTTCCTCGAATCATCCTCTGCAAGAAGTCGAGGTTAGTCGATTCGTTTTGTTACGTACTGTGATTTAAATTTAATCTGTAGGAAGTTCGCCTGAAATTGCTTCAGTCATTGCATATTTAAGCATTACTTACGTATCACGACTTTACCTCCACCCATCACTCCTACGGAATATTTCACTCACATTTTTCTCTAAATATTAAGTACAAAGTGGACGAAGTTTGGTTGACAAGTTTATCGGCGTTTGTAAGTTCTCATATCGACATAGTCGCTCACAAAAATGTCCAGTTAAACGTAATAAAATCATTAGTTTCTGATTCATTAGTGAAAGAAAATTTTACTAACTTATGAAGTCAGAAACTCACAACTGTACGACAGACATAAGCAAAAAGATATGAAGTTAGGATCTGTCAATGAGAATTACCTAGTACGGTGCTGCAGTAGTTAAGAACTAGATTCGCATCCGGGGGAGTTGGTTTCAAATCTCGATCCATCCACCCACATTTAGGCTTTGTGAAGAGTCCCTACATCGGGTATGGCCAATTCCAGGACGATCTCTTTAAAGACAAGTCCGATTTTCTACTCAGTCCTCTTCCAATTGTAGTAGTCTACGTGAAGTTGAAGCATAATATTTCTCTCTATTCTTCGAACAAAGCTCCAGAGAGTTATATCTGATAATGCTACAACCTATCACTTATTGGCAGTCGGATCGTCCCTTGTACCATTGCTAGTCGCAAATTTGTTGTGGTCTAAAGCAATCCGTCATGTATAGTTTGGCTAGAGGATAGCGGATGCGAAGAGGGCTTCAAATGGTTCAAATGGCTCTGAGCACTAACGGACTTAACATCTGAGGTCATCAGACCCCTAGAACTTAGAACTACTTAAACCTAACTAATCTAAGGACATCACACACATCCATGCCCGAGGCAGGATTCGAACCTGCGACCGTAGCAGGCGGGCGGTTCCGGACTGAAGTGCCTAGAACCGCTGGGCCACCGCGGCCGGCTGCGAAGAGGGAGAGGAAAAGAGAGAGAGAGTTTAAGGGAATAGTCTAGGACAGTCTACCAACTATCCATAAGCGTTTTCATCTACCATTCTTGGCATCACTAAGTCAAAATTTGCGCGTCCAAAGATGAATTTTGAGAAGTCCAATCCAACTGTCGGACTTCCAGTCAAGTGGGACTGTGTTCTTTTAAAATTCTAAACACGAGCTGTGGTTAAATCTCTTTTCGTCAACCCTTAAATCTCCCATAACATCACTACCCCCCCCCCCCCCCACGCACTCAAAGAAAAAAAAGAAAAAAAAAGAAAAGGAAAAATATCAAGAACATTAAAGAGATTCAATTGTCGATTTTCCAAAGCTTCCTAAGACAATTAATTGAAATACAAGAACCTGTTTAACGCTGGAAACTGTTGAGTAAATTTAGAGATCATTTTCCAAAATGTCAATGGTCCGTGCACCGTATAAGAAAAAAATAAAACAGGAGATTCATTTCCTGAACGTCTATTGCTATCCCTTACACCGCGGATTTAAAGTGTAGCGTTCAACGTTACCTCTACGTACCTTTAAAAGCGTCGAGATACATGCGTAAGGGCAATATAAAAAATTTCGTCTTCGCAAATAATCTGTGTCTGTTTTCGTTATGTTTTAAACAACCGTTAGCGATCGGGTAGATGCTAACGCTCATTTAATAAGTAAAGGTCTTAAGAACGCCTCATCTGCAATTCAAACACTATTCCTTGAATCTACGGCCAGCCGATTACAGTAATGCGTTAAAATTAAAGTTAGCTTAATGCGGCATTCTGGCTTGAGTGCTTAATCACCGTGCGTAATTATAGTTAATGGTCCATTACGCGGCAGCTCGCTAAAGAGACTTAGTGTGCGCGACAGGCCGCTGTTAAACACATATTTGGAAGACAGTAATTTACTCTCACGCTTATTTACCTCCCCGTGACGCCGGGTGGATTCATTAATGCCCGCGAGCAGATATTCAGAGTCCCACATATTTTCTCGTGCGAAATACAGAACCCGGTGGAAAGACACTCGAGTGATGTCGGTGTAATTTGGTGAAAGCTAACAGAGGGTTAATGAGTTCTGGAGTTTAATTTACTGTCTTACGGCAGAGGCCGGCGCTGTACTCCGGCGTAGCGTTGAACTGTCTGTGTGAGAGGGAATCCTGTCTAAACCACACGTGTAACGTAGCGCTCGTGGGCAAGCGGTGAGTAGGCGGCTTGAGAAAGACGTTTAGTGATAAACCGGTAATCCAACACCCCCGATTCTTTGAAGAACTGAAATCTCGTGTATTGTAAAATGATAGAATTTTGCAGATAACTTCATTGGTATATGCGGATACTGTCTGCAAAATGGGTAGCTTGCAGAGTTAGTTATGCTAAAGTTGATGCTAAAGATTTACCGCATGAACAACGAACATTTAGCAACCGATAAACTGTTTTCTTTTCGTTATTTTGTGGGGCTGTAAGCGACAAAAGGTTTAGAAAAGATTTATATTATGCTTAACGTTTCTCGGAAATCATTACGTGCTCTCATTATGAAACAGTGCATGAGTATAAACTGCGTAATTTGTCCTTCTTGGAAAAGCTAGTTTTTCACTAATTTCATTGTTTAAGACTTCATATCTACTGATCCATGTATCATTAAAAAGGCATAATTTTGCAGGGACATTTCATGGTACGAGGACGTCAAGAAAGATAATTTCTTGGGTTTTTATTCGAATACTCTGACCGCTTTTTAAATAAAACGAACGTTATTGACATTCTAAATCTTCATTCCTCGTAGCCACTCAATTGTAGGCCTGTGCCGCTAGAGGACTGCAAGTTGTAGAATGTATCACTGCGGTGTGTAACGTAACTTCGTTTATGCGTGAGAAACAGCGTGCTGTAATCGAGTTTCGAATTCAGAGAGCTCGTCCATATGTGGAGCGCCTTCTCCTTCGGCATGAGAACGCCAGAGCGTTGCGAGACTGCAACACTCCAACACAACACACGTGGGACCCGCTCGGACGTCAATCCTTTGCGGTGCTGGTGGCGAGGATATGACAGACCAGCTACAAAAGTTGTGGACTACGTTGCCTCTGGATAGGTTCCAGAAGCCTTATGACTCCACTTTATGACAACCTTCCCATCCAGGTCAGAGAGGGTGTAACATCACAAGTGGGTTCATACTGCCAAGTTGTTTGTAAAGGTGATTCGATTTTCTAGTCACTGTAATAACATTATATACTCTCTCAATCCTTGAAGTCTGCCCCCTTCTGCGTGCTTCACTCTCTCTGTCAAGCGCTGAAGTAATCTACAAATTTTGTTAATGGCTCAGTGTCACCCTTCATAGGTTGTAGCCATTTGTATCTTTGAGATAATCTCGGAATATTATAAGGCATACCTCTATATGTGATATTGGGTTGTATTACCTATCTGTTGCCATATCTCTATAGACAAAGGGTATTTCATGTATTCCATTGACCAGCTAACGTTATCAACGACGTGGGCCAAATTGTAGGCTTAAGCAGTAAATGCGTTATGGGGGTTCACATGTAAACGTGTGCCATTATGGGAAGTGTTCAGCAGACTCAAATAACAGTTTGTTGTAGGCACCTCAGTTCGCCCCGGCGGATATCGGTGTTCCCAGCAGCCGTTGGACATTATTATGTAAAGAGCGCACTTTTCCCGTCAGTATTGAATGGAGCTTCCCTTTCGCTATGACCTTCTTCAAATACTATGCTCACGGCTGCTCTGCATAAGAGACTGCAGCTATTGGACTCCTGTTAATGAAACGATTCTCGCATATCTCCATTACCAGTATTAAAAGTAGGAAGATTATTTGGAAACATGAAATTTCGGAAGGGGAAAGAAAGAGAAAGGCTGGGCGAAAGCTGAAAATTTGTGCCGTACCGGGACTTTTTTTCGTTTATTTATTTTTAATCTACCCTGGACAGGAAATGTAAACGACAAAAAATATGTGCTTACCATAGCCACTTCTGTCCTAAGGAAAAAAAAAATACTGCACCTCTTCAGGCGATGGTGCCTTTGTATGTCTATCCCAAAACGACTAACCTGTCATTAAAAAGGGTTAGGAAAGGAAGAAAGTAGGGGAAGAGAACACACAGAGAATGACGAAAATGAAAGGAGTTGTGTAGGGACTTATTTTTTATTTACTTTTTTAATTTTTTATTTAATTATGTACTGGTATTATTGGAGTCGCTCGCGCCTTCGGGTGGTGGAACATCCAAACATGTCTTCTCAAAATGTTTGTAGAGATTCCGTTTGTAGTTCGTTCAGAGCATCATGTCGGTAAAATAAGCGACAGCATCTTATGGCTTGGAAGACGGGTCGTCGAAGGCGCTCAATAGAAAATTTGAAAAGAACTGCTTGTATCTGGGTTTGTGGACAATTGCACAGTGCCGATCACAAAGGTACGTCCAATTACGTCCAATAACCCAGTTCCGATTTTTCGTCGGGACCAAAAAGGTAACGGATCGTATGGCCGCGTATCCAATCACAGCGTTAATTTTCACTGTGGGATAATAAATCATGTTCGGGAATAAAAGCGTCTGGAAAGCGGTATGAGCAGGTGTCTGTTGGGTAAGCACTGCCAAGAAACACTGCCCAAACCTCCAGACGTCAGTCGACGGATTGTATGAGAAGCGGGGAAGTTGATGCAGTGGTTAGCACACTGAACCCGCATTCGGGAGGATGACGGTTCAAACCTGCGTCCTGACAGCATGATTTATGTTTTCCGTGATTTCCCTAGATCGCTACAGCCAATGCCGGGATGGTTCCTTTGAAAGGGCAAGGCCGGTTTCCTTCCCCATCCTTCCATAATCCGATCGGACCGATGACCTCGTTGTTTGGTCCCCTCCCTCCAAACCAACCAACCATCAAGTGAGAATCTGGAGCGTCTGTTTCGTCCACACCACAGTGAACAATTTGAGTTATGTCAGCGAGGAGGAGGCGATGCAAACGAGACTGGTTGACCTGTTTGCCATTGGCGGTAGTATAGCACGCGGATTGGATGCGAGTGTCGAGAAAGCCTGCATGCACCGCTTTCGATATACGAAGCCATTTGATCTGGGGAAACTTGCTTTCAATGGAATCTGGGGTGGGGAGGGGAGATGCATTTGTAATGATGCATTTTGTACAGTCTTTGGTCTGGAGTATTTGTGGAAGTGGTAAGGATCAGAGGATCTAACATAATTCAAGAAAGAAATGCTGAAAGTGATAAAGCGGGGCTGGAATGTCTGATAACATGACTGAGTCTGACATGGAACCGGAATATTCACGTAAAAGCAGTCCGATAAGGGGCCGGACTTTCAGTTGGGAACAGACAAAAAGGGCCGTAACTCTTTCCGGCACGTGGACTAAGCCAGCCCCACCACGCTCCTGTGGGAGGGCAAGGGATTCATATTGAACTCCGAATAAAACCCCAGTACATACAAAGGAGCCCACCGCTATCAACATACGACGAGCGAGGGTAATCGGGACCGGGAATAGTTGTGTCACGTGACGGATGCGAGAGACTTGGTAGACATTCATGCATCGCACACCCTGTACAATGTCGAGGGATCGAAGCCGGTGATCAACGAGGCCATCCCTGATCGTTTGGGGGAAACGTCTGCTGTTTGTTGCCGCCGAACGATGAAGATCACTGGTAAAATCGTTGCCCAAGCAGCGGACGGTGCTGGACACACTTAGAGGAACCACACATTTCCCCTGTAGCCTCTAATCAATTGGCAAAATCTTCGATTTGGGAATGTTAACTGCCCGAGGCCTCACCATATGTCGCCACCCATGTCAGAGCTGCACGGCCATCATCTTCACTGCGCAGGTAGAGGACGAGATCCTCAGCATAGGACGTACAACAAAAGCGTTGTCCGTGTAACGACAGGCACACCAGGTGTTGGCGAAGTTCCCAGAGTAGGGGCTCTAACGCCAAAGCCTACAGTATCGTGGAAAGTGGGCAATCCTGTCGGACGGAGCGCTCGATCGCGGTGCGGTCAGGCGTCCGTTATATTCTTGAGGTCGCACCGCTCAAGAGGTGCATTAACACTGTTACTGCGCGAGCGGGAAAACTCATGTGCTGGAGGACCGTCTTCAAAAAGAAGTGGTCGACACGGTCGAATGCCTGACTGAAGTCAA
Source organism: Schistocerca piceifrons (assembly GCF_021461385.2). NCBI lineage: Eukaryota > Metazoa > Arthropoda > Insecta > Orthoptera > Acrididae > Schistocerca > Schistocerca piceifrons. The sequence goes on from NC_060142.1 coordinate 447,789,237, forward strand.
GCAATGCCAGTGCACCAGGAAGTAAAACGACCTGGCGATTGACTCAATCCCGGATTTGCCGCTTCTCATGAGTGGTCTCGGCCACCCGGAAACAGTCCCTGCTCGACTCAAATTCCCAACTTATCATACGCTGCAATGTCCGACAGATGAGACACCGCACACTTACATACACAAGATATGGTATGTGGGACATTTACAACTGAGAGTTGTAAAACTGAAGTGAATCTCTCTAAATTAATTATCAGATGAACAAATTTCTGAAAAAATGAGAGGGAGCGACTCCGTGAGGTTTGTTTCAGTGAGAATGGACAAATATCGACAGGGCTCCTACGGGAATCAGGATTTGCGAGTTGTGAGTTTAATGGACGTGGGGCGTTACATTACAGCGTGCTGCTTAAGTTGGAAATTTAAGGCGGTTAGGGACTGTATCCGGGTGGCCGAAGCGGTCAAGTCAACCGCTCTTGAGGAGGGGTACATTCATCAGGGTTCGAGCCCCGGTCCGCTAAATATTTTCAACTTTAGCCATTGCATTAAACGCCGTGTGCGGCTAGCTGTCACGATTTCCCTTCCATCGTTCACTTTCCCCTTCCTGCATTTCATGTTTACAAGTGCGTACCAGCCACGTCAAGACTGTTGCCTGGTCTGTTGGTCATATACGACAAAACAGATTCAAATGGTTCAAATGGCTCTAAGCATTATGGGACTTAACATCTGAGGTCATCAGTCCCTTAAACCTAACTAACCTAAGGACATCACACACATCCATGCCCGAGGCAGGATTCGAACCTGCGACCGTAGCGGTCGCGCGGTTCCAGACTGTAGCGCTCGGCGCTGGAACCGAGCGACCGCTTCGGTCGCAGGTTCGAATCCTGCCTCGGGCATGGATGTGTGTGATGTCCTTAGGATAGTTAGGTTTAAGTAATTCTAAGTTCTAGGGGACTGATGACCTCAGCAGTTGAGTCCCATAGTGCTCAGAGCCATTTGAACCATTTGAACGGAGATAAATTGCCATTCTCCAGAATACCAAGCCTGTGTCTTAACCACTGCATTACTTCGTCTGGTCGTAAATGTAAGTTTGCAGCCCTGAATTTAATTAAAGTATGATTTTCCGTATGAAACAAGAGTAATTAAAGTCTGTTTGTGGAGTAAGGTCCAGTGACTGGCCAACTTTAACCGCGTTTCTGCGGTCCATGGAGAAATAATTTTGGACTATCAGTTTCTTTCATCTTGCTTGCCAAGCTCCCTGTGGGTAAAGACGTGTTTTTCATACAGTATGAAAATTTAGTACTTTGGTGATGCAGTTAAATTTTGAATTTTGTTCATAATGTTTCATGAGAAATGTGATACACTCAGTAGCATCTGAATCGCTGGAGACAGCAACAGAATGATGTACAGCTGAGGTACAGCTGATAGTATGGAGATTTCTTGTAGTTTTGCGTTCCATACGCTAGTGGTTTAGGTAGAATTTAAATAGATGTTCCTCATTTGAATTGAATACCAGTGTATTCTTATTCTGGGCGTAGCCCAGTGGTGACCTGATATTCTAATGTTCATTCACATCACAGAGCAACATTTCTCCTCTCTGACGTAGTTGTTGTTAGTCGCTGGCCTATTGTGACCCACAACAATAAGCGTGTCATTCGTAACCTTACGGGACTCAGTATTTCCACTATAAATTGTTCATTATTCTCCGCTAAAAGTGTCTTACTCTGAAAATATGTTTCACCAAAACATTTGTGCAAGATAAAGACCCTTTAACATGGGCACGGATCATAAAGTTCGCAACCTCATTTTAGTCCATTTGTCAGCAAATTGCCTATTATATTCATTTTCTGTCTCCACTAGCTCTTCCACGAGTACAGTAGGACTATTAAAAACACTTGGAATATCACTACCCATCTTCTTGGCTTCTTCCATTACAGTTAAGTATTAAGGCAGAACGAAGCATATTCACATAATTCCGAAGTAATCACCAATAAGCACAATACACGTCTCCCAATGTATCTGCAAACTGACATAGTTTTCTGAGTCGATTTAAGCAACATTCGGCAACCCGCGGCCTGGGAGCCGCATGTGGATCGTCAAAACATCTTGTCGACCCATAGAATTTGGAATTTGTAAGGTCATTCACTTGTTTGCCAAGCATCCTTTCTTTTTATGCAGTCTGAGAATTTGGTGCTTTGGTGGGGACAATTAATTGTAGAATTTTGTTCATAATGTTTCATGAGAAATGAGATGCCCTCAGTGGCATTTGAATCACCGGTGACAGCAATACAGTTACGCACAGATGAAGTGATGTTTTGTGTTATTGCTGCTAGTGTGGAGATTTCTCGTAGTTTCACGTTTCATATTCTAACGGTTTAAGCACATTGTTAAATAAGTATAGCATGCTTGAACACATCAAAAATCGTTTATCGGTAGCATGAACCGCGTTTATTAGTTTTAATCAGCAAATAGCAACGTGTATTCATTTTCTTCTTTATTTTGATTATGACACAGGCACAACAACCATGATAGATTCTGACGTATTTTTCATACGAGAAAACACGTTTCGAAAGAACTCCTCGACGTACTGCACCTAGCTTTGCCACCAACAGCAGCTTTGACGACCACCTACTTTACACATAGTTTCAAACCTGCCCAGGTCTAGTCGTAAAGAACATTTACAAAAATTTTAAAATTGCCATCTCCTTCAACTTTTTTTCAGAAGTCGAATTTAAGTCAACGATTAGATTAAGTGGAATAGAACTGTTACAGTACAGCCTTATTTAATTAGCTCAAAACTATTTGGTCCTTAATTTTTAGTTTCTTGAAGAGATCATGGCTGCTAATATGCCTACGTCGCTCTACTTTCCTCGTGATTTCGTCCACTTTTGCAATGATTTGTTGAGAAGATTACAGTGCATCATTGGCATGCAAAATTCCATGTTTCCCCGTCCATCTCTGTTCTAAGAAATTCCATATTGAGAACTCTTTAAACAGTGTTGTGCCTCGTTATAATGATGCCGCATCATTTGTCGTTAGCGTGGACCACGTTGACTCCTTATCGTAAACAAAATGTACTCTTTTCTTCTTTGTTTTCACTCAGATTCAAGATATTTAACCATATGTTGGCTATGAGTGTTTGAGTATCGCCACAGGGCATTGTTTCCGGAGTTATTCGATCGCAACGCTACCTATTACAGAACACAAACACACAGCCCCTCGTATCCTTTGTTAAAAATCCGTTTTCTTACTTTTAAACTATCTGTACCTGACCACGCTTTGCTGTGGCTCAGTCTGCTTAAATAAAAAAGAAAGAAATGAGAATTCACACGTTTCTAATATTAATGGGAATTGGATACACATCCTAATCACCTACTCTTCCCTGTCTCTGTCCATCTGCCCTCCCCCTTTCTTTGTTCATTTCCTCCTCCTCCTCCACTTTTTTCCCACCTCTTTCTATACCCTCCCATCCTCTCTCCCTGCTCATCTCCACCGTTCCGTTTTCTATGCCCATTTCCTCCACCGGTCTGCCATCTGCTCTTTCCTCCTCTCTCTGACCTTGAGACTTGTTTATCATTATTGCAAATTCAGATTCTGTAGTAGTAGTAATAGTAGTAGTAGTGTAATCATAAACCAGTAAATTACAAGTAGAACTGTCATGTTTGCTAATAACGTTTCACTATTGTACATTTTATGTGTATGGGGAGTCACCTAAAACTTGCACCACAGATATTACGGAAATGGAAAGTGCTATTGACATGCCGTTTTCACAAAATTTGTGATAACACTTAGAAATTGGATTTTTTGTGAAAACATACACTTTTGTAAATGGAACAGTGCCTACTGTCATTAACAAACTAAAAGTAAGGCAAATTAGAATGTCAGTGGTGTTCCTTGCAGGATTCTAGTCCGAGCCGTATACGATACATCGTAATTTTAAAAGTTCTCACTCTCATACTTGTACAATACATGGGTACCAAACATAAGAACAACGCAAGTTCATACACTCCGTCCGAACAGGTCTCGGCTGGCCGGACGGTCACCCATCCAAGCGCTAGCCTAGCCCAAAAGAGTTTAACTTCGTTGATCGAAAGGGACCGATGTTACCACTGCCGCACGGCCATTAGCATGGAAATACGTAAGTCTATAGGCGTCAAATCCGGAGAACGAACCGGACAAGGTGCAGGTCCTCTGCGCCCAATCGAACGATTTGGAAACAATTCATGAAGACATGCTGTATTGCTTCGTGCACTGTGGGCTGGTCAGCCACCATATTGGTACCACAGGTGTCTCCTAGTCTAAAGAGTAACGTCTTCAAGCATCCATAGACGATTGTCTGTTAGTAGGCTGCGACGCCTATGCGCGTTCAGTGCTGCGTCTATGAATATGGACGGCCTATGAGCTGGTGGTTCACTATCCCATACCTCACGTTTGCACTCCATGGATACTATCGGGGATTGTCAACGGACTAAAAATGGACATTTCGGCGGTTTGCCTGGTCACGATTGGCCAATGCGATTTCATCACTAAAAAAGCATGATACATCTGAAGTTCAAATGGCTCTGAGCACTATGGGACTTAACTTCTGGGGTCATCAGTCCCCTAGAACTTAGAACTACTTAAACCTAACTAACCTAAGGACATCACACACATCCATGCCCGAGGCAGGATTTGAACCTGCGACCGTAGCGGTCACGCGATTCCAAACTAAAGCGCTTAGAACCGCACGGCCACACCGGCCGGCACATCTGAAGTATCCTGTCTTATGTCTATATACAGAAGTTAGCCCGATAGCCAAAATCATTTTCACGCATATCTTAATGGAGAGGGAGGTGATAGAGATGGGACGTTTGTCGATGGAGAATATGTAGCTCACTTGCCTGATTCATGCTACTGTTTCGTGCGACTGCGCGGGAGCTAACGTACGGATCAAATGCAACATCAGCCAGAACATTAATTTCCCTCTCTTCTGTCGTCACTTGTTTCCTTCTGTTAATTTGTCTTGCTGCTACACTACCATTTTTACGTAACTGGTTGAAGAGATTGATACATAATTGCCGAGACGGTTGACGTTTATTGGGATAGCGTGCCGCATGCATCGTACAAGGACGAACTGGGTTCTTCCTACACTCTACATGCAGTATGATCATGTTGGCATTTTCTGCGTGGTGTCACCGCCAGACACCACACTTGCTAGGTGGTAGCCTTTAAATCGGCCGCGGTCCGTTAGTATACGTCGGACCCGCGTGTCGCCACTATCAGTGTTTGCAGACCGAGCGCCGCCACACGGCAGGTCTAGAGAGACTTCCTAGCACTCGCCCCAGTTGTACAGCCGACTTTGCTAGCGATGGTTCACTGACAAAATACGCTCTCATTTGCCGAGACGATAGTTAGCATAGCCTTCAGCTACGGCATTTGCTACGACCTAGCAAGGCGCCATTACCAGTTACTATTGATACTGAATCATGTACAGTCAAGAGCGACGCTCATCATTAATGGATTAAAGTTTAGTATTCCACCAGCTACGTCCGTTTTTCTAAAGTCTAATTTCCTTGTCCTGTTCCAGACCTCACGCAGCCTGCGTGAGCTAAAACGCGTGCCTTTCGGCTTCCTCTAGTACCCGGTGTTGGCTCTCCTGCCAACCCACAACATTCTGCATTGGTAAATCCCATCGTCCACTCACGATGTACTGACTGAACTGTTACACACTAACTGACCAGCAAATCGCAGCGCACTCAAGGAACACATAAGCCACACTGTAGGCCAACATAATATCCTACCTAGCCACCAAGCAGGTTGAATGGCACAAACAAGTGTCGGTGTGGGAACTTTTGAAAATACGCTATATTGTAAACGAATCATACTAGAAGAGTGCAACAAACACCACTGAAATTCTGATTTACCCGGCACTTAATTTTGTAATGTCAGTAGGCGCTGTTCCACTTTAAAAGTGCATGTTTGCACAAAAATTTACTTTGTACGCTTATTATTGCAACCTGTTTATTGGCTAAAAATACGAGCCTGTGATTACAGATCCTTTCTGTGAAAATCGCACTCAGTAGCATGTTCCAGTTCCGCAATATTTGCGGTGCACGTTTTAGGTGATTCACCCTGTATACAGGATTGACAAACCAGAATAACTCGAAAAATAAGCTTCACACGAATAAATGTGTAGAATCCTAAGTTGATTATTTTCAGGGGGGACATCTGCTAAAACTAGGCCGAGTTTTACAAATGTTGACCCAAATATTAATTTTTCCCGCAGATTCGGATAAGTTTTGTTTGTTTCGTGGTAAAGTAAAACTCTCCCTCTCGCCCCATAAGGTGGGGTTTGAGTTAGAGGAATTAGAGTTTTACAAATGTTCACCCAAATATTAATTTTTCCCGAAGATCCGGATGAGTTTTGTTTGTTTCGTGGTAAAACTCTAATTCCTCTCTCTCAAACCCCATCCTATGGGAGAGAGAGAAAGTTTTAGTTTTATCTAATCAAAATTTACGAAGTAAATAAGTATTTTTTATTTATCCGTAATCATTTTCGACGCAAAAATGATAACATGGATTTTATTGAATTACAGTGCCAACTACTGAGAATCGAAACAAATGCTTAAGACCAAATGGACGTAGTTTTTTATGTATAATCTGATTCTGCAATAAAAAGTGGGGGTTTCCATTTGAAATTTTAAAGTTGTTTCCCGCCCCACCCCCAAGGGGCTGAGGTGACGGGCTAATTTTAGCACCAGCAGATGTTCCCCTCGAAAATAATCAGCTTTGGAATCTCCACATTTTTTCGTGTGAAGCTAATTTTTGGTGTTATTCTGGTTTGTCAACTTCACCCTGTATATATTCATACGTTAAAAAATTATATATACAATATATTAAAAATATATACCTATTAAAGAATTAGGTTCTAAAAACACGCCCGTATTAGAATTTAACGTTGTATCTAAATTTCAAAGCAATCGGTCAAGAACTTTCGGAGATAACCATTTTGAAGACACCAACATTTACGTTTTTATTTATGTAGATTGCAACAATACTGAACTGCAGATGTAAGTGATCTCCTCTGCATGCATATAAAAGTCTATGTAATTTCTTCTCATTGTTTCTTTTTAAATAAAATTACACAAAGGTATTCCCACCAGGCTCCGGATGAAAGTAGCACAGTCAGTTCGAATCCCACGTGATGATGATTAAAAAATGAATGGTGTCGTTCACAAATATCAACGAAATCTCCAGAAACTACATCTGTGTTGAATTCTAATCGTCATCTAATTTATGAGGTACAAATCATGAACAGAACTTTTTCTCACACAAATATTTGTGACTGGCGACCTTAATACTGACCCTGCTAATTCTGTTTACCTAGGTACAGTGTTGCAGCATATTTTCTGCCAGCATCTGTGACATTTGTTCAATATTGACGGCTATGCCGAACGCTCAACGGCTTGAACAAGTAGGTTTTTCCCCTCACTGCATGTGTCCTGCGCACTTACACCAGGACCACGTGCATTTCCACTTGTGTCAGAAAGGTTCCATAGTACTGCAGACCCCACTGCAGTGTTGAAGTTGCATTTTTCGTATTCTGGCACCGACTGCATCCGTCAGTGTTAGTTAACTGAAGTGACAGAGGACGCTCTAGTGGGGCTGGACTGGTGTTCTACGAAACGCAGTTCTGCTGAGGCCTCTGCCGACTGCTCCACAGTTGACTCCAGCCATACGGAGAGCCGCAGTCTTCCTAGGAAAATCCCAGCACACTGTCGTTCCGTCCAAGAGAATCTCGACTGACATACTTGCTGTCTTTATTTTGTGTCTTTCTCTACGTATATAGGGCATTCTAAATATTTGATACCGTTTTCCACTTATTTCTGACGAGCCATTCTCTGTGCTCCTTATCCTTGCCAGAGATATATCAGACGAGCGACTTGTAACATGGGGCGTCTTCTTAAAGAGTTCTTTACTCGTTGAACTCCTTGGTACCTCACTTCACATGTTAACTCTTTCCAAAGAGGTATCTCAAGTGTGGCAAGTGCAACAGCCCATATGAACACACTAAGATGTTGTTAAGTCTCTTCCCCATTTCAGTTACCCTTTTTGTGGGAGTGGCCACCAAGCAGTTGGTGCTTATTCATTGCCACATGAGACTATGATAAACGTCTATCATTATTTTTGACTCACATTTTTCAAAACACAAACGTTTCTTCGCTTAGTTGCCGAAATATTGTTCAGTAACTCCACGCCACCATCTGGAGGGTGTTATCTTTATTGCATATCTGAAAATATTAAACGTTTTTGTAATAACAATGATCCAGAAGGAATCTTTCACTCGGCATCGGAATGCGCTGTTATGAAACTTACTATCGGACTGAGATTCTGTTGTTGTCTGGGACTCAAATTCAGAACCTTACATTTCGTGGACATTTTTCTCCCACTTCCCAAACTTAACAAAAGATCATGTGTATGGTTCTAGGGACTAGCATTTCTGGAGAATTAGCTTAGCCCCAACGTAGTCCCGCGAAGTATGCAGCAAGTGAAGTTGTGACGGGGGCTAAAGGAATGAGTATGGGAGCTGCCTCGATAACACAGTCGATGAGATTATTTCCCACAAAAGGAAAGGTATTAGTTTTGAGTCCTGTCCAGCATACTAATTAAATCTGCCAGAAAGGTTAACAACAGTGACAGCTGAAAAATCAAGCCTAAACAATTTGGTGTTGTTGGAGATGTGGTTCGTCTAAGTAGTGGTTCCCAACCTGGGATTAATTACCTCCTGAAGGGTAAAATGAAATTTTCTGGGGTGTAAAAACTAAACGCTTCGATTATCTTTTAGTCACGAAACTAAATTATTTTCAAACGATCGCTGCTATTATCACAATTTTGTAAGACTCTAATAACGATTATGTAAGTTATCAATAATTACTTTTTGTCAGTTAGCAGCATTAATGCGGAGAAGTTACAGGTTCCTCACATAGTCCACCCACTACACACATATGTTGTGCTTTGTCCCGTATATCGCTGATGAGAAAAGTGAGACATATACGTATCAGATGCTGAATATATGAAGAAAATGTCTTCTCCAATTTGTAGATAGTAACGGCAGTAGTCCAGAGATTGTTTCTTTACTCGCTTCGAGACAGATGAATTAATTGACGGCACGACACAGCAGTAACTATATAAGGGCTACTGTAGTGCTGTACACAGTGTTATTATTATTATTGTTATTAGAGTGGTTAGACACAAAGCATTAACAGCCTAAAGTCGTCCAGTTTGGAAGTAAGGATTGCAACCACTAAGCGATTTACATCAGGAAGTATAGTGCACAAATCTGAAACTGTCTGATTTTAAATGAGGTTGCAGTGTGCAGCCAAGGTAATGCCGCAATGGAGAGGAGTAATGCAGCGGAATTGCGGGTATGTTTTGTTACAAGTGTGCACCATCACTGAGGATAGTTAGCTTGGAAATACGGAAGCGTCCGATCCCGCCCGTCTGCTTTGACCCATGACGTCACAAATATGGCGGAAACAAAAACAAACACACACACTTTCCACAAGAAGCCTAATGACACTAACGGGACAAGCGCGGGAAATGAGGTGTTTTGGGTGGGGGGCAAACGAAATATAAACAAATTTAGACGTTTTGCGTAGCTACAACGTTAAGTGAAGACAGCCATGCATGAATACCCACCCACCTCCCCAGGGGTCGTAACCCCTGCAACCCATAGAAGATAAAGATGCTTCAGTAGCTGATTAGCGTTTTTTGTCTTTAAAAAAAAAATCTCACGGGATAGAACGAACAGATCAGAAAGATAAATTTAATAAACTAAAACAGAAATTGGAGGAAACAGATAATTAAAATAAGTAATAAGTGTTTTTAAATTTAAAAAAATCTCACGAGATAGAACGAACAGATCAGAAAAGTAAATAAAATAAAACAGAACTGGAGACAGCCACACTCAAACCAAACTCCGCGCCGTCATGACGTCACACACGACAACACCCTTACGTCACGGGTCAAAGCCGACGCGTGGGATCGGACGCTTCTGTCGACCCGTTAGCTTTCGTATCCGAGAAGGATTTGTGAGTGACACTTACGATCCATCACGAATCCCTTCGTCATTACTCTAAGCACAAAAACATACACACACACAAACTAAATGTAATTCATCTTTTATCATTTTAAAAATGAAAGCGTTCCAAGAAAGGAACATACAGGTTTCGCTTCTTTCTATTTGTGAAGTATCTTCAGAAGCTTGTAATACAGTTTTATCTTGTATATAATAATTACGTTAGATAATAATTGCAGATTTGTTACTACATTAGAGTACTTTGTTATTCTCATGTTGTTATGTGTAAAAAAAATTTTGGCGTCACAAGTTTCGTGACGTTAAATTACTAGTTGTATCTTCTTAAAGTTTGTGGTCTTGTCAGTGCATATGTGACATACTGAAGCTGTAATTGTTGTTCAGCCTACCCAAGATGATGTTATACGAGCATTTTTCCACTTAACACCTCACTGCCACTGTTCAGTGTATTTTGGTTTGGTGTGGTTACTGTATGTAGTGTTGGCAACTATTGTTCTGTGCTCTTCGTTCGTCTTTTTTTCGTGTTATTGTATCCGTCAGTAATTTAACATTCCTTTGTTTATTACGGTTTTTTTGAGTCATTATTTAATCTGGTTATGTTGTTATTGTTTTAGTGTGCGATATAATAAATCAGTTGTTACTTATGTTGATTTGGTCATTTATTACTTTCTTGTTCATTCCAGGAGCTCTTTGTATGTAAAAGTTTTCCCGTAATGTTAGGAATTTTCTGTTGTGATTGTCCATCCTAAAAATTTCATCTCCTGTTGTATGTTAGACAGTTTGTGTCCATGCTTTTTTACGTGTTCAGCAGAGGTAGAATAGCTGTTTTCATATTTACAGCTTCTTATCTGTTTCTTTATATCTAGTTTTCAGTTTCTGCCTGTCATTCCCAAACACAATGATTTACAGTCATGACGTTCTGAGGTGTATGCCAGCTTTGTTTGGTTTTTCTATTGGTGTTCGTAAATGTGACTGGCGCTTTCCTTGTCCTGTATGCTATGTGGAATCCTTATCGGTCCGTGGACGACAGTGCAAAATACCAATATGTTCGAAAAAACCGCATGTAGAAATGCTGTTTTTCATGGGGTGATATTTCGGGTTCCATTCGCCACAGAGAATGGCCTAATGAACTTTTGTATACCTATCGAAAGAACAGGAACACCGTAGCTATTCTACAATAGAGGGTTGAAATTTAAAAATTACACACTTTCTCCAGAGTCCAGGACGATTGATTCTCTTGCAGTAGGCGTGGTCTACGGCGGAGATTAGGTGGTTTGCAAAAGCACCATTTGTTTCTGGGCAGCTCCTGAGAAAACCCCGAAAAACCATGATTTTTGGGCACGAATAATACCAATTGTGAAAATGGCCCGTCTACAATATTTATTCATAGAAGATCGTCAAAATCTTTATGGTATGTCCTTAAGATGACATTCTCAGCGCACTTCGAAAAATTTCAGTGTCATTAACCTTTATCGAGATTCAGAGGTTCAAATTTACGGTACTTATGCACGAAAAATGCGCACGTATTGCTCCGTCTTCGGCGCAGTGAACAAGTGTCAAGGTTTCTAGGGTCACCGCGAGGCTTCTGAGTTTACCAGACTGTTTCTCGTCGGCATGTTGTCACCAGTAACACTTTATGACGCACTGTCTCTGTATAATGGGCACTTCAAGTCCATACAAATATACGAATTTTCTGCAGTGACAAAAACTGGGATGAAAAGGGTACCAGTACACCTGAACTTAAAATGATAGTCAAAAATATGTAAAACTGGAAAGCCTGCAAATTCAGTTAATGATTTCTAATAACATTTTTACTCTTTTACGAAACAAATCATAAGCCAGGTGTTTCCGATTAATTGTTGACATCGATGAGCAAAGTACCCAGAAGAAATGTAAAGCAATCGATTTTGTGTTAACCTAATATTATGTGTACTTATCTGTTGTTCATATGTGTCGAAATATGTAAATGTGTCGAAGTATATAAACTTATAGGATACGTTTCATACTAGCAGCACACACGGCAGTAACAGGGAAAAGAAGGGACCTAGTGGAAAAATTCTCATATGGGGCAGAAAACGGGAATATGTTCATCTTTAAAAGACTCTGATGACAGGAAAGTGGGAAACTAGCTGCCTCAGTCCTCATTCCGCTTTCCTCACCGAAATGTTTGGTGTGCGAACATTTTCACACTTTTTTGTGCTGCAAGAGAGTAGCAGAGAGACTGTGTAAAGAGAGGGGGAAGTGCCAACGGGGGGGGGGGGGGGGGGGGAAGGAGAGAAGAGACAGTGCCAGTGGGAGAGAAAGAGAAAGGAGACAGTGATGCTGGGAGAAAAGAAGTGGATGTGAAAGAGAAAGAGAGATGGATGAAGACAACAGCATTGGAGGCCAAAGAGAAAGGAGGTATCCATGGTCAATGAGAGACAGTAGCGGTAAAAAGAAAAAAAGATTGGTGGTGATAGAAGCAGTGGCATTGGAAATTAAAAATACAGACAAGTGGGCACCATCCATAGGTTTGGGGGTGCGAGAGTCTGGACCCTCTAAGAATGGTGAATTCTGATTGGCAGGTACAGGGGAGGGCCCATTTTGGGTCGAAATTTTAAACACATAGGTATATGGGAAAACGTAGTTGAAAGCCCTCTCACCCTCCTCCCCTCCCTACATCAGAATTTTTGAGCTGCCGAGGTACGGTGGAGATACGGGTTGTGAGAAAGAAAGACAAAAGGAGACAGTTTAGGTGAGAGAGGGGGCAATGGCAGTGGGATACGCTGTAAATCAATGGGAGAAAAAAGAGGCAGTGGGGGAGAGACATATGCAGACAGTGGCAGTGAGAGGAGATGCTGAGTATGGAGGCTCAGTTACAAAGAGAGACTCGGTAAAAGAATTTAGAATGTTCTATGTTAAAAGAGCGTGAATATGTTCTCATGTCAAAATTTTTGGTGAGGAAGGCGAAGTGAGGATTGAGGCAGGCCGATCCCTACTGTTCGGTCAGAGTCTTTTAAAGGTGTTTGTTATTGGCGTAATATTTATTCTTCCAGAAGGATCTCAATTATTAGACCAAATTTAAGTACAATTTTGTTATGTTGAAATAGTTTGGGATTGTTGTTACCGTTATTATGTTAAAAGCCTGTTTATTTTGCAGGAAATTCTACAAAAAACGAAAAATTGCATAACGTTGTGTACTACTTGATGATTACGGGACCCCCAGGTATAGGCTGGGCCACCGAACTGAAAATCCATCCATAAGTACATGTACTAAATAGGTACTCTGCAAGCCGCCATGCGGTGCGTGAGGGAATGTACCCTGTACCACTACAAGTCATTTCCTTCCCAGTTCCACTCGCAAATAGAGTGAGGGAAAGACGGTTATGTTTATGCCGCCATGTGCGCCCTAATTTCTCGTATCTTATCTTTGTGGTCCTTACGCGCAATGGATATTGGCGGCAGTAGAATCGTTCGGCAGTTAGCTTCAAATACCGGTTCTCTACATTTTCTCTACAGTGTTTCTTAAAAGAACGTCGCCTTCCCTCAGGGATTCCCATTTGAGTTCCCCAGGCACCTCCGTAACACTTAAGTACCTACCGGTAACAAATCTAGCAGCCCGCCGCTGAATTGCTTCGATGTCTTCCTTCAATCCGACCTCGTATGGATCTCAAACACTCGAGCAGTAATCAAGACTAGGTCGCACCAGCATCCTATATGCAGTCTCCTTTATAGGTGAACCACTCTTTCCGTAAATTCTCCCAATAAACCAAAGTCGACAATTCGCCTTCCCTACCACAGTTCTCATATGCTCGTTCCATCTCATCTCGCTTTGCAACGTTATGCCCAGATATTTAAACGACTTGACTGTGTCAAGCAGGACACTGGTAGTGCTGTATCCAAACGTTACAGGTTTACTCTTCCTACTCATCCGGATTAACTTGCATTTTTTCACAATAAGGACTAGTTGCCATTCATCACATCATGTAGAAGTTTAGTCTAAGTCGTCTTGTATCTTCCTACTGTCACTCAAATTCGACACTTTACCGCATACCCCCGCGTCAGCAGCAAACAATCGCAGATTGCTGTCCACCCTGTCCGACAAATCGTTTATGAAGGCAAAGGACAACATCGGTGCTATCACAGTTCCCTGGGGCACTACTGAAGAAACCGATGAACACTCGCCTTCGAGAACAACATACTGGATTCTTTTACTTAAGAAGTCTTCGAGCCACTCTCATATCTGTTGAAATTATACCATACCATACCTTTGTTAAAAGCGTGCAATGGGGCACCGTGTCAAACGCTTACCAAAACCTAGAAATATGGAATCTGCCTGTTTACCTTCATCCACAGTTCACAGTATATCATGTGAGAAAAGGGCAAGTTGAGTTAAATTAAATGTGCGAGTTGTGCCTTAACACGTGTTAATCGCAGGTGCCTTTGATGAGGGGGTTTGTGTCGTGTTTGTGGTGTTCATGAGGACAGAGAGGGTGAAACCCGGTACCACCACATAAGCTTCACTTTTAGAATAGCACAAGACGGCCGCCGGTCTCAAACTCCGCAACAGTCAGTCACATGACCTCAAACCCAGAGTAGTTTTATATTTAATGCAGGACACTGGCGCAAACTCTTGATGATCAAAAATTGCACCATCAGCCCTCGTCCCCTCCATGTCGCAGTACTACCGATGACACTAGCCGGCCGCGGTGGCCGAGCGGTTCTAGGCGCTGCAGTCCGGAACCACGCGGCTGCTACGGTCGCAGGTTCGAATCCTGCCTCGGGCATGGATGTGTGTGATGTCCTTAGGTTTAAGAGGTTCTAAGTCTAGGGGACTCATGACCTCAGATGTTAAGTCCTATAGTTCTTTGAGTCATTTGAACCATTTTTTTTTATGAAAGTGTTTACAACCATCGGAACTCAAACCTTCTGCCTGTCGAGCGCCATAGCACAAGCGTGCCAAAGTAAGTGATTGCTTGTGAAGTTGTCATCATCGACGTCATCTGATCTTAAATTCACATCTATGTCTATGTCAGCACACACAGACCTTTGGCCCATGCGGCGCTATTGATCACGACAACATCCACCATCAGACTCGTCCAAAAGGAAGAAAGCGACTGGGAGCGGTTCGCCGGACACGTGCTGCTCTTCGGAAAGAGGCGCTCGTAAAAACGGGCCACCGAATTGCGCCACAGCTTCTGTCATTTAAATCTTTCCGGATATGAGGCCCTGGCCCCTTTACACAGACATCTACATTCGCTTCAGCGTCATTTCGTGTCCCGTTATTAAGTACTGGAACGTAACAAGTCGTTTCTGAGGCTGAATGTTGATGCAGCGACGTGCGTCGTATTTCTCGTTTATGAATAATATAGAGCTATAAACACACGAGATAACATCTCCATGACATGCCGTTTGGATTCTTTTTTTCCTATAAACGGTAGTCAAATACCTGATATAAACTTATTGGACGGTGTTTATAAGTGACATTTGCGCAGGTGCTCAGCGAATAAACAGTGAACAGCTACGACTTACTGTCTGTTATTTTTTTATTATTTGATGGCCGAGAGCTTTTTGTCTGGTTTGATGTCCTCGTCCATTTCCACCAGCTTTATGGCAATAACTTTATCTTCATAGACCTTTCCACACTGCGCACCGCCCGTATTTGGTGTTGCAAACACTTATCTTCAACTTCCCTAACATTTTTTACTGTCTATAGTGATCTCCATTCCGAAATAGGCAAGTTGTTCGTCTCTCAAGGCATCTCTCAATACCTTCTCTTTCTACACTTTAAGGCTATTACACCATTTCATCTATGGGCTCTCAACTTCACACTCAGTCTCCCCACTTATTATCCAGGTATTTCATTTGCCTCAGGAATAAAAGACACTTGCGGTATGATTTGAAACGCTACAGGCGACTATGAATTTACGCCCTGGCAGCAGTCATTTTACCTAGTAAGTCTTCCACCTGAGTACCTGCTCCATGGTCTGCTGAACTGATCTTGCCCTTTGACTGTTTGTTATTGTTAGTCTGCATTAGAGGTTTTCACATTTATCAGAATCTTAATGAACTTGAATGCTGAAATAATATTAATGAAATGGTGGTCCTGTCATTATTGTAGTCCATTGTTGATGGTTGATTAGTATATCAATAAGGGACTGATCTTTTATGAAAGTCGTGGCACAAATTTATAAAATAGGACAAGCAACACATATTAAGTGCGATGACAAATATATCATGAACAGTTGGCAACACAAATAGACGCAATAAATAGTTATATCTCCACTGGGTGGTGACTGCTTGGCAAAGAGTAGGGTTTATACGATTAAACTATTTACTGTGGCTCAAATAATTTACAACGCAATCGGAAACCACCTAAAGCTGAATAGATTTTGATGGTGCAGCTAAGAACAAGTGCCGGCCGCTGTGGCCAAGCGGTTCTAGGCGCTTCAGTCCGGAACCGCGCTGCTGCTACAGTCATAGATTCGAATCCTGCCTCGGGCATGGATGTGTATGATGTCCTTAGGTTAGTTAGGTTTAAGTAATTCTAAGTCTAGGGGACTGATGACCTCCGATATTAAGGCCCATAGTGCTTGGAGCCATTTGAATGTTGAGAATAAGTGGCGAGACTGTGTTTCTGTTTGTCCTAACAAGCCGGAGCAGCAATACTACACCGCTTTCTCGAAGTGTAGCTCTGTCTCAGGTAATGGTCGTAGTTCAAGCGTCTGGGGAGCAACGATATGTAGCACCTGTGATTCGTTATCACGAGCACGAAATATGCAAAGTGACGGCTAGCGATGTTTTAAGCAGATCGCAATTACTCTCTAAAGGAGCCTTGATATATCGGCAGACTTCAGCGTGTGACACTCTCATTTGCTGGTCATGCCATTGACCAAATTGACGGCAGTGTGAACAAAGAGATCAAATTTCAAGGTGGTGGACCTGTCAGATAGCCGTCGGCACAGTGTTGTCCAAAATGACTGAGATCTAAACTGCCAGTACAGCTAAGTCCTTATCACAGACTCCCCAATCAAGACCAATGCTAATGCGAAGTCACGCACAGGGCAGGTGTCCCAAGTACAACCTACTCATAGCAAGAGTCAAGACCATGAGGGCCTCAGACCTGAATCTGAATCAGAAGACCAAGTTTCTTCTCTCCTCACTTTCCATCAAACTCCACAAAAGGACTCATGCAACTGCCCCCACAACGGTTTCGTGGTAATTACAAGACCCCACAAGTTCTATATCTCCCCTCTTACTTATCTGCTCCATCCAGTGGCCAACCCCAATCAAAGTTAACAATACGCTTCTCTTTTCTGGAGAAGCAGCCCCAATCCCTGACTCACAAATTCCAGCACAGAGAGGAGAAGACGTTATGTTGCCAACTCATTCTTTACCATGGCCAGTTTAGGCAGCGTGTTTCGAGTTTCCATTTAGCCCTAAAATGAACAACACATTTAGCTTGGAGATCATTACCTGGATGGCCCAAATGTTACAACATGTCCGCCCAAGAACCTCAGCTAGACTAAGAGAAGTGCAAGACTAAGAGAAGTGCATCTGGGTCCCAACATAGACCATTTCACAGCCTACATAAATGTTGCATTCTGTTTTAAACTTGTTTGGAAGACCAGAAGCTTCCCAAAAAACTCTGCAGGTAGGAGGGCGATACCACCTGATGATTTCCTCAGTAGTGTCCAGTCCACAGTAAACGCGGAAACTCGCGAATTTTTATGGCCACCATCCCTGTTCACAAAAGGCGTTTATGAGACTGTCGAAACGTCTTTGCCAGGTGACCTAGATATCTCTTGCACCCCTGCTTCTGCTGTGGTTAGAGGCGCCCAAAAGGTAGGTCCAAGTAGGCAGTTTTTCTGCCTCTTCGGCCGAAAGCATTGTCTGCACATCAGTACGAGAAATTCTTGGGGCAGCATTCTGTCAGCAAGAAGTGCTTCTAGATGTTCCTTTCCCCAATAGCTGTACGTGGCTTCAAAGGCCCCAACATCCACTGAAAGCTTTATTGTGAAATGACCAAACTGCCTGCTTGTAGTCAGCTCCAGAAAAATACAATTCGAAGGAAAGCCACCATAAAGATCCACCAGCATGCGTTAACAACGTACATGCTACCATCAGTGCCTGCTCATGTTGATAACTTCCTGTCGTCTCGAAAAAATGATGTATTGGGGATAAAATCAACTTTAAAGAGTAGCCTTAAATATGGAAAATAGTGAGAGAGTGACTCGTCCTCTCTCAATGTAAATCTGTTATTTTCACTCAGGGCCTCCAGATCAAAACTTCTACAAAATAGTTATTTCTGCCTCTCTGTCATCTTTGTTCTTTTTTTTTCCTTTTTATCACCGATGACGATCTGAACAAACGTTGCGTTTGAAGGGGGGGGGGGGGGGTTGGAGAGAATTTTGTAACTGGAGGATACCGTACCTAGGAACAAATGATGTTTTGCTGTCTGTATTTTAATGTAGTGACCCATTTTGATATTACAAGAAGGAATGCACACTACAAACCACCATTAGCGTTTTCTAGAATTTTCGATTGTTTTTGTTGTTGTGAGGCATGAGGTTTTGTTTTGTGAAGCGTATGTAACTATTACGAGTCCCACACATTCAATTACTATGTAATACATTGAAGCTATTGGGAGGATATTTTTAATTCTTCAATTACGGGGTTTTACGATTAAAATTCTGTATATTTTTAGAACTTTTGACATAACGTCTGGATGGTTAAACCATACTTCGTTTTTCATACGAAATCTTGGACCATGAAACGGCAGAAAGTCTTCTACGATTGAATCCCTGATATCTGCATGATCTGGATTGGGTGCTTCCTGAGATTTATTGACGGATCAAGGGTTGAAAGCACTGGACCCAACTGAAGATCTAACACCATTCGTAAAATACACAATACAACTTATTTAAAACAGTAGAAGAGGACTGAGATACTATTTTCAGAGAATATTTAAAACTATAACCATAGGATTTAGCAGTGAGAACAATATTCGGACGAATACAGGAAAAGAGCATTTAGGCTTCGTTGGAGCTTTGAAATAACTATTATTCTGACTATTATTCTGAAATTCTACTAGAAAACCATTATCCAAATTGGATACAACGGAACAAGAATATTATTAAGCCCTTTTTAGACCTCAAAGGATCAATAAATAATTTTGCTAATCAGAATCCAAAATGGGAAAGATCAAATGCTCGAAGATCTGTATCAAATCCAAAATAAAATTTTACAGACAAGAACAGTCACTGAATAACAGCGGTATCATAAATACAACAAGACATAAGGGTTAGTACAAACCGCCTTAGTAGCCCAGGTATCACGTCCGGCGCCGACTGGCCAACCTACCCGCCGCACTGACCTTCAAGCTAAGCACGGGAGCAGGACATGTCTGTAACACACAAAACGTCCTGTTAGAAATACACATAACAACTATATGGCAATTTAAGCAATGAACAGCAATGTTGACTGTGGATTCAACTCAGGACCGATCGATGAAACAAAATCCTCCGGTGTGCGAGCTAAGAACGCAATGATTAATTTGTGTTAAGATGTTATCTGTTCTTCTGCTTGAATAGTACACGACTCGCGAGGAGCTCCAGACAGAGGCTGGGTTAGACCAGGTACTAATTTAAACACGGGAGAAGACGGTGCACAAAAACAGCACGAACTGACAGAAAATTTAAGGAAGTACGCTCACACTGCTTTTAAAATTAAACAAGCACACCATAGCTATATCAATTCCTGTTCTAGCGATTAATCTGCACTCAAATCTTGCCGCCAAAAGGGAACAACTTCCGCAACAGAGCGGTAAGTAGCGAGTAGGTCCTTTCGGTTTCACTGTTTAGTGCACAGAAATACAACAGAATGATCAATATCCACAGTACTAACGTCTTATACAGAAAATAATCAGTAGAATCAGTACAATCGGGGCCGAAAGGTTAATGGCCAGACTGGCGCGGTCACAAAAATCACCATTATATAGAATACCTCAGAATGGACAGAACTGCCTCTATCTGGGAACACTCCCAGTACAAGGAGGCTGAGCAAGGCCACTCTACAGTACTTAGTCAAAATCGGCTACCGTCAACACAACTAGCGACCGTCACGATTCTGGCGGGAACTGTTAGTACCCCCGTCGAATTAAACCTGCATCAACTATCACTTAATTGCACCACAGAAAGGGATCTATGGTTCAAATTATTCTACACTAAATATGTACTAACCTGAGTCTTAGTTGGCGCTGAAGACAACAGATCCGGGTGGCAGAGGCAGGGAGGTTGGAGGACGAACTTCCAAACGGTCACACCACCGAAAGACGACGAGTTTCGTACCGCTCGACGCTGTTCCAACCAGACGTCCCAACCAGCGTCTCTCTCCACACTCCCCGCGTTTTGTTTGACCGCCATGTCTTGTATGGGACCCAGGCGCCTTGGAAGCCGGAAGGCAAGTGGCTAACTCCGCACCGCTTCAGTCCGTAACCACCACTGAGTTCGCTCCGCTTCGCATTGCCTCGTACTGTCAAAATCATCCATGCCACTCTATGCGTGCCCTCGCTGTATTGCTGCGCGCACCAGGATCTTTGCCTCAGAATCTGGCTACGAATTATTGGTAAGTCGTGGCACCATTCACTGAGTTTCTTTACTATCTTAAAAACTGATAACGGAAGTTTTCAATACCTTCAGTTTAAAAACTTATTTAACTTGTAACTAGTTTCTGACAATACACCTTAATTCCTTTTCACTTATTGATTATCGGCGTGTAGTAAATGATGTTCCACATTGACTGTTACATACAGCATCGACAAGATTTTCTTGACTGCGTCACTTTTAAATTTGAGTACAGTATATGTCGCTGTGTACATGACCATGCTGTATGTTGGAACAGTTTTTCACATTTAGAAAAGAACTTACTTTCCCAGCGCAGTTTTTATAATTTCAAAGATTACACCACACAGAATGTGTATGCTATCGTTTAAAAATGGAAATGAAAAGTTTTCACTATCCCCTAAAAAGAAAAAGACAGCTTAAGATTATTTAAAAATAGGCAACAAAGAATCTCCCCACCATGTAGGTCATAGCGCTGTCTCCATTCGTCCTTCTTCTTTTCTTAGTATTTTGTGACTCAGTGATATATCCAGCTCACTACTGATATGGAGGTCGTAGAAATTGTTTTGGAAGTAGACACTGTAGATTGATCCTATTTGCCCTTATATTTTTTCGCCACTAGGTCCACAATAATCACACATACATCCTAAGCTTGTAACTATACAACACGCGCACAGTAACAGGGTTATTTGAAGACGGTTAACGCGGGTTCCCAAGGTGGAAGTCGAATCCTCTACGCCAGCTTCACGATTAGGCGACACTGCCCCGAAGCTACAAAGAACCGTCTCACAATTTAAAACAAGTGGACTTATGTTGGCACAAAAAAAAAAAAAAAAAAAAAGAGAAGGAAATTGCTCGAACAGTCCACGGGTATACTGCCGGTTCATAGTGTCCAACGGGCACAATATTTCGGAGATCAGACATGTCGTCATCGTCAGGTGCGCTGACGAATATACCCGTGGACTGTTCGAGCAACAAATACGCCGGGAGAAACTGAAAAATCACGAGAAGGAAATTGTTCAGAGCACACTGTGGCTTGTAGTCGAGCAGAGTATCGATTTAGGGGTGACTGGTGAGACGAAGGTTCTTAACTGGCCTATCGAACGCAAGCACACGCCGAGACTAATTTTGCACCACAGAGAGAGAGAGAGAGAGAGCAAGGGAGAGAGAGAGAGAGAGAGAGAGAGAGAGTACTATGCAACACTTTGCTAATACTATAAAGTATTCTGTGTTAGTTTCACGTCGTAATCCAATAAAATCTTCAGCTTTCGACGAAAATCACCGGCGTCATCGTCATGCTGCCAGAAAACGTATTAAGTGACGTAAACCGGATGGGCGTTGCAGCCAGTCTGTATTCCACCAGCCGACTCACACTGTCTTAAAGCTTCCAAGACAGAGGTTTTATATACATTGGCACACACAGCTAATGTTAATGATGTTGGAAGTGAGCTCACGATGCTGAGAAGCTAAAGATAAATTCTCCTAGCTATTTCTGTTCCAATGTGCCATCAAATCGCCGACATTAGCACGATAGCTGTCAACTTGACGAAGACTTGTCACCAAACGATTGGGAGTTTATTCTAGTTTTACATAATAAGTACACTAACGATATTTAAGACAAGGACGGCGTCGCCAGAAATTCCTTGCCATATTACTGCTAGGCTTGGTGCGAGGCAGTTCAGCGTCTGTTAAGAGGTCGAACAAGATTATATCGCCGTGGATGTAAGTGATGACAGTTGGAGGCATTGCCGCCTTAAGTTGTGAGGTTTGATTTAGCCTGGACGCGTAACACTTACTGCCTTATATCTCATGCGCGCAGTCACTTGACATTAACACATCGTCTACACACAGTCTCTTAGTGATATGCGTAGACGTACAACACTAAAATGCATCCTGCGAAGCGTTATAAATCCTAATCTGATGATATGAACTTTCTAAAACGACAGGGTGCGCAGACTTCTGGAAAAGTATCATCTGCATTTTATAAGCTCCTTCTCTAAACCCCTCGTTGGTTAAATTCTGATCCTCATCCTAACGTGCAGGCTGCATAGCTGACAAACCTTAGTGAATGGAAGGATCCAGATATGCCACGTCCAGGAAATGTGCCACTAAAATACTGACAGCCTACGCGTTATACAAGTCATACGGGAACGTCCTACACAACAAACGCGCCAGACCATTACTATTTGGTACCTATCAGACACGTGTCCAAACAGCGACTCTCTCTCAGGTGTATGCCGAAACAGCACTCGCTGTGAGTTGATACGCACCGAACCTGAGGACTGAAACAAACAGTAACGTTTTCTGAACGACACAGGCTAATGTTGAATGATTTTCATTACTTCATTAAATTACACAGTCTCTCCTGATACAATGACGTGTACTTCCTTCGGTTTAGAATGAAAAATGACCGCTATATGCTAAATTTTAGAATCACTATCGTGTATGCTACTGCGCACCCATTATTTAAATTATTGAAAAACATTAGTATTTCGCAAAACAGCTGCTAAAGTTTTTCTTGCAGCGATTCCGTTTCGGACATGTTGCATATGTCGGTAACACTGCCGGTTTCCAGCATCTGTAAATGGTCGTCTTAACTCCTGTTTATTTTCGCGTTGGCGCAGTGTTTTGTATGTGTCCTACTGAAAGCTTATTGTCTAAGTGCCACAGATTTTTGTGAGTGTAGTTGTTCGTAAGTGTGCAATAAATAGTAACAACGCCCCACACCTAGAAATTCGATAAAAGAAAAGTAAGGAGTAACTAGTTTACAAACAGAGCAGTCCATACTATAGAGAAGAACTTATGAATCCATTCTTCACGGATGATTCAATTTTTTGTGTCATCAGTGATGCTGTGCCAGTCTGTTGTTCAGTTACTTTAAGGCCATCACACTGTTCACATTTCTCCACTTCCTCTATTAAAGAAGATGCTTCGATAGTCAATAACTGATTACCAAATTATATCGCAACTTTACGCAAAAGGATGAGTTAAATGTAGAATTCTATTGCTGGATGGATACAATTCATTTAAAGCAATTATATGTCCATTTGTGTAAAATGTATTTGTCTCTATTAATCTCATCCAACAAAAAATTTAATACTTATTTGTGCTGAAGAATGTTGACGTAAATATAATTAATATACATTCACCAATGAAGCAATAAGCACGAAAAAGAATGTTAAGGGGAAATGCAGATGAAGAAATGAAGCGGGATGGAGAATATGTTTCAGTAAGATTCTGAGGCCATTTTAAATGACTCAAATCTTACTTACTAATATCCCACAATTTATGTTTTTCAGAATTTAGGTACACATATCTCCTTACGTTTAAAAATTATGCACTAATTCTTTCTTTCACCTGCATTTGTCTACAATTATCAAGTAGACCTTAACTTCACTGCGGGTTCAACTAAATTAGAGAGAAATAAAATACTTAATTAGAAAAAATACTCTAAAAATTAAAATATAAGATAGACAATTTTATTTTAGGTTAATACACTTAATGTGCAGAATTAAAGATGTCTAGCATTTCAGCCACCATGTCTGGTAAAAATTTGATCTCCTCATCTGTTTTATTGGGTAAATTGGTACCTGAATTTAAAGTAGCGTTTTAGAAAATCCTGTGCGTAACTTCTTAATTGCTGTGTTTCATTAACATCACTATGTCCTAAACTATTTAAATCACCTGTAAATTATTTAGAAAGTGTTCTTTATTATGTTTGTTATAATACAAAACTGTAAAACATATAGAAAAGAAACAGAGCATGACAGAAATAAGTGCTGGTTTTCACAAAGTACGTAGCCGAAACAATACTCTATGTTCCTAAGGTTACACAACATAAATTTAAAACACATCGAAATTTTGCTTCCGCTGGTGAACCAAAACATTCTCGCCACTTCTAACCTCAAGAATGAACGCCGCCTGGTGGCTTTGCGGACACGTGCCACGGTGTAGGAAGCATACAAAAGAAGCAGAGGCAAATGAGGAATTATTCTAGCAACGATACTAACCGCAAATGGGAAAGTCCACTGACATAATCGACTATGACAAACAGCAGATTGTTCTGGCATCGCGCCTGGATACGAGGATCTCGAAAAGGGCGAAGCAAGTTGGCTGTTCGCGTACTACTGTTGAGAGAGTCTGTGGAAAGTGGTAGAAGGACAGTGAGAAGGTGTTGGACGTCCGCACCTCATCACAGAACATGAAGGTCGTAGGCTTGTCCTCTCTTTAAAGTACGTTAGATGGCGATCTGTGGTACGTCAGACAACTGAGTACAGTTTTGGTGCGGGTACATGTGTTTTGGAGCACATTGTTAAACTTGGTTCTCCTCACCAGACGACTCCTGTGTATCACCACGTCAACCCAACATGGTCCGTTACGAATGCAGTGCGTGTGGGATCACGAGACTAGACTGCAGATCAGTTGAAATGCATCGCTCGGTCGTATGAAGTATTTTTCTTGTTAATACCACTTCGACGACAGAGTGCTGATACGCCGTCATCTGGCCGAACGGATGCTCGAACGACGCACCGTGCCACTGATGCAGAGCGTGGAGGCATTGTTATGCAATGGGGACACTCACCTGGGCTTCTATAGGACTTATAGTTTGAGGGGCATGACAGTGAATTCAGTTTGATGTCTTGGCCACTAAATGCCCCTGATCTGAACCCAATGGAACACACCTAAGACGCCATCAGACACTAGCTATGTCCCCATGAACCACTGGCCCTTAAATTATGGCAATTCCATCAACTGTGCACAGCCTTCAGGTGCCAAATGCCTCTGGAAACTTTTCGAATCCATGTCAGGCAGAGTAACAGCTGTAGTGCATTCCAAAGATAGACCAACAGGCTATTAAGGTCGTGGTCGTAAAGTTTAGGCTCATTAGTGTATAATCATACATTATGCAATTAAGTGGTATAAAAATGTGACATGCGTGCGTTATGTGTCAGTTGAAGAGTTTGATATATGGTCGGTGATTGCTGTGATCCTCATAGCCCAATATGATGTAAACAGTAGCAGAAGAGGCAGGACAAATGTGGAGTCGTTGTAGGGTAATGGAGGTAATAACAGGAATGTTAGTCACAATGGAACGATAGTTACTGTGCAGGCTCAACCGTGGTTGGATCAAGCTCTGTCTCCTTCTGAACCTACATTTGAAAAGATCGGCGGTGAACTCCCTCTCTCCCTTCTTCTCCTTGCCAACCTGGTTGAGATTTTCTGTGGATTTCATAAACAGTTTAACGCAAATACAGTAATTATTTCTTTGAAAGCACAAATATGAGTTCCTTCATCTTTGTTAGCTGCGATGTTTCCCTTTAGACTGTATGGCCACGTCATCGTCTTCCTTCTGCTCTTACCCTCTGCCGGCACATTTTAACTGGAACAGAAGCGTCGACGACGAGCTAAAGGACGATGTCCGTCAGTGCTACTTTCACACGTTCAAAAACAATCATAACCAAGTGCTCTTCGTGGAAAGTTCGAAACAAGGGTGTCAGAAAAACATTTGGAAATTGCTGAAATATCTACACCTACATCTGTACGAACCACTGTAAGCTATGTGGCTGGGGGAACTTTTCATTGCACCACACATTAAGGTTTATTGCTGTTTCATTCTCGACTGAACAGCGGGAAGAATAACTACTCGTACTTCTCTAAGCTAACTGTATTTGCCTGACTGTCTAATCTCTACAGCCTAGATACGCAGGGGACTGAAGTACATTCATATTTTCTGACATGAAAGACTGTTCTAGAAGTTTTCTAATTACATTCTCGCGAGATATACGGCGCACTTTTGCTGTTATCTGGCAGTTAAGATTTTTTCTTAGACCGTGTCGCTAAACAGGTTCAGGGTATTTCAAAATGACATCGACAAACTTCGAGGGGAGTTAGAAGTTGCCTTGAGGAACAAAGTGACGACAGGAATCCTTGTCCGGAATCGTCATCCAGTGAAGTTACAGGTTCGAATCCTGCCTCGGGCATGGATGTGTGTGATGTCCTTAGGTTAGTTAGGTTTAAGTAGTTCTAAGTTCTAGGGGACTGATGACCACAGAAGTCAAGTCCCATAGTGCTCAGAGCCATTTGAACCATTTTGAATGAAGTTACAGGCGCTAGCGCCAGTATATGTATATGTATACTGGGTGATAGCGTGATTATGTTGCAAACTTTGAGGGACGATGGAAAGGTTAAAGGTATCAGTTTGAGTTAAGTCGAAAGTTATACTCGAAAATTGTTGTGATACTTCTGACAGTGGAATATCTGTACCGCTATTATTGTTGCTACAATTGTAGGGTAGCCAACCTGCAGTGGTGAAAGTATGGACCAAAAAAAGAAAGAAATTTCTAGTAAACATGAGCTCTAAAATGCTTACCTGAAAACTTATGAGCACTTGTTAACCTTCAATACGATGAAATAGATTTGCTTTGTTGAACAAATGCTCATAGCTCTTAAAGTATGCTTTTTATAGCTCATGTTTACAAAATAATTTTTTCTTGTTTCGGTCTGAACGTTGCCTTCCTACAGTCTTAGCAACAACAGTACCGTTATATGTATTCCACTGTCAGGGGTGATAGAGTGAGGTGGCCCGGGATTAGCCGAGCGGTCTCAGGCGCTGCAGTCATGGGCTGTGCGGCTGGGCTGGTCCCGGCAGAGGTTCGAGTCCTCCCTCAGGCATGGGTGTGTGTGTTTCTCCTTAGGATTATTTAGGTTAAGTAGTGTGTAAGCTTAGGGACTGATGACCTTAGCAGTAAAGTCCCATAAGATTTCACACGCATTTGAACATTTTTTAGAGCCAGGTGACGCAGTGGTTGGCAACTGGAGGAGGAGGAGGAGGATATTAGTGTTTAACGTCCCATTGACAACGAGGTCATTAGAGACGGAGCGCAAGCTCGGGTGAGGAAAGGATGGGGAAGGAAAACCGGCCGTGCCCTTTCAAAGGAACCATCCCGGCATTTGCCTGAAGCGATTTAGGGAAATCACGGAAAACCTAAATCAGGATGGCCGGAGACGGGAGGTTGGCAACTGGACTCGCATTCGAGACCATGACTATTTAAACCTGAGTCCAGCAATCCAGCTTTAGATTTTCCGTGATTTCCCTAAATTGCTCCAGGTAAATGTCGGGATGGTTCCTTTGAAAGACCTCGGCCGATTTCCTTCCCCATTGGTGACACAATCCCAACTTGTGCTAAGTCGCTAATGACCTCGATGTCGAGTGGATGTGAAACCCAATCTGCCTTCCTTCCACTGTCACAAGTATCAGAATAGTTTACCCTTATAACATACGACTTGTTAGTTTCCAGACCAGGGTCCTTTATTTCAAATTGATACAATTACCCTTCTCCATCATTCCTCAAAGTCTGTAACATGGTCACGTCTGTGGATTCGGTACATTTGTCCAGTGACGAAGCGTGGGCCTCGAAGTGTTTTATATGCACCCTTTTCTGTACAGAATTGCAGCTTCTCAGTCTTGTGCCAGTTAATCGGAATCTGTGAGATGCCTTACCTACAACTGAACGCATGTTGCGGTTCCGTTTCATATGTTTTGTAACCTCCCCACCGAAATTTTAAAAGGAAAAATGAAAGACAATACTTAATACAAATGGGAGCCGAGTGTAACCTCCCCACAAAAATTTAGAAGGAATGTAATATTATTTATGAATGCCAATGGACATTGTGCTAATTGTAACCTTGCCCACAATGAGAGGTATTGAAAATGGCAACAAAAATGTGAAATTCGCAATCTGACTCAAATATAAATTCTTCACAAAATTTAAAGTCCGTTCAGTGACAAGAAAATACAATTAAACCGAAATATCGGTCTTTGGCCCTGTGCAAAACAATCAGAATTAAAGTCTTACCTCAGAATAAATGGATGTCACATTTCTGCTCTTGTTGTTGCGCACCGCTTGGAGGAACTGCATTGCAAATAATAATATTCTCTTTTTTTGTGATTTTAGTGAAATTTTTCTTCAAAAGAAGTGGAATGAAATGGGAAGTGCAACGAAATCTTTAGTTCAATAAAAAAATTAAATTTTTGAAAAATGCTTTTGAAATAAAAATTATTATTGGGGAACTTGTTGGAGAATAATTACAATAAATAAAATTTTCATTATCTAATGATTATATTAATTAACAGTATACCTTATTCACCATCTGGACCAGTGTTGCCGACCGCCTACATCACCCGCACTGGACTGCTATCACTGACCGACCGCTCTGCATGACGACTATTAGCGTACTGCACGCGACGACTACTGACAGAGTACTGCTCTCAACTAGACAGAGCTACAGACTCGCAACGACTCACTGACAGACTCGCAACGACTGACTGACTGACTGAGAACCGCTCGCAACACTCGCGCGGTCAAGCGCATACTCTCTGGTCACAGATGCTACAATGCCTCGCCATCGCTGCTGCGTTACATACGTGTTTCAGTTTACATTATGATATGCAGCCTTATTTGCACCAGCGATAGGGCTGGAAAACAGCTCGTGCCTAAGAGATTCTACAATGAGACACTTATGAAATTCCTTAAAATTTCCTTATCTCACATCAAGCGAGATGGTAGAGTGGTGAGACACTGAAATCGCGTCTCACTAGTCTTCATCGATGTCGTGTCGAACGCCAGTTGCCCCTCCTTTCTTTTTCTTCCGTATCCGACAAATGAATGTTACTTTTGACCGGTGCGAATGCGCGGGATCGGCATAATGTATCAATGCATCGTTTCTTAACTGGCGAGAACGTGTTTACTTTGCGCGCCGCCAGGGGCAGCCGGCACAGCGCCGACTTATGCGGATAGGCAAGTTCCCCGAGTTAGTCGTGTTGTAAGTAGCCTGTTTGTATGTTGGCAGCGCTATAGACTGCGTTAATATCGCTGACAGCACTCTGTGTCCTCGGCAAGAGATTCTGTGGCTGGACGGACTAGCAGTTAGCGAGGGCATAGGGAAGTGTATGGACATAATATTCTTACAAGGGAACCTCCCCATCGCACCCCCCTCAGATTTAGTTATAAGTTGGCACAGTGGATAGGCCTTGATAAACTGAACACAGATCAATTGAGAAAACAGGAAGAAGTTGTGTGGAACTGTGAAAAAATAAGCAAAATATACAAACTGAGTAGTCCATGGGTCAAATAAGCAACATCATGGAACAAGTGTGCTTAGAAGCGCCGTGGTCCCGTGGTAGCGTGAGCAGCTGATGCATGAGAGATTCTTGGTTCAAGTCTTCCCTCGACTGAAAACTTTACTTTCTTTATTTTTGCATAGTTATTATCTGTCCGTTCGTTCATTGACATCTCTGTTCACTGTAATAAGTTTAGTGTCTGTGTTTTGCGACCACACTGCAAAACCGTGCGATTAGTAGACGAAAGGACATGCCTCTCCAATGGGAACAGAAAACATTTGATCGTAAGGTCATAGGTCAACCGACTCCTCCACAGGAAAACACATCTGATATATTCTATACGACACTGGTGACGGCATGTGCGTCACATGACAGCAATATGTTGTCGACCCATCTAACTTGTACACTTGGCGAATGGGTAAAAAGATTCTTCTACCTTGCCCGATTTAGGTTTTCTTGTGGATGTGATAATCACTCCCAAAAAAGTGATGAAAACATAAGAGTTTATCACATAAACTGAAAATAAAAAATTAAAATTTACACTCGATGGAAGATTTGAACCTAGAACCCTTCGTTCCGCAGCTGCTCACGTTACCACGAGACCACGGTGCTCCTGCGTTCAGATTGTCCTAATTGTTGCTTATCTTCCCTTGAACTACTCAGTTTGTATATTTTGCTTATTTTTTCACAGTTCTACACAACTTCTTCCTGTTTTCTCAATTGATCTGTGTTCAGTTTTTCAAGGCCTATCCACTGTGCCAACTTATAACTAAATCTGAGGGGGGTGCGATGGGGAGGTTCCCTTGTTAGTGGAGACTCTGTGTTGGTAGGACACGCAATGTAAAGTGAGATGAAATTACGTGTTTATACGAAAAAATGCAAGGAAATGTATGAGGATGGATGTTGTTGATAATGTCTGGGTAGTGGAATTATTGACAACTATATAATTTTTAGAACAGGATACGATATGAATAAGGTAAAATTTTCTAAATACATTGTTTGCTCTTCAACATAAACTTCCTTTTTGCTAACTATAAGGCTCCTAGTAGTTAGGATCTATAGCAGTTAGAGTCCTTTTATTTAGCTGGCCGTTGTTGCTACTTGCTGTACTTCGTGTTATGAAGATTTCGTATGAGGTAAGTACTTATGAAAAAGGTAGGGGTTTATACTATCTGGATTCGTGATTTAAATGAGTTTAGGCAATTAAAAGAGTTGGAGGTAGTTTCATATTTCTTTAATTTCATATTTTTTGGATTTGTGTTATTGTTAGGATTTCTTGCAATTCAGGGCCATTCGTTTGTGTTAATTATTGGAAGTCATGTTGTCAATGTATAGCAGTCAGATTGCGTTGGGCTTGTATATTGCGGGTAATAACTGAATAGGGAAGTTCGATTTGTCTTTGTTAGGGACAAAGGTGTGTAGGTCGGTGTGTGATAAAAAAATAATTAGAGCTAGTTTCAGTGTGCTGCAGTGAGCTGTGACGTTGACATCGGCGGTGGGCTAGGCGTGGTATATTGCCACATTACTGTATGTTGTAGCCGACTGAGAAGGTTTCTCGCAGCGCCTATTTGCGGTGCGTTCGCTGCCGTCCTGGCTTGGCTGCTTACTTGGTGAAGCACCTTGAGAAGGAAGTTAGTCTGAATAGATTGTAACCTCCCCGCAAAAATAAGAAAGTCAATAACAGTGAAATTGAAACCTCCCAGCAAAACTGAATAATAAAATGAGCTAAGCGTAACCTGCTTGCAAAATTAATGAATAAAATGTGCAAAAATGTTAAGTCCCCACAAAATTAACGTTAAGATGAACCTGATAAATTTTATAAGGGCAGCTGAGCTGACCTTCGGCCCTGTGCAATAATTAAACCTGAACACAAAAACCAAAATTCTTACCTCAGTAAACTGCATCTATATCTGCTCTTATTTTTCGGCACAGCTCAGTGCAATGCTGGCCCATGTTTAATTTTGATTCTTGGAGGGAATGCATGTGAAATATTATTTAACTTGAAATGAATCCTTTTTGTTTAAAACAGTTACTTTAAAAGAAAATTATTATTGGGGCAATTCTTGAACAAATTAATTACAATTAACATGTGTTATTAGCTGAGCGCAATGCTGCTTCATTTTCTTCGATAACAATATACCTCGTCCAGAACTGTGACCAGAGACCCATGTCGACGCCCGCCGACTCCTCACACACAACTACCGACTCCACTGAGTCCAACTCGCAACTGCAACTCGCGACTCCCTACACGCAACTGAACACTCGCGCGGTCAAGCGCAGACTACCAACGATAAATAACTCTCTGGTCAGAGATTCTGTCATGCCTCGCCATCGCTGTTAATGAATACACTGAACACATACGTGTTTCAAGATAAATCTGGCATACAACATCGAAGGCTATGAATGCGTTACTTCAGAACGACCGGCCGCTGTGGCCGAGCGGTTCTAGGCGCTTCAATCTGGAACCGGGCGAACGCTAAGGTTGCATGTTAGAATCCTGCCTCGGCCATGGTTGTGTGTGATGTCCTTAGGTTAGTTAGGTTTAAGTAGTTCTAAGTTCTAGGGGACTGATGACCTCAGATGTCAAGTCCCATAATGCTCAGAGCCATTTGAAAAATTTTTAAACTTCAGAACGACCACAACTGAAACATTATTCGGTGAAAGCTTTGTGCTGAATTTGCTGCTGTCGTCGCTTCGAATCTCATCCAAAATCTGGCACTGAAAGTTTTGCTTGCCATTGTTAACATCTTACTTGTGTATTTATCAACACAATTGGAATGTTATTGTGTGTGATGACATTTTAACGATATTTGCAGCATACGGCTGATTCTGGGTCGGCTACTAATGGTTGAGTATCGTGTTTAACGTTTTTAACTTATTACTTCAATTGGGGATCTTTAATAAGCATTGTGTTTTTTTCTCTTGAAGTTATTGTGATAGTGGAGGGAGCAGGAAAGCAGGACATAATCGTATTTTTAGCACCACTTAACCACGGGTGCCAATTGTTTGTGTCTTGCTGTAAATTTTTAAATATTTTCGGAGCATATCGGGCATATTAAGTCTGTTTTTATAAATTCTGCGTTGAGAAGATTTGTTATTTTTATGGAAGGCCAAACCAATTTAGGTTAATAAAATTGCTTCTGTAAATATATTGGTTAAGAATTGTGCTTGTTCACGGTCTGTGTCCTTACCACTCCGAGCTAGCTGCTTGCTCCCTATCAACTTTTAACAAGCTGGCAAAGTTTGGAAAAAAACACACGTGTAATATGGTCGGTTGGTTTACAGGAGGTCATGTTTTGTGGCACAATCCATTTCCGGAGCGGCTTCGTGCAGGAGAATGTCGTGTGCAGCAGCACGTCACCAGGCGACACGTGGAAGCAGAGGAACGCGTCCGCAGCAGTCCTTCTCGAAATTAATGGAGGCCAGCAGTGCGGCGCGGCTGACCAAGGCCGGCCGTCCGCATTAGCCGCGGCTCGCACGCGTGACTCACAAGACGAATTGGCGCGCAAAGCGCAGCGCAAGGCCCTTCCTGCTCCGCGGCCTCCAACACTCTACGTAGCTCTGCTCTCCTCGCAGCTGGGTGGGCACCTGCCGCCTGGTTCAAGTGTCAGCTCACGTGGTGTAGCAAGTCGGCATCACTTTCAACAAACACCATAAAATTATATCACTCTTATATTTACAGTGCTTAGCGGAGCAAAAATTTCCTCTCGATGCATTCACGGATTGAGGATGAAAACAATATCTGCTTATATGTCCGTACAATGAATTACTACACTGCTGGCCATTAAAACTGTTACACCAAGAAGAGATTCAGATGATAAACGGGTATTCATTGGACAAATATATTATACTAGAACTGACATGCAATTACATTTTCACGCAATTTGAGTGCATAGATCCTGAGAAATCAGTACCCAGAGCAACCACCTCAGGCCGTAATAACGGCCTTGATACGCCTGGGCATTGAGTCAATCAGAGCTTGGGTGGCGTGTACAGGTACAGCTGACCAATGCAGCTTCAACACGATACCACATTTCATCAACAGTAGTGTCTGACGTATTGTGACGAGCCAGTTACTCGGCCACCATTGACCAGAAGGATCCAATTGGTGAGAGATCTGGAGAATGTGCTAACCAGGGCAGCAGTTCGAACATTTTCTGTATCCAGAAAGGCCCGTACATGACCTGCAACATGCGGTCGTGCATTATCCTGATGAAATGTAGGGTTTCGTAGGGATTGAATGAAGGGTAGAGCCACGGGTCGTAACACGTCTGAAATGTAACGTACACTGATCAAAGTGCAGTCAATGTGAGCAAGAGGTGACCGAGACGTCTAACCAATGGCACCCCATACCATCACGCCGGGTGATACGCCGGTATGGTGATGACGAACATACGCTTCCCAAGTGCGTTCACCGCGATATTGCCAAACACGGATGTGACCATCATGATGCTCTAAACAGAACCTGGATTCATCCGAAAAAATGACGTTTTGCCATTCGTGCACCCAGATTCATTGTTGAGTACACTATCGCAGGCGCTCCTGTGTGTGATGCAGCGTCAAGGGTAACCGCAGCCATGGTCTCCGAGCTGATAGTCCATACTGCTGCAAACGTCGTCGAACTGTTCGTGCAGATGGTTGTTGTCTTGCAAACGTCCCCATCTGTTGACTCAGGGATCGAGACGTGGCTGTACGATCCGTTACAGCCATGCGAATAAGATTGCCTGTCATCTCGACTGCTAGTGATACAAGGCCGTTGGGATCCAGCACGGCGTTCCGTATTACCACCTGAACCAACCGTTTCCATATTCTGCTAGCAGTCAATGGATCTCGACCAACGCGAGCAGCAATGTTGCGGTACGATAAACCATAATCGCGATAGGCTACAATCCGACCTTTTAAAAGTCGGAAACGTGATGGTACGCATTTCTCCGCCTTACACGAGGCATCACAATAACGTTTCACCAGGCAACGCCGGTCAACTGCTGTTTGTGTATGAGAAATCGGGTGCAAACTTTCCTCATGTCAGCACGTTGTAGGTGTCGCCACCGGCGCCAAACTTGTGTGAATGCTCTGAGAAGCTAATCATTTGCATATCACAGCATCTTCTTCCTGCGGTTAAATTTCGCGTCTGTAGCACGTCATCTTCGTGGTGTAGCAATTTTAATGGCCAGTAGTGTATTAATCTGATTTTATCTTCACGGCCTCTACGGAAGTAAGAGATAGGAGACAACTGAATTAGTTTAGTCCACGCTGCATTGACAGTGCGGTATAGAAGGCATCTTTGTCGACCGCACCCGGCCTGCCGAGCGCCACTCACAGCACGCGACAGACGGCACATTTAGACCTCTCGCCAACGCGCCGCTGTTCGAGCTCGCTATCCATGGTTTGTGCTTCTTCATCGGGTGACGCTGTGCTTACTCGCCACCAGTGGACGCTAAACATATGAGCTCACTGCTGCGACTTTGACTGGCCAGCGCCTCTTTCCGAGCTGCCGCACTCAGCCAGATTGAGTGCATCTATAGAGTCTTACCAACATAAGTGTAGAGTCTTACCAACATAAGTGCCGAAGACGGCAGTGGGGACATTACCTCAACGTAGCTCGATGTTGCTGAGTGTTACGAATATTCGGAGAGTTACATAAGTTATCATCATTCAGGACTATATTGTTACAATCAAGAACTTTACCCTCTTTGTATGTGACTCAGCACGACCGAAACACCTACAGCATTCAAATTCATGCATAGCTGTGTTATTAAGTGTCCATTGGGTAAATAAACTTATTAATGTCTTATCTTTCTGTAGACCTCTGACTGTAATACACAGGTCACCTCAGCTACCGACATAACTGAGAGCGTACGATAATTTAAAGTCTCTCTTAGGGTGGGAGTCAAACCCCTGTACCATATACATTTGCTACACAATGCCCAAAAAATTAAGCCATCATGCACTTCCCATGGATCAACTCAAAGCTGCAGTTTATCGCTTTCCTTCCAGTTCCTTTCATTTCCTTCCTTTTCCTCGTCTGCACAAGTTAAATATCTATGCAGGTTGGGCACTTCAGCCCGCCTTGTGCGGATGGTTTTCTATCACTGTCGAAATGACAATACTCTCGCCATTTGATTGTTCTTGTATGTTTGGAGTATAATAACTTACAATTTCGCCTGCTACAAAGGATAATACGTTTGTAGCCAGTTAGTTTAATTTACTCGGAAGATATTTCAGCATACGTGAACGTTGTTTCGTCATAGGAAGCTACATATGAGTCTCCTCAAATAAATAAAGACTTCCTGGTCAGCAGGATCCTTCTTTTCTCTTTCCACCAAAACCACTTCATACAAAAAATAGTTTAAACGGCAAGTAGAAACCTCGTTAATGTCACATTGCAGCCATTTTGGTTTTTGAGTCATATATGAGGAGTGAACCCAGACTGAAACCCATGTCACCACCTGCATGCGCAACTATTAAACGTTGACCGGCACTTTCATTAGACAATACTCCTCGCACACTTTCACTTTGCCAAAATGTATTTACAGTTTAAAATGTGTGAATCCACGTTTCACCTAAGTAAACCACTGGCCGCTTTGCTTCTTTCTTCCGTAAGAAACTAACGTAGTGTGCCCTTTTTGCAGCTTTTGATTGCACACAGCAAAACGATTGTTTTGGCACCTTATAAAATTAAATCCCAGAGAACAATTTTGTAAACTGTTTCCTTGCTAACCTTGAAGTTCTGTTCTGTGCGGCAAAAGCTGTGAAATTTTCGCAAGGTTAATATTTCTTTATATTTTTCGTAATACAGTAAAAATTGCTATTTGACAATACATTTATCCATATTGTCACTGTAATAATTATCGTGAGCACCTTGAGTCTCCTTCTTTGACGAATAAACTTGAATTTCACTCTGCCTGGTTTCGTGTGCTCCTTCCATTATTTTCAAACCATCCTGTAGCTCAATTTTAACCTAACTCAGGAGATGTGATCTCTCAGACCGCACGAAAATGTTCGAACTCGCTCTCCAGGATCAGTTACAGAAGACCGCCCTCGTGATCTACCTACCTGTTTTCTTCAGTGTAGGACAAGATGTGCTCGTAGGAACGTATCAGTCCTAACTATCGTAAATTTAATGAAACTATTGTCGCTTGACAGAGGAAGATGTCAGTGATATAGATCAAGAATCAGACGAAAAAGACAACGATTTTACGGTAGCCAGTGATCACGGCTCTGTTATCGAAAGAAAAACGATCATTCAGAGGAAGAACTTCATAACAATTGTGATGGGGACCTTCCTGTTTCTTCCAAAAAGTACTTAAAATGTTATTAAAAATAAAATGTGTTCTGAGAAGCGATAAAGGAAGATATAGATGCCAGCACTGAATGAAGGTTATGCAGACTTCCTTTTGACACTTAGTTTAAACCCTATATTTAGTTTTACTTAAAAATGTATTTGCTAAAGAGGTAGTACAATTTATCAGAACGTAAAATTCACATATTTAACTGATCGTTTATGAGTACTATTAACAAAAGCACACGAAAGAATGTGATTTTTTGTGTTAAAAAGGAAAATTCTCCAGGCATTATTTAGTGCAGTAAGATCATGAAAGAGAATTTAATCAACACTTTTAAGATGGTACAAATAATTTTTATATAATTTAAATTGAAAATTTCAAATCATCTGCGCCTTGAATCTCGATTTAAACATACGGGCCCCAGAGACCCCACCTCGTAGAACAAGTAACAGAAAAGGCACCTAGTGAGTTAAAGGTTATCATTTTGGCTGCAAGTTCCGTCACCCTCTCCACCGACAAGTAAATCCCTTCTGTTTCTCATCCTCAACAAATGCAATCACGTTAACAGCAAGCTATTGCGTCTGTCCATGAAGAGTTTTTCTGCGTTCACCTTGCACGCTTGCACTGCGACGTAACAACGCGCACTGTTTTAACCTGAATGTACCAGTACCTAGTCGAGTGGCACGTTAGTTCCTGGTACGGCCGCATTGCCGGGTAACACCCTGGTGAAGTCCTGCTGTCTGCAGCAGTAACGAGTAGCTGGTGAAGGTTCTTGATAGTCTAGAGCAGTGTTGGTCAAACGTATCTTACATGGAAACGACAGAGCTGACAGCAACACCATCGAAGAAGAAAATCTGCTCGTAGCTCTTAAGATATGCATTTTAGAGCCCATGTGTAGTAGATATTTTCTCTTGCTTTGATCCATACTACCACCTTTGTTAGTTGCCTACGCTACAAACTTACCAACAACAGTACCGGCACATGTATTCTACTGTCAGATGTATCAGAACGATTTTCGTGAGACTTGATCGTTTCTGTACCGGGCTCTCTTACCCCAATTTGACACATTTTTACCTTTCTCCACCGCCAGTGAGAGATGCAACAACTTCACCGAATCACCCTCTATGATGTCTATACACTGTAAAGCTCTGCACCTCATGCTGTTATCGGAGTATGAGAAAGCCTGAGGTACAGTACCTTTACAGACTTACTGCTTCATGGTGCCTGATGACAGTGGCTAGTGAAAGATGGGTACACTGAGTCACAGCGCCAGAGATTGCGCCAAAGAGTTTTATGCCGCCGCCTCCACTGCAGTGCTTGTTCAGAAGTTGCTGTGGGAAGTAGTAGTTCTGAAGTTGCCGTGACTAGTTGTGAGCATGTCGTGTGCAGTTGTTCTGATGGGCTAGACAGCCGATGCTGTTCGAATGGGGATGCTGTAATGATCAGAGTGTATTTTTCGTCAATATATATGAAGGTAAAAAAAAATGTTTTTTTATTTCAAGTTTCCTAACTAACAATGCCTCTTGGTCACAGGTTCAGTCAACAAAGTATCTGGCTTATGTTCATGTATTAGAGTGTAATTCTGGTTTCTACGTGCAATTATAATATTTCTGTTTTTTTTTATTACTTCAGTGTAAATGGAGCTTAAAATACCTTGTCTTATTGAGGAAGAACCGTGCCAGATGTGTACGTTGAATCACACTTCCACACACAGAACAGTTACACTTGTGCTTTGTTGTTTCGGAGTTGTTGTTTCGTAGGTTTTATAGTTGCTGGGGACTTAATTAATTAATTGTGTTAACGGAAATTTCCTTTCATTCTTTGTTGTTATTCTATGCAGATTGCGTACTAATACTAGTCAGGGCCAACCGTTTACGAGACTGCGTAACCGGACAGACAGCTACTAAAATTAAAATTATTTGCATTGTACTTAATTAAGCCCCCATGCACGTTTTTTTTTTAGCATACAGCTACAAGTTACAGCAGCACTGGGTTTTTAGAGTAACATTGGTGCTGAACGTGCTTATTTAAAATATAATTGTAACCTATATGAAAGGTGGCTACACTGAGTCACAGCGCCAGAGATTGCGCCAAAGAGTTTTATTCCGCCACCTCCACTAGTAGTGCTTGTTCAGAAGTTGCTGTGGGAAGTAGTGGTTCGGATGTTGCAGTAGTCAGTGCTTGTTGAGAGGATGTCGATAGCAGTACTAGTTGTGAGCATGTCGTGTGCAGTTGTTCGAATGGGGATGTTGTAATGATCAGAGTGTATTTTTCGTCAATATACATGAGGTAATAAAAAAATTTTTGTATTTCAAATTACACTGAAGTAATTAAAAAAACAGAAATATTATAATTGCACATAGAAACCAGAATTACACTCTAATACATGAACACAAGCCAGATGCTTTGTTGACTGAACCTGTGACCAAGACGCATTGTTAGTTAGGAAACTTGAAATAAAAAAATATTTTTTTTACCTTCATATATATTGACGAAAAATACACTCTGATCATTACAACATCCCCATTCGAACAGCATCGGCTGTCTAGCCCATCAGAACAACTGCACACGACATGCTCACAACTAGTCACGGCAACTTCAGAACTACTACTTCCCACAGCAACTTCTGAACAAGCACTGCCATTGGAGGCGGCGGAATAAAACTCTTTGGCGCAATCTCTGGCGCTGTGACTCAGTGTAGCCACCTTTCACTAGTTCTAGGAAACCGGTATGACTTGAAAAAAAATGGTTCAAATGGCTCTGAGCACTATGGGACTTAACTTCTGAGGTCATCAGTCCCCTAGAACTTAGAACCACTTAAACCTAAGGACATCACACACATCCATGTCTGAGGCAGGATTCGAACCTGCGACCGTAGCGGTCGCGTGGTTCCAGACTGTAAGGCCTAGAACCGCTCGGCCACTCCGGCTGGCTATGACTTGAAGAAGAACGGCATCACATATTTACTTATCGAAACGAATTTCAGTCAAGCGATCAATATCAAGATAAAGGAAGGTTCCTTGATATAAAGTACATAATTGATTCCGCGGATCCTTCCTTTGACCAGCTATTTTATCTTGTGAGACTTGAGTTTCTCAAGGTGTATACGATGTTCAATAACTTAAAGAAATGCTGCCGGACATAGCTTGAAGCACTTATGCCTCGAAAATGGCAGATTGAGTTCCTATAGAAATATCGGCAGTTGCCGACGACGTCATCCATCTGAACAATAGGTCATATTCTTATCTTGACATGCACTGTTTCATATTCATTTCTGTTATTACGAGAATGTAGGTGACCTGAATATGGCATCTTGACAGACATTGACCGTCGATAAATAAAAACACATTATAGCAGCTTTTCGTGGTTTCGATGCTGTTGTTTATACACAATATAGCCGGCCGGAGTGGCCGAGCGGTCCTAGGCGCTACAGTCTGGAACCGCGAGACCGCTACAAAAAAAAAATGGTTCAAATGGCTCTGAGCACTATGGGACTTAACATCTATGGTCATCAGTCCCCTAGAACTTAGAACTACTTAAACCTAACTAACCTAAGGACATCACACAACACCCAGTCATCATGAGGCAGAGAAAATCCCTGACCCCGCCGAGACCGCTACGGTCGCAGGTTCGAATCCTGCTTCGGGCATGGATGTGTGTGATGTCCTTAGGTTAGTTAGGTTTAAGTAGTTCTAAGTTCTAGGGGACTGATGACCGCAGAAGTTAAGTCCCATAGTGCTCAGAGCCATCATCTTTAAACACAATGAAGCTGTGGAGAAGCTGTTTACAGAAAACAATATGGCTTGAATAAAGCTATTTCATCTTATTGGCGGTTATGCCTTCTATTCTGACGTACGTGGAAGCTCTGAAAGACTCTGTGCACAAAATATATGTATGAACCCAACACAACAATGTCGGCGTACTTCACTGTCTTTTGGAAGGAATTTCGTGTTAAATTCACTCGTATAACGTTTCAAATATCCTTTGATGTAGGTTATTTATGAGGTGAATGATTACCCTGACTGCAAATTCTTGCTTCTGAATGTTCTCTTCTACGCAATAGCAGAAGAACTGCTGGCCGGAGTGGCCGTGCGGTTCTAGGCGCTACAGTCTGGAGCCGAGCGACCGCTACGGTCGCAGGTTCGAATCCTGCCTAGGGCATGGATGTGTGTGATGTCTTTAGGTTAGTTAGGTTTAATTAGTTCTAAGTTCTAGGCGACTGATGATCTCAGAAGTTGAGTCGCATAGTGCTCAGAGCCATTTGAACCATTTTTGAAGCAGAAGATCTGACGCTCGCCGTCTCGCCACACATCATCAAATGCACGGGCTTGGGACGCGTAGCACTCCAGTTCCGCCGAGGTGAAACTTGCACTGTACGTGGCCAGTCGCCTTTAGCCCGCCGTCCGAAAACTCGCAGTAGTCGCACAGCAGCTCTTCAGCAGTACGTGAAATGTTAACCGAGCTTTTTCAGTGACTTATAACTTTGTTTACTCGCTCACACTGACAGTTTTTTTGGTGTCCTACTTTGCCAGACGCCACAACACTTCTCTCTTATCCCTTCGCCTCTCCTCTGCTCTCACCTCTCTCTCTCGGTGTGTGTTTGTGTGTGTGTGTGTGTGTGTGTGTGTGTGTGTGTGTAGCGGGGCTGAAAGGCGGCGTACGTGACCGCAGGCAACACGGACGGGCGTCCCCGTGGCCGGCCACAAAGCGTCACGCGCCGCCGCCGCTTATTGTTTACCAACACGGCCAGTGGCCAGCAGCCAAGAATGCAGGCAGGCGGGCGACACCGGCTCGGCCCA
This sequence comes from Schistocerca piceifrons, assembly GCF_021461385.2. Taxonomy (NCBI): domain Eukaryota; kingdom Metazoa; phylum Arthropoda; class Insecta; order Orthoptera; family Acrididae; genus Schistocerca; species Schistocerca piceifrons. The sequence goes on from NC_060142.1 coordinate 447,831,104, forward strand.
CGCTGTTTGCTTGTTGACGGAAGAAATATGGAGGCGGCACATTTCGCGCGCCGCCTAACATACGGGCGCCGGCAGCCCGGATTGAGTGAGCTGTTGGCGACGACTGCCGCGCTGAAACGAGGCGGAAGGCGGCGAGCCGTGCCCACCGGACTGTGGCCGCCACGCGGTCACGTGCGCTGCCGCCTTTGCGCCAGTATCTTCTTCGCCTCTAGTGCTCACTGCGCCCGACGTTGTCTCGCCTCCTTGCCAATTCCGTCATGTGAGGTACATCTGGCTCACTCGCTCGAGAAGTTACGTGTTGCACAATGTCGTGATGCTCAACTTGCCTCGTTACGTGTGGTGAGCTGCTGCATCTGGATTAGTACATGTACATTCACATCTACATTTACATCTACATGATAACTATGCAATTTACAATTAAATTGTTGATCGAACTACCTTTTCTTCTGCTGTTCCACTCTCGAACAGTGCGCGGGAAAGCGAACACTTGTCTTTCCGTGCGAACTCTTGTTTTATTATGACGGTCATTCCCCCGTATTTAGGTGGGCGCAAACAAAATATTATTGCTCTCTGAGGGCAAAGTTGGTGATTCAAATTTCATGAGAAGATCCTGCTCCAACGAAAATCGCCTTATATGAATGCGTGGTGTCTGTTCTTTCCGAAATTTGGGGCGGCTGTGAGGTGTGTCTAGATAGTCCGTGTAGTTCTGATGACACTGTGTCCCGGATGGCTAGTAAGCAGGGGATCCCGTGTTAGAATCCGGGTCCGCTGGTGCTGCGTAATGTCCCATTGCAACTGACGCCATTAATCCCTTCCTTTTCCTTTCCTTTCCTTTCCTTTCCCCTCCCCCCTCCCCGATGTACTCCATTTTCAATTTACGTACAATGTAGAACAACTGCGGATTCTGTGTAGTGTCCATTCTTTCGGACACGTCCGAAAGAAGATACCACGCATTCATAAAACTCACGCGCCTGAAAGAGCAATGGATCCACCTTCGTCACTGCCGCTAATCCCGCACGGCACGGAGAAAATGGACAGGGACCGCGGACAGGTGGCGCTCGATGGAAATGTGGGTCGGCCGTGAGGCGTGCCGAGATAAAGCGCACAAAAGCGATAGCGCTGTATCCAGGATGGCGCAGTGGCTAACGCACCTGCCTAGCAAGCAGGAGATCCTAGGTTGGAGTCCTGGGCCGATATACGTTTTCACTCGTCGCAGCTGATTCCGGATAGTGTCCCGATGGGGCTGACATCAGTAATCCTTTTCCTCTTCTTCCCTTTCTCTTCTCTCCCCCCCCCCCCCCCTTCCACGTTCACCCACGTCCAATTTACATAACCGTGGCACTCTCTCCCCTATTTCGAGATACACTATGTGATCAAAAGTATCCGGACACTCCCAAAAACATACGTTATCCTATTAGATGCATTGTGCTACCACCATTAGTAATCTCTTTCCTCTTCTTTCCTTTCTCTTCCCCCCCCCCCCCCCCCTCCACGTTCACCCACGTTCAATTTACATATTAAATCGCCATTGTTTTAAAGATGCCACCCCATTTCGTGGGTATAATGACCGTGGCACACTCTCCCCTGTTTCCATAAACACTGTGTGACCAAAAGTATCCGGACGCCCCGAAAAACACCTCGCTTGGTATATAGAGCGTAAACAGTGGGTGATTGAACAGTGGAAAAACGTTGTGTCGAGTGACAAATCACGGTACACAATGTGACGATCCGATGGCAGGGTATGGGTATGGCCAATGTCCGGTGGACGTCATCTGCCATGGTGTGTAGTGCCAGCAGTAAAATTCGGAGGCGATGGTGTTATGGTGTGGTCGTATTTTTCATGGAGGGCGATTGCATCCCTTGTTGTTTTTCGTGCCACTATCACAGCACAGAGCTACATTGATGTTTTTTTTTTGTATTAGGTGCATTGTGCTGCCACCTACTGCCAGGTGCTACGTATCACCGACCTCAGTACTATTTACACATCGTGAGAAAGCAGCATGGGGCGCTCCGCGGAACTCACGGGCTTCGAACGTGGTCAGGTGATTGGGTGTCACTTCTGTCATACGTCTGTACGCGAGATTTACACAGTCCTCACCATCCCTGGGTCCACGGTTTCCGACTTGATAGTGAAGTGGAAACATGAAGGGACACGTGCAGCACAAAAGCGTACCGGCCGACCTCGTCTGTTGACTGACAGAGACCGCCGACAGTTGAAGAGGGTCGTAATGTGTAATAGGCAGACATCTATCCAGACTATGGCACAGGATTCCAAACTGCACCAGGATCCACTGTAAGTACTATGACACGTAGGCGAGAGGTGAGAAAACTTGGATTTCATGGTCGAGCGGCTGCTCATAAGCCACCCATCCCGCCGGTAAATCCCAAAAGACACCTCGCTTGGTATATAGAGCGTAAACAGTGGGTGATTGAACAGTGGAAAAACGTTGTGTCGAGTGACAAATCACGGTACACAATGTGACGATCCGATGGCAGGGTATGGGTATGGCCAATGTCCGGTGGACGTCATCTGCCATGGTGTGTAGTGCCAGCAGTAAAATTCGGAGGCGATGGTGTTATGGTGTGATCGTATTTTTCAAGGAGGGCGATTGCATCCGTTGTTGTTTTTCGTGGCACTATCACAGCACAGAGCTACATTGATGTTTTAAGCACCTTCTTGCTTCCCAGTGTTGAACAGCAATTCGGGGATGGCGATTGCATCTTTCAGCACGATCGAGCACCTCTTCATAATGCACTGCCTGTGGCGGAGTGGTTACACGACAATAACACTCCTGTAATGGACTGGCCAGCACATAGACCTGACCTGACTCCTATACAACACCTCTGGGATGTTTTGGAACGCCGACTTCGTGCCGGGCTTCACCGCCCGACATCGATACCTATCCTGGAGGTCACCAAGGCTGAGGGTAGACCAACAACATATTGAATTCCAGCATTACCGATGGAGGGCGCAAAGAAATTGAAAATCATTTTCAGCCAGGTGTCCGGGTGCTTTTGATCACATAGTTTAATACAAAACAGCTGAATTTTATCCATAGTGGATGCTGTTGAACTCCGTGACTGTTCCTTTATAGCGTGTAGAAAGATTTGCCCTACAAGCCACAATAAAAGATTATTTATTTGTCACGCGGACGATTTCGTGATTGTGCCCATCCTCAGGTGTTTGTACAGAACTTCATGTACATATTTATATAGCTGGCGATCAATAAAAATGATCCTGTCATGTACCAGATAATATTCCATGAACAATATGAAGTTCTCCATGCTCAATTCTTACAACATTCCTCCCTCTGATGGTACGGAATGGATTTCAGTACCATAACATATACACCTTGCTTCTGATGTTTAGTTTGAGTAATAAATGTTAAAGTTTCTGAATGCAAGTTGATTGCCATGCGCATGGATTTCGTGTCCCATTCCCCTCAAAGAGTATCCATATTGTGTCTGTATTTGACCAAAGGGAGTGTGTATTGAAATGAGAGGGAACAAATTCGTTACTGCATGGTCGCACCTAATCTTAGCGTTTCCTTTGCGATTATTTAATTTTTCATTAGTCAGTTCAGTCAGAACAGTGTCCAGCCTAAATGTTTCACAATAACCAATCAGGATTCAGGGTGACCCTTACACGTGCAGCGAACGATTCAGTCGTCCACGAGGCGAACTACAGCAAGCAAAAGCTTCTCCTGGGTGGTGATACATATACGTAGTATTTTCCCGTTTCTTCGTAGCAGTCACTGTGTGAGATAGTTTCAGGACAAGAAAAGAGCCACGAGCAGTTAGATACGCCCTGTTTCACAGTATTTGAGAATGAGAGCACTTATAAACTTCCAGAAGACTTTAAGCATACTTTAGAAGCGCTTTCTAAAATTTTTCTCGCTTACGTGCTTAACGTCAAATGTTCAGCTCATTAACTTATTTATAAAGTAAACAAACAAATGAAGCTGTTTTATACATGGGAGTTAGATTCTTTACAGTGTCATGGGTGCGGATTTACTGGTATAGTTCTGATGGTGTAGTGGTTTTTAGGTCCAAGGCCGACGAAATATACTGATGGAAACGATTAGTGTTACACCTTGACTGAATGCTGCCAAACTCATATTCCAATATTTCCATGCCCATGGGACATGTTTAAAACTGCATCCCTACGTGAGCCTCTTTCCAGTATAGAATGGTGCGAGAACGTTGTGGTTACTGGAACGCCTCAGGTGGAGATCACAACCCCTCTTGCCCAGAGGACACGTATCTGTCTGTAGATAAATGCTATCTTTTGGACTTTAAGTGAGGCTGAATGACTGTCGTGATGAAAATGGGAGCATCATACCGACATATCGCATGTATTGCAATGACTGGAAACGAGTGATGATGGGATGTAATCAAGACGACAGTGTGGCGAAAGAGTAGGCTTGGGTTCCTTCAGAACTGCGTCACTAGAAAATCGTAGAACTGTTCGATTGGCTCTTCTGGTGAAATCCGAGCAAAGGTTACAGGCAGAGTGTTAGTACGAGTCATCGGGAAGTTTTTTAGAGATCTCACCATGCGCATTTTACTGCTGACAACATAGCACAGACAACAAGCTGGCATTGTGAAGAGGCACAATCACCTTGACACTGAGTGGTATTTGTGGCGTTCAGTGATGAGTTTCGCTTGTGCTTGTGGATGTCAGATTGACGTGTCCACATTCGACTTCGACTTGGTGAAAGGTCACAGAAAGTATCGATTCTCAAGATCCAGGTCTCTCCGGTACTGGAATCTTGCGTGTGAAGCTACTTGATGTGACAACAGGAGGCTGAATGCTCGTCATAATGTGGCAAGAACGGGAAACCTTGTCATAATGTTCATGAACAGGCTGCCAAAAGGCGTATTCAAACAGCTGAGGCAAGGCCACACATTGCATTTCACGCGACAAACGCATCGAGGTATGTACGGACCCTTGTCTGACTTGCTTGGTCCCCTGATTTATCAGTGATATAGCTTGTCTTTAGTGCGATACCAGAGTACAGGTGGTGTGAAGTAACGGTAGGTATTTCACTATTGATAAAAATTTCCACAAAATTACACCCTGAGAGTATTTAAACTCACGGAAAAGCGAACACAAGTGTTTAATCGCCCCCTTGGGTCGTATTGGCTCTGAGCACTATGGGACTTAACTTCTGAGGTCATCAGTCCCCTAGAACTTAGAGCTAATTAAACCTAACTAACCTAAGGACATCACACACATCCATGCCTGAGGCAGGATTCGAACCTGCGACCGTAGCGGTCATGCGGTTCCAGACTGTAGCGCCTAGAACCGCTCGGCCACTCCAGCCGGCCGGGGCATATTCCAACAATAAAGTTGATGATGTACATTTTCCGAATGAAATGAAAATTTAATCACTTGGTACTCGTTATATGATGAAAAAGTCCAGAAAGATTGATAAATCTCACACTCGTGCTTCATAGTGTATTACTTTCCTTGACCGTCTGCGTACCTTGAGATGACACCCTCCAAGCTAACCTAAGTAGTGAGTTATTTCGACCATTATTCTCTAAAACGTAAGCACTCTGACAGTGTCTACCGTTTTACTGCTTCCTTGTGTACAATTTTAAAGTAAAAACCCCACAAGGGCCAATTGCAAAGGGTGCATCCGGAAGCACCTCGACACAATAATGCGGTAAGAAGCTTGTGTCAGTCACGCGCTAAATCAAGCATCGACCGGAGGCACCGGACAACGTCCGGTTTGTTTAATTATAAATGAAGAAGAAGTACAGAGTACACCTTTTATTTTTCTTATAGCCTAAGAAACCAGAGTTCACTTTGATTTTCCTTTCAGAGCCTCACAATAAAATAAAGAATACGAGCTTCAAGAAGGCTTCGTTTTGCAAGGATGATTGTGATTACAAAAAACCCTTAGTGTCCAAGAAGATTCCTGATTTTTCAGAGAAACTGTAACCTAAAAGTTTTAGTTTCTAGAAATATTTGAGTTGCTGAAAGAATTTGTTACCGAGACAGATTGAGTTTCGAGAAGAATTTTATTTTCCTACAAAAATTAATTTTGGCGATAAACTGTAGGTTATTAGAAGATTTTAGTTTTCATTTTCGTATAATATTTTAGTTAGTATGAGTAACTTTAACTTGCATGTTTCATTTTGCATTTGAAGGCGGTTAAATCACTTTCCGCACATCGTTTTGTACATTAGAAGATTAAATTTTGTTTATTTTGGATGTGGTATACCATCTTCCCGATAAGTCGTCTGCGGAAAAGGAATCTTAGAGAGGAAATTTTCGTTCAGGCCAAGAGATTGCACCACTGAAGAAAAAAAAAAAAAAAAAAAAAAAAAAAACACACAGCCAAGGCCCTAACGCAAGCTTGGCGTGGGGACCGGCCTGGAAGAAACTGATTTGAGTGTTTATGGTGAAAATATTTCCATGGCCATTACCCGACGTACAGGAGGTGAGATGCAGTGTTTTATTGAGTGAAGGGGTGTGACGCTGTTAATAGTAACCACTTAGTGACAGTCTCTGGTGCTTTTCGAGAGGAGTAAGGTATTTACCGAAACTGTGCCTCGCCGTATCGCTACAAGACTTTCCACCATACACACACTTATTACAGTTACCGAAACGAATTAAACTTCAGGTACCTTAAATGGAAACTGCCCAAGTGCTATCAGTGAGAAAAGCAGTAGGTCAGACGTTGAGTGACACTAGTGCACGTAAAGCAGTTTGTCACAGCTTCCAGGAAAAGCCGAAGAACGACACGAGCCAAGCGATGCAACAAGATTTGACTCAGCAAAGCAGGTGGTAACGCTCTTAAATGGTGCTCATTCACCTATATATTTTTCATAAGTAGCTAGAGCTGGAAACCTACATAATATATTGGAAATTTTAGATATGCTGGGTACGTAGCTACGTCATCCGTAAAAATTGATATGGGTGTTGCAAGCTCAGCTAGCTCAGCTCGTCGATGACATTCAGGGAGCCGTAGAGAACGGCCCGGACTTAAGCCGTGTTCCTTGATTTCAGAAAGCATTCAATACGGTGAAACACTGTCGTTTAGTAAGAAATACAAGCTTGTTGAGTGTGTGAACGGATTGCGCCGACCCTCGACGCTGGAAAAACTGCTATACCAGCGTCGAGAGTCGGCACAACTTGCTCCAAGGAGTCCACCCACCGTTCTGGAGTCTGAAGATGGCTCTTAAATAGAATCGAAACCGGTCACTCAAATAAAAATTAAAAGTTGCGATCAAGACTGTTTTTTATATCTTTAAATTTTGCTCTTCTAAGGCTGTGCAAAGTTTGACAGCACCGGGCATAATTTATGGTTACTCCATGTTCGAGAAAATAAATAAGAAGCACACCTTGCCTATCCCAAAACACTGTCGCCATCAACTTCCTTGGTGACAAGGTTCGCAAACATTTTCTTGGCTCTTGGGGGGACCTTGTGTGCCCCCCACTCCATGGACTGTAATTTTGTCTCGCAATTGACGTGTTTCACCCAAGTCTCGTCACCGGTTACTATTCCATCCAGTAATGAATCACCATGTTTGTGGTAGGCCTCCAGAAATGTCAATGTTGCCTCTATTTGCTGTTCTTTATGGTGCTTTGCAAGCATTTGGGCATTTGTGGTAGCCTAGCTTCTGAATGACAATTTCAAACAACGAAGTCCGTGAAACTTGTGGAAAAGAGAGCGAAAGCGCCGTTATTGTGAAGCGACGGTTTTCACGAATCGTTTCATCAACTTTAGCGACAAGATCGTCAGTCACAATGCTCGGGCGTCCACACTTCTCTTCATCATGAACGTTGGTTCGGCCATTTTTAAACTTAATGCAGCATTTCCGGACGGAACATTCACTCATTACGTTGTTTCCGTACACTTTGCACAGTTCACGATAAATTTCTACAGGTTTTACGTTTTTTGCCAACAAAAACCGTATCAAAGACCGCACCTCACAGCTGGCGGGATTTTCGATTGCAGCGCACATTTCAAATTCGAATGTCGGAAAAACCAGACACGCAGAGACGTTCCCGCTCTCACGGATGGATGCCGACTGAACTGCCGAGCACGCACATACCAAAATTCCCGCGATCGGCGCGCGCCTAGCGGCGTCAGACGGAAACGTTCCCTACTTTCTGAATAGCCCTCGTATAAACAAAAATCTAAATGACAGTATCAGTCTTTGCGATGGCCAGAGACGTGTGAGAGGAAATGCTGATATAATCGGGACTCCGTGCTAGCTATAGAAAATGGAACGTTTAACTTCACCATGCAATTTTGAGACTACGACTGTTAGTTCGCTGGCGTTTACAGGAATGAAAAAAAAAAAAAAAAATCACCGAAGTCGGCATAAAGTATTCCAGCCAAATCGGATATGTGACGATGAAACCGAATGACGGACCATCGGACACATTTTATTGAATGACTTACATGCAGTTACCATTCTCCGGAAAGTGGTTATCGTGAAGCGTGAAGGTGCATCGTTTTCCATTCAGTTCTTGCTGTAAGTGGGATAGGCAGGCTGGTAACTTGTTGATGTACAGAATATCTAATATTAAATCAATACTTAAATATACAGCTCTAATAAAACAGGCAGTGTACTTACAATGTGAAGCCGATATTTTTAAAGGCCGATACGTCGATATACCTGACGTTGATATGTCAAAATGGTTCAAATGGCTCTGAGCACTATGGGACTTAACATCTGAGGTCATATCTATCGTATTCCATGTTGTAGTTATGGTGTCTTCAGTCCATAGACTGGTTTGATGCAGCTCTCCATGCTACTCTATCCTGTGCAAGCTTCTTCATCTCCCAGTACCTACTGCTACCTACATTCTCCTGAATCAGTTTAGTGTATTCATCTCTTGGTCTCTCTCTACTATTTTTACTCTCCACGCTACCCTCCAATACTAAATCGCCTCAGAATTTGTCCTACCGATCGATCCCTTCTTCCAGTCAAGTTGTGCCACAAATTTCTCTTCTCCCCAATTCTATTTAATACCTCCTCATTAGTTATGTGGTCTACCCATTTAATCTTCGGCATCCTTCTGTAGCACCACATTTCGAAAGCTTCTGTTCTCTTTTTGTCTAAACTATTTATCGTCCACGTTTCACTTCCATACATGGCTATACTCCATACAAATATTTTCAGAAAAGACTTCCTGACACTTAAATCTGTACTCGATGTTAACAAATTTCTCTTCTTCAGAAACGCTTTCCTTGCAATTCGCAGTATACCTTTTATATCCTCTCTACTTCGACCATCATCAGTTATTTTGCTCCCCAAATAGCAAAACTCATTTACGACTTTAAGCGTCTCATTTCCTAGTCTAATTCCGGCAGCATCACCCGATTTAATTCGACTTCATTCCATTATCCTCGTTTGTTGATGTGCATCTTATATCCTTCTTTCAAGACACTGTCCATTCCGTTCAGCTGCTATTCCAGGTTCTTTGCTCTCTCTGTCAGAATTACAATGTCATCGGCGAACATCAAAGTTTTTATTTCTTTTCCATGGCTTTTAATTCCTACTCCGAATTTTTCTTTTGTTTCCTTTACTGCTTGCTCAATATACAGATTGAATAACATCGGGGATAGGCTACAACCCTGTCTCACTCCCTTCCCAGCTACTGCTTCCCTTTCATGCCCCTCGACTCTTATAACTGAAAAAAATGGTTCAAATAGCTCTGAGCACTGTGGGACTTAACTTCTGAGGTCATTAGTCCCTTAGAACTTAGAACTACTTAAACCTAACTAACCTAAGGACATCACACACATCGATGCCCGAGGCAGTATTCGAACCTGCGACCGTAGCAGTCGCGCGGTTCCAGACTGTAGCGCCTGGAACCGCGTTATAACTGCAATCTGGTTTCTGCACAAATTGTAAATAGTCTTTCGCTCCCTGTATTTGACCCCTGCTACCTTCAGAATTTGAAAGAGAGTATTCCAGTCAACATTGTCAAAAGCTTTCTCTAAGTCTAAAAATGCTAGAAACGTAGGTTTGCCTTTCCTTAGTCTATTCCCTATGTTTTTATAAATATGATCAGTCCTGTACTCAATAATGTTCGGCCTGAGTGGAAGAAGAAAAGTCGTACAACACTGTTGAAACACCTCGACACGGATCGTCGCATTGACAGGGACGTTTTGATGGACAGAGCCACACTACTGTGGCGATCACAATAAGGCTGCAGAGGTCGCCTGAGCCAAGGCTGCTTCCGAGATACAGAGGAGCGCAATAAACGGCGCATACGGCTCGGCTAGCCCAGTAGCCTCGCCACGCCTCGTTGGGCGCGTCGCGCCAAGAGAACCGACTTCGCTCCGAGGCCGACGCACCACGCAGCGCAGCGCAGCCGCTGCAGCACTCGGCATGCGACGCCACGCGACGCTGCAGTATTCCAGCCAGCGTTCCGTCCAAAAGGTGAATAATCGCCGCGCTTCAGCGCCGGGGAAACGCTCCGCCTCTGCGGGCTGCCAACGACGCGCCGTTCTCCGCTGTCACGCTATAAAGTGATGTGGAGTGAAGTAAACGCGTTGCGAGGCGCTCGGTTCTGCTGTGATTTTCACGCTCTGTAAATTCACACCTTCGCCTCCCTGACACAGCACCCTTTACGCAACGTTTATTACGCCACGACAGATATACTACGGTCCATCGTTTCACATCTGCTTTCTACGCCCACTATCGGGTTCCAGTTGACCACTTTAGACGTGTCAAAACAGCAGTACGCAGTTTTCCGGAGCAAACATTAAAATGAAGTGCGCATTCTTCGACTGACTGTAAAAGCACCTTCAACCCTTTGAGGTAGATACTATTATGCACTCTCACACTTATAGTCTATATAATACGAAGCAGGATTATTACGTAGTAATAACTATCTCATAGTTTAAGCAACGTTAAAATATACAGTAAGAGCAAATGCATTATGTTTGAAGATTAAGAGTATTTGCAGATAAACAGTTCTTATCTTGCAAAGTTGGTCTCATTTTCAGGGCTGATTCTTTTGTTCCCCTGTAACCTACTGAAAAGGTTTTGTCCAGGTTCGTTTAAATGACAAGTCACTGGAACATGATGCCGCTTTTAACTATTTTCTTCTTTTACTTGCAAGTTCATAAGCAGCAATGGCGGCCGAAGACTTCCGGCATAAGAAGTCACCCTCATTCTGCCAATGGCCTTGTCAAAGAGGGGGAGGAGCGGACAGAGGTTCAGGGAACTCTCTTGTCCTTGGGGTGGGAAACTGCCCCTAAAGGCGGAAGAATCAGTAATGATCAACGGCATGAGGCTGCAAAAGGCAATGGAAACTACGGTATTAAATATGTAACTACAGGACATGTGGCCTGTAAGTGAGAAAGTGTCATGATGATCTCTCCATTTTCCGAAAGATTCCGGAATAGTCCTCTATTCGGATCTCAGGGAGGGGGGGGGTGGAGGGCGGAGGGCGGAGGGGACGGTCAGGGGGAGGTGACCGTGTGAAAAAAATATGAGTAACCAACGAAAGGATAACGTTCTACGAGTCGGGACGTGGAATGTCAGAAGGAAGCTAGAAAATCTGAAAAGGAAAATGCAAAGGCTCAGTCTAGATATAGTAGAGGTAGTGAAGTGAAGTGGAAAGAAGCCAAAGATTTCTGGTCAGATAAGTATAGGGTAACATTAACAGAAAATGGTATAACGGGAGTAGGATTCGTCATGAACAGGAAGGTAGGACAGAGAGAGTGTTACTGTGAACAGTTCAGTGATAGGGTTGTTGTTCTCGCAATCGACAGCAAACCAACACCGACAACTATTATTGAGGCATACATCACGACGTCTCAAGCTGGAGATGAAGACATAGAGAAAGTATATGAGGATATTGAAAGTATAGTATAGTATGTAAAGACAGATGAAAATCTAGTAGTCTGGGGGACTGGAATACAGTAGTAGGAGAAGGAGTAGAAGAAAAGGTTACAGGAGAATATGGCCTTGGGATGAGGAATGAGAGAGGAGAAAGACTAATTAACTTCTTTAATAAATTTCAGCTAGTAATAGAGAATACTCTGTTCAAGAATCACAAGAGGACGAGGTGTGCTTGGAAAAGACCGGATGATACTGGGAAATTTCAGTTAGATTACATCATGGTCAGACAGAGATGCCGAAATCAGATACTGGATAGCACAGTGAAATGCTGAAACAGGTAGCCTTCAAAATAAAATAACATCGTAAGATACACGCCTGTTGGTGAATTTCATTGACATTGACAGTAGCAATTTAGCACTAATGAAGAGTAGGCTGAAATTTAAGAGATCAGTTAGGAAGTATCAATTTCAAAGAAGTGGGATACGGAAGTACTAAGTACTGAAGAGAAATGCTTGAAGTTCTGTAAGGCTATAAATACAGCAGTACTGAATAGCTCAGCATGCAATACAGGTGAAGAGGAACGGACATCCCTAAGAAGGGCAACCACAGAAATTGGAAAGAAAAAAATAGGTACAAAGAAGGTAACTGCGAAGAAACCATGAGTATCAGAAGAAATACTTCAGTTGATCGATGAAAGAAGGAGGTACAAAAATGTTCAGAGAAATTCAGGAATACAGAAAGACAAATCACTGAGGAATGAAGTAAATAGGAAGTGGAGGGAAGCTAAGACTGCATGAAAAATGTGAAGAAATCGAGAAAGAAATGATTGTCGGAAGGACTGACTCTGCGTACAGAAAAGTTAAAACAACATTCGATGAAACTAAAAGTAAAGGTGATAACATAGAGATTGTAACGGGAATTCCACTATTAAATGCAGAGAAGAGAGCGGATAGGTGAAAAGAGTACGCTGAAGTCCTCTATGAATGGGAAGATTTGTCTGATGTGATAGAAGAAGGAACAGGAGTCGATTTAGAAGAGATAGGGGATCCAGCATTAGAATCAAAATTTAAAAGAGGTTTGGATGATGATGATGTTTGGTTTGTGGGGCGCTCAACTGCGTGGTTATCAGCGCTCGTACAAATTCCCAACTTTCGCTCAGTCCAATCTCAGCACTTTCATGAATGATGATGAAATGATGAGGACAACACAAACACCCAGTCATCCAAGAGCTTTGGAAGACTTAAGATCAAATGAGGCAGAGAGGATAGATAACATTCCATCAGAATTTCTAAAATCATTGGATGAAGTGGCAACAATACGACTGTTCACTTTGGTGTGTAGAAAGAATGAGTCTGGCGATACACCGTCTGACTTTCGGAAAAATATCGTCCACACAATTCCGAAGACTGCAAGAGCGGACAGTTGCGAGCATTGTCGAACAATCAGCTTAACAGCTCGTGAATTAAAATTTCTGACAAGAATAATCTACAGAAGTATGGAAAAGAAAATGGAGGAAGTGTTAGGTGTGATCAGTTTGGCTTTAGGAAAGGTAAAAGCAACAGAGTGGCAGTTCTGACGTTGCGGTTATTAATGGAAGCAAGACACGTTCGTAGGATTTGTCGACCTGGAAAATTTTTCGGTCATGTAAAATGGTGCAAGATGTTCGAAATTCTGAGAAAAATAGGGGCAAGCTTTAGGGAGAGACGGGTCATATACAACATGTACAGGAGCGAATGTGGAATAATAAGAGTGGACGACCAAGAACGAAGTGCTCGGATTAAAAATGGTGTAAGACAGGGATGTAGTCTTTCCTTTTTACTGTTCAATCTGTACTTCGAAGAAGCAATGACGGAAATAAAAGAAAGGTCCAGGAGGTGAAAGGATACCAATGATACGATTCACTGATGAAATTTCTATCCTGAGTGACAGTGAAAAATTACGGGATCTGCTGAATGGAATCTCATGTGTACAGAATATGAACTGAGAGTAAATCTATGAAAGACGAAAGTAATAAGTAGCAGAAATGAGAATAGCGAGAACCTCAACATGTGGACTGATGAAAAATGGCTCTGAGCACTATGGGACTTAACTTCTGTGGTCATCAGTCCCCTAGAACTTAGAACTACTTAAACCTAACTAACCTAAGGACATCACACACATCCATGCCCGAGGCAGGATTCGAACCTGCGACCGTAGCAGTCCCGCGGTTCCGGACTGCGCGCCTAGAACACTAGACCACCGCGGCCGGCGGACTGATGAAGTTAAGGAATTCTGCTACCAGGGTAGCATTAATAACCTATGATGGGCAGAGCACGGAGGACGTCAAAAGCAGACTGGCACTGGCAAAAAGGGCATTCATGGTCAAGAGAAGTCTACTAGTATCAAACATTGGCCTTAATTTGAGGAAGAAATTTCTGAGAATGTACGTCTGGAGAACAGCATTGTATGGTAGTGAAACATGGACTGTGGGGAAACGGGAACAGAATAGAAGCATTTGAGGTGTGGAGCCAGAGAGGAATGTTGAAAACTGGGTGGACTGATGAGGTAAGGAGCGGAGATTCCGCGCAGAATCGGGTAGGAAAGGAATATGTGGCAAACCTTGACAAGGAGAAGGACAGGATGATAGGACATCTGTTAAGACATTAGGCAATGACTTCCATGGTACTAGAGGGAGCTGTAGATCGCAAGGCACAGATTGGAATACATCCAGCACACAATTGAGGACGTAGGTTGAAAGTGCTAGTCTGGGATGAAGAGGTTGGCGCAGGAGATGAAGAGCGGAATTCGTGGCGAGCGGCATAAAAAAAAAATCAGGGGGCTGATGACTAAAAAAAACCTTCCAAATTCTTGAAAAAAAATTTACCTTCACGTATTTGACACTTTTCAAATTCTATACAGAGTGCAGCTTGCTTGACACATAGAAAGAAGATAGCTGAACACAGAGGAACATGTACCAAACTCAACAGATGCTAAACCTACTCTTTCTCTAGCTGCTCCAACTGTGACGCGCTTGGTGCCAAAAACACACTGTATATTACGAGCCCAGCTTCTAGTACTTTCTGGAACAGGATACAGTCCAATTATGCATTATTATGATTGTCTTAATTGAAATTGTTTCTCAGTTTTTAATTGTACATTAATTTCTGAAAATAATTATTTAAGTGAATATTTATAGGCCTAATGATTTATAACGAGAATTGCAGATTTGGATGCTATGAAAAATAGGAGCTTCCTGTCATTTTACAAAATCGACTTCATTACCGACAGTAAAATCAGAAAATGAAGATAGAAATTTTGTTTACATTAAAACTGAAGCATAACAGTATTATATTTACTGTTAATTTGTTTTTGGATCATTTAAGTTGACAGTTGTGGTTACTAATTACCATGGTACAAGATGGATATTACGAAATGGATCGATACAAGCAACAAAAGTGTAATGAATGAAAAATAGTTTTTTGGTAATCAGATATGTTCAGTGATATAAGCACATGAGAAATATATAATTTAAATAATTAACCCAAAAATGGCTACAATTCATACCGTATGGAACATTTGAGCTAACCTGTGAAGGTTCCGTGGACGCTAGGGTCATTACAATATACTTAATTATAGCTCTATATCAGTAATGCCAGTCTGTTGTAGAATAATGAAACACGTTTAATGTTCATATATTGTGAAGGTTTTGGAGAAAGGAAAAGCTCCCCTAAGAAATCAACATGGATTTAGCAAACAGATTTTGTGAAACAGCTCGCTTTGTTCATTCATGAGCTCCAGAGTGTCCAGGAACGTGCTGTGTACATTGACGTCAGGAAAACGTTTGATAAAGTTCCTCCTTGTCGTTTAAGAATCAGAATACGAACTTATCAAGTATCGGACCATATATACGATTGGATTCAGGACTTCTTTTAGGTGGAACTGAGCACATCGCATATTACAGAGCTTCCCAAACAATTAAGTTCAATTATTTTTGTGCCTCGTATAATTGCGAACGTTGGAAACAAACATATCCACCTCCTGACATGCTTGGCATATTTCCACTCAGTAATATCTAACGCAATAATTTTCTAGGTTAACTCATTCCTCGGAGAGAACTATTGGTAGCATCACTAAGAGAGAAAGTATTGATGGCACAAAAGCGCGAAGTAAGAATAATATGTGGTGTTCATCCACGGACGTCAATTAGGCACCTCGTAAGGGAGGTAGGCATTTTAACTGCGCTGTCACAATACATATAATATTCGCCAATGACTTTCGTCTGAATCAATCCACATCACTTCGACAAAATAATCGTTCAAATGATTTATAGAGCATGGAACATGAAACTAACTAACTTAACCAAACAAAATCGACAGATACACAATGAGCTGGTTTTCCCCTTTATCTTCCCGGTCGCGCAGCACGAGGGAACGGCTGTAATGGAATTTTTGCCCTTTTATTCTTTTGATAGGGAACCTTTGGTTCTATGACAACACTGCGGTGATGATGACCTCAAATGATCAAGTGATTTTATTTTTTAGACCAGATGATAAAACTGTAATTGTTTCGAAACCGGTCGTATACCTAATAACAGATTGTTGGATTAAGCAACTGTCCTGTGGTTTCGTTCATTTTTCAAAACCGACAGAGGTGAAGGTAATATCAGGAGCACCGCAAATATGTGACATACGCCAGTTTCTGTGTACAATGTATATATAAATGAACAAGTAGATAAAGTGGAAGGAAACACGATATGGCTGCACGCGGACGATGAAGTTTCCTATAAGATGGCAGCAACGCCAGAAGACAGTAGCAAATCGCAGGAAGAACGGTAGTCGATCGATGACTGGTGCAGGGACTGATAGTTGACGCTGAACGTGGATGAATGTGACATAATGTGCTTAAAAAGGCAAAAGAATCCACTACTGTGGCGACTATCTGTAGAAAGAGCAATTACCGTACAGTATCTAGGAGAAGCCATCCCGAGCGACGTATAGTGAAGAGACGAAATAAAACAAATTTTAGGAAAACCAAATTTCAGGCTGAGATTCAGTGGAAGATTCTTAAGGAAATGCAGTTTATTCACGACAGAAGTTGATTACAGAACACTTGTTCGGCCGATTCCTAATTATTGCTCATTATCCTGGGAGACATACGAGGTTGGTTTAATATTAGAGATATAGAAGATCCGACGAAGAGCGGTGCGTTTCGTCACGGGATCGATTAGTTGCCGAGAGATCGTTATGGAGATGCATAACAAACTCTAGTGGCAGGCACTACAAGAGAGGCGTTGTGCTTCATGGAGAGGATTACTGTTGAAATTAGGAGAAGATATGTTCCGAGAAGAGGCTAACAACATTTTACTTCCTTCGTCGTACATCTAGAGAAATGGTCAAAACGAATAAATCAGAGATTTACTTCAATTCTACGCATGGCATTTGCGAATGGAGCAGCTAAGGGAGGAACTGATAGTAATATTAATATCGTGTAGGGTCCCCTCGAGCACGAAGAAGTGCCGCAACAAGACGTGGCATGGGTTCGACTAACGTCTGAAGTAGTGCTAGAGAGAACTGACACCACGAATCCTGAGGGGTTGTCCATAAATCCGTACGTCTACGAAGGGGTGGACATCTCTCCTGAACAGCAAGAAACCTCTTTTTGAACTACAATTTTCCGTAACTCCTTCACGAATGAAGACGAAGTAAATATTCCAGAATTCGAAACCAGAACAGCTGTTAGCACGAGTGACATAAAAGTAGACATCTTAGGTGTTGTGAAACAACTCAAATCACTTAAGAAAGGCAAGTCTACCGGTCCAGATGGCATACCAATCAGGTTCCTTTCAGAGTAGGCAGACACAACAGCGCCTTTCTTAGCAATCATATACAACCGCTCACTAGACGAAATGTCTGTTCCTAAAGACTGAAAAGTAGCACAGGTCACACCAATATTCAAGAAAGGAAATAGGAGTAAGCCATTGAATTACAGACCCATATCACTGACCTCAATTTGCAGTAAGATTTTGGAGCATATACTGTACTCGAACATTATGAATCAGCTTGAAGAAAGTGACTTATTGATACATAACCAACACGGATTCAGAAAATATCGTTCTTGTGCAACACAGATAGCTCGTTATTCCCATGAAGTAATGAGCGCTGTCGACAATGGATCTCAGATCGATTCCATATTCCTAAATTTCCAAAAGGCTTTTGATACCGTTCCTCACAAGCGACTATTAATCAAATTGCTTGCATATGGAGTATCGTCTCGGTTGTGTGACTGGATTCGTGATTTCCTCTCAGAGAGGTCATAGTTCGTAGTGATAGACGGTAAATCATCGAGTAGAACAGAAGTAATATCTGGCGTTCCGCAAGGTAGTGTCATAGGCTTTGTGCTGTTCCTAATTTATATAAATGATCTAGGTGATAATCTGAGCAGCCCCCTTATATTGTTTGCAGATGGCACTGTAATTTACTGTCTAATAAAATCATCAAACTATTAATTCCAATTACAAAATGATCTAAAGAGAATTTCTGTATGGTGCGAAAAGTGGCAATTAGCGCTAAACAAAGAAAAGTGCGAGGTCATCCACATGGGTACTAAAAAAAATACTATAAATTTTTGGGTATACGATAAATCGCACAAATCTAAGGGCTGTCAATTCGACTAAATACCTAGGAATTTCAATTATGAACAACTTAAATTGGAAAGACCACATAGATAATATTGTGGGGAAGGCGAAACAAAGACTGCGTTTTGTTGGCAGAACACTTAGAAGATGCGACAAACCCACTAAAGAGACAGCCTACATTACACTTGACCGTCCTCTGCTGCGCGGTATGGGATTCTTACCAGGTAGGATTGACGGAGGATATCGAAAAAGTGCAAAGAATTGCAGCTCGTTTCGTGTTATGGCGCAACAGTAGTGAGAGCATCACTGATATGATACGCGAGTTAGGGTGGCAGTCACTGAAACAAAGGCGGTTTTCTTTGCGGCGAGATCTACTATTCACGAAATTTCAATCAACAACTTTCTCTTCCGTGTGCGGAAATATTTTGTTGTCACCCAACTACGTATGGAGAAATGATCATCATAATAAAACAAATCAGAGCTCGAACGGAAAGATTTAGGTGTTCCTTTTTCCCACGCGCCATTCGAGAGTGGAATGGTAGAGAAGTAGTATGAAAATGGTTCAATGAATGGTGAATTGCAGAGTAACCACGTAGGTGTAGATGTGTTTGTAGATAAAGAGACTGGACCAGCGAGGAGTGGAGTCACATGCTCTTCTCGGATCAGATTCATTCTAATGATTCGGGATGTACCTTCGTAAAGCGAGAGGTGGGAACATGTAATGCAACCCAGGATCATTGTCGAATATGATCGTTTTGGTGGTCCAGGTGTTACAGTGTGGGAAGACATAATGTTTCGTGGGCTTACTGACCTCTAGATGTTTCAACATGTTACACACGCTGGCCAACGTTATTATGGTACAATACCCCTTCCCTATGTGCGCATTTTCAGGATGACAATGCACGACTTTATCAAATAGCACAGACAGGGAACTCTTGGAAGGAGAGCTTATTGGGCGAATGTCCGGGACTGCCCGTCGTCCAGACTTAAATCCAACTGATAACGCATGGGATGCGGTAGGGAGACATATTTCAGCACATCTGCAAGCACCAATGACCATCCAACAATCATCAACCGCGCTGGTGGAGGACTGGAACTCCCTACCACGAGAAGGTCTTACCAACCTCGTCACCAGCGTGGGAGCACGTTGCATGTGTGCTCTGATCTCTGTGTGTGATCACACTCCCTACTAAGAACCATGTCCCGTCTTTCGTAATGACCAGGGAACCACCATGAATCGCGGTTACTTCAGTGTAATTACTGTCTTTCAATAGAAGTGTCATTTCTGTTCATCTCTTCGCGTATTTCTTTCAGTTATCTTCTGTACTCTATGGTTGCATCATGCGAAAGTTCCTTTCTTCCTTAAGTTCTGCACACCGGTGTACGGGGTGCAGACGGTATAAGCCGCCAAAATTACACAAGCTGTATATCTCGGCATTTCTGTTTACTTTGTTAACTGATGGCACACGACTTGCTTCTGTATTACCGACACCAACGCAGCCGTCAGAGAAAAGACTACAGACGAACCAGAGCGTGTAATTCGTTTTACGTAAACAATGAACTAAGTACAACATTACCATAACGAAGGTCGCGGTAGTGAAGAAGAGCTAACATCAAATAAAACAAAATCCACCAATTATCACGTAATATGTTGTGCATTAATTGCAATCCAGACGTTTCCTCTTTTCCACGACAATGCCACAACGAAAATTAAATTCAGATTAATTTCTTTTTCTTCAAGAATCCGGTAACGAAAATGAAACCAACATTACTTTATTTTCTGTTACATCGGTACTACAATAACTGTTCAAAATGCACACCATTCGATTCGACGCATCTTTCATTATGGGGAACCCAGTTTCGTCGTACTCGTTCACACACATGCATATGGTTTTGGGAGCATTCGAAAATCCTCTCATAAGGTCGTCCACATTATTAGCTTGCTGAGCAAAAACAAGTTCCTTCATATGACCTCAAAAGTAAACATTCAGTGATTTAAATCAAGAGTGCATGCTGGCCAACGACGTGGACCAAAACTTCCTATCTATCGTCCTGGAAACCGTCTATCCAAATATCTTCGTACTCCGCGACCAATATGGGGTGGAGCACCATCATGGAGGAACCACATGTTATGACTTAAGGCTAACGGAATATTTTCTAATAAAGTTGGTAGCAATGTTTCCTCAAGAAAGGGTAGGTCATTGTTACCAACCAGTCGTGCAGGTAAAACTAAGGCCCAATAATTTTATCATCGATTATACCTACCTATATATTTTTTGAAAAAGCTGCGCTGAGAATGTTGCTACACTTGGTGCGGATTGTGTACAATCCACGTGTGCCTGTTGTGGAAACTGGTTATTCCGTCGCGAGTGAAATACGCTTCATCTGTGACGAGTACATGGTTTATAAAATCGTGCTGTGCACTTTGTAATAAAAACCATTTCGAAAATTCTAATCGTGGAGGGCAATCTTGCTCTTTCAGCGCTTTGTACGCGTTGAATGTGATAAGGCTGCAGACGCTCCTCTTTTAGAGTATGATGTACGGCAGTGTGTGACACACCCACTTGGCGTGTGATGCCTCTAGTAAATAATGGAGTAAAAGTAGAGAAGTATGACATACAAACCTTTGGTCAACAGCAACAAATGTCGATAGTGCAGGAAGACTTCGTTGGGGGAAGTGTTCTCGATAAACTCGTACAGCTGCCCATAAATTAAATGAATAATGTATAGTTCAGTGATAGTAAATTTCCGTTCAATCCTAACGTCTAACGGAGTTGCAGTAACGTCTGCAAACGTAACTCGACAACTGTCGACGATCGGCGTGTTACAGCGATTTAGCCAAGCATGCCTTTGTTGCCTACGTGTTTGCGACTCACGTCCACGATGTTAATACGGGCAGCGGTAAATAACACAAACCGAGTGTTTACAAAACGACACCCTTGTTGGAGGAGGAGGTGGAGCAGGCACTCCATAGTGTCTTGATCCTGTTTAATGAATTCTCCCAGTCTACTGCTCACAATATTTCCACAAGTCACTTCTAATTCCCATGGCCTGTCTTTGCCAAAAACATTGTACCGAGATGAACTGTTTTTTCCTGTGGCAACCGTAGGAAATGGACATGTTACTAGACGTTATAAATCAAATGCTTGTGTTCTACTAACAGGACTTTTTTGGCAGCTTATACCGTTTACAACTTGTAAAGCGGCAAATAGCGACCGATTCTTAATGTATCTATACGAGGGAACCCTGACCTCACTGCAGACAGGAGACTGCATTTCTCCACACAGTCTGCAGGTTTAGTGATAAATGTACACTGAAGACGCCAGTGGTATGAATGTGACAAAAATTATGACTTATCAAGAGACAGAATTTCGCTTAAATTAACAATATTCAAGAATGGAATGCTGTTAAAACAGAATACTCATGGTATCTGATTTTCTTGTTTCATATTGAATGTGGCTTTTTTGGAATACATATAAAAGTTGCTAACAAACTGTTTGACAGGCGAAACAAAGAATTTGATTTGAACAATCAGACGTAATCACATGTCCAGACAGGATTCAGTGGAACGTTTGAACGAAATCATACTTCTGGCGCGCGTTATTTTGCAACAAGGCATATGCAAGGACACTCAACGTGCACTGAAGGATTGAGGAATTTATTGGTACTAACGCACAGGTCTGGTGTTCTTAGTCATCACATTTGCACGCAGTGCTTGCCACCTAGAAGCATTGCTATCCCATACGAACCAAGTGAGTTGCACATTGCTTGCACGTCATCAACGCCCTCGAATACAAATGTTGCAGCTGTTACTTACAAAAACTTACACTCTATAAGCTTTTAATTTTTCAGAAATCACAGCCAGAAACGGAAGTGCCCTGATTTTAATGGACAAATATTTGCCACACATTGTCATTCAGCAGTTTCAAGAACTTATATAGAAATACTATAGTCGAGACAATCAAAACGTGTGACATCCACAAGGAGAAGAAAAGGTCTGGATAATCAAGTTTGATATCAGTATTTCGTGTGTATTTAGCATATAATTTTCTTTAAAAAGATATCCAATTAAAAGAATTATCGAGTTCTTTAAGAGATTTTTAGTGCGTAAATTTCGAAAAAAAGAAACTTGTAATGGTGAACTGAACAGCCACTGTATTGGACATACAAGTTGTTGTGTCCTTCTCCTGATGTTTGGTAATGTGGATGACTCCTTTGTATGTGAAATTTGTTTTATATTTTGCCTTAAAAACAGCATTTGTTGACTAATGATCTGTGCAATGTCCCCGTCTGAAAAAAAATTCATAGTCCAAAACGTCCAGTAATAAAAATGGAAATAAAATAAAATTTTACCCCATTTAGCAACTGTTATTGTTGAAAATGTTGTCATTTAAAAGGTTCCCATCACAATGTTGATAACTGTCAAACGTTTTATGGGAATAAGTCTGTTTCCAGTATATTTAGATGTTTTGCTGTATGATGTTTACTGTAAGGTCTTTCTCATCTATTTTCTTAATAGCTAAAAAACAGTTTGTGTGTTACCCGTTTCTAGCAACTTGCAGAGCGAGGGACGCAGTCCAATGCTTTACCTCGCTTAGCAGCATACAAGTAGTTTTATATATCTAACGAGGTAAATGTGAGCGTTATAACTTGTGTTTTATTATGGGAGTGTAACATAACGCTTTCACTGCCTTGGTATAGTGGCATGATTCCAGGAAAACTTTCCCGTTCAAGAAACATTTCATTTGCATTTAATAAATTCTCAGACGCAGAAATAGATGCATAAATGTCACTGGAGTTCTCGCTGCAAGAGTTCGACAAGACAGCAAGTCCGATGTGCCGAATATTCATGCTTCTTGAGTAGCGTAAAAGTTCCCTTTCGTAGTGATTTTTTTTATCAGCAACTTCGCTTGATTTTCCCGTAGTTTTAATTTACGAAGATTTAAATTTACTTAAGACAACGTTAAACTGTGGGATCAATTTGTGTCTCACAAAGAACGCAGAATTCACCTACACTGGACTCCCACCATTTCCGGAATGTGAAAACATTTGTCACCTTCAGCAGTGCAACCGTTTTATTGACAGAAGATGCGAAGGTCCTGACGCACAAGACTCCATGTCATCCTCTTGATTCGCAATGGTGCAGTTAGAACGGTCAGCGTGAAAACTTGAGTAAAATAGTCACAATGAGGTGACAAAAGTCACGTTTTACTCCTAATAGAGTGTCGGACCTCCCTTTGCCCAGTATAGTGCACCAGCTCGACGTGGCATGGACTCAAGAAGCCGTAGTAAGTCCATTGCAGAAATATAGAGCCCTGTTACCTCCATAGATGTCCATAAAATGTTGTGGATAACATAGATAGTTCACTGAGGCTTTTCGCGGATGATGCTGTAGTATATCAAGAGGTTGTAACAATGGAAAATTGTACTGAAATGCAGGAGAATCTGCAACGAATTGACGCATGGTGCAGGGAACGGCAAATGAATCTCAATGTAGACAAGTGTAATGTGCTGCGAATACATAGAAAGACATATCCTTTATCATTTAGCTACAATATAGCAGGTCAGCAACTGGAAGCACTTAATTCCATAAATTATCTGGGAGTAGGCATTAGGAGTGATTTAAAATGGAATGACCACATCAAATTAGTCGTCGGTAAAGCAGATGCCAGACTGAGATTCATTGGAAGAATACTAAGGAAATGCAGTCCGAAAACAAAGGAAGTAGGTTACCGTACACTTGTTCGCCCACTGCTTGAATACTGCGCACCGGTGTGGTGGGAACCGTACCAGATAGGGTTGACAGAAGAGATAGAGAAGAGCCAACGGAGAGCAGCGCGCTTCGTTACAGGATCATTTAGTAATCGCGAAAGTGTTACAGAGATGATAAATAAACTCCAGTGGAAGACTCTGCAAGAGAGAGGCTCAGTAGCTCGGTACGGGCTTTTGCTGAAGTTTCGAGAACATACCTTCACCGAGGAGTCAAGCAGTATATTGCTCCCTCCTACGTATATTCCGCGAAGAGACCACGAGGATAAAATCAGAGAGATTAGAGCCCACACAGAGGCATACCGACAATCCTTCTTTCCACGAACA
Source organism: Schistocerca piceifrons (assembly GCF_021461385.2). NCBI lineage: Eukaryota > Metazoa > Arthropoda > Insecta > Orthoptera > Acrididae > Schistocerca > Schistocerca piceifrons. The sequence goes on from NC_060142.1 coordinate 447,855,636, forward strand.
ATACGAGACTGGAATAGAAGGGAGAACCGATAGAGGTACTCGAGGTACCCTGCGCCACACACCGTCAGGTGGCTTGCGGAGTATGGACGTAGATGTAGATGTAGGTGTTTCCGGTGCAACATTTTGTACACGAACTGAGCCCTCGGTTACGTCCGCTAAATGTTCTATGAGATTCATGTCGGGCGATCTAGGGGGCTAAATCATTCGCTCGAACCTTTGAGAATGATCATCAAATCAATCGCGAATAATTGTGGCATAGTAACATTGCGCATTGGCATCCGCAAAAATTCAGTCGTTATTTGGAAACATGAAATCCTTGAACGGCTGATAATCGTCTCCAAGTAGCCGAACATAACCAGCACCCAGTCCATTGCATGTAATTATACCCCTCACCATTATGGAGCCACCACTAGCCTGCAAAGTGCCTCGACAACTTGGATCCATGTCTTCATGAGGTCTGCACCACATTCGAAACCTACCAGGCAAAGACACTCGCGTCGTCGTCTGCTGCCATAGCCCATTTACGCCAAATTTCGCCGCACTGTTCTAACAGATACGTTCTTCATACGTCCCACACACATTTATGAGGGTATGTTATCCTGTGTTGCTTGTCTGTTAGCACTGACAACTCTACGCAGCCGGCCGGAGTGGCCGAGCAGTTCTAGGCGCTTCAATCTGGAACCACGTGACCGCTACGGTCGCAGGTTCAAATCCTGCCTCGGGCATGGATGTGTGTGATGTCCTTAGGTTAGTTAGGTTTAAGTAGTTTTAAGTCCTAGGGGACTGATGACCTCAGCTGTTAAATCCCATAGTGCTCAGAGCCATTTCAACCATCACTACCCATCTTCTTGGCATCTTCCATTACAGTTAAGTATTAAGGCAGAACGAAGCATATTCACATAATTCCGAAGTAATCACCAATAAGCACAATACACCTTTCCCAATGTATCTGCAAACTGACATAGTTTTTTGAGTCGTTTAAAGCAACATTCGGCAACCCACGGCCTGGGAGCCGCATGTGGATCGCCACTGCTCTCGGTGGTTAAGTGAAGGCCGTCAGCCACTGCGTTGTCTGTGGTGAGAGTGAAAGTCTGAAATGTGGTATTCTTGGCACGTTTTGACACTGTGGATCTCAGAATGTTGAACTCCCAAACGAATTCCGAAATGGAAAGGTCCAAGCATATAGCTGTAACTATCGTTCAGCATTCAAAGTCCGTTAATTCCCGTCCTGCGGCCATTAGCACGTTGTAAACCTTTTCATATGAATCACCTGAGTACAAATGACAGCTCCGCCAATGCACTGACCTTTTGTACATCTGTATATGTGCACATCGCTATCCCATGACATTCTGTAACCACAATGTATAGCTACAGTAGTTGTTTACTTTCGAGTCTAGTTACACAAATTACACATCACTACACTTCAGTAGTAGGGCAATGGAGGTTCTGAGACAGTTACTACGGGTTGCATAATTTCAGAGGCAACTATACGCACCGGGGAAAACTTGATTGATTTTTGACCTTAACCTATTGTTCTGTTAATTGTTTTACAGCCCCCTTAGGGGTTGAATTATGATCCCCTGCGATATATCTGTCCTTCTAAGAAACCTCCCCAATCCTCCACTCCCCCTCCACCGCCCTCCCCCCACTCTGGGGAACCCCTCGCTGATACAAGCATATCTTTGATATCAAATTAATTGACAAATTAATTAAATCCGTCAGTGAATTACCCCCTTCCCCTCCGGTAAATCCCCCAGTCCCCCATCTCTCCCCAATCTGAAAATTGTCAGGAAAATGACTCAATCTATGCTGAAGAAGAAGAATCTGAAGACAGGAAATTCAAATCAACATCAATTGCATTGCAAAGGGTATACTGTTTATTTATAAAATGCAGTTTGCAAGAGTTGGATCTCTCTATTATTTGGTGTGAAAAGCTCATCATTCTCTGGCATTTTTGAAGATGCAGATCTTATAAAATACATCAAAAAGATGTAATTAAATATATCAATTTTTTCCAGTCACACAAGGAATGCCATCACTAAATCAACATCAACATAACTCGCCACACATAATGATACTTTGAAAAAATCTCTCGATCCCTTCTAAACACACACACTCTCTCTCTCTCTCTCTCTCTCTCTCTCTCTCTCTCTCTCTCACACACACACACACACACTCGCATGTTCACTCACTCACTCACACACAAAATTACTTAACTATGATAAAAGAGTCATGCTATTCTGCACACACACACACACACACACACACACACACACACACACACACACGAGCCATGTGGCTCGATCAGCGATATTCCCGCCGCCGGTATGGGTCATCTTTCGGGCGGTGTGCGCAGAGCACGCCCTGGCGCCACGTACCGGGCAGACCGTGAGCAAGAGCGAAAGCTGATGAAGAGGGAGTGATTTTGCTTTTCGACGCCGAGTAGTGACGGCGTTTTGGGAACTATGGCAGACAGTTAAGGTCCGGTATCAGCCAGCAAACAGGGCACGTCTAAAAGGGGCTGTTACCCGGATGACTGCGCCATGGCAAATACCGCTGGTGTGCAAAGTGACGTTACTGGGAAGCCGTTCGTGTTTTTCCCACTTGTTTCATGTCTCCTGGCATTGGGATCTGCGGCGGCTGCCTCCGTTGAACAAGCAAGAGGATAAGGGCCTTGCTTGTCCTGTAAATTGTGGTCAGAATCCACATCTGGGTTCTGTGAGGTTGACTAAATTTTCTTAGGCGGCCGTCGCTACTCCTACTGAGTCTGGCCTTCAATGTGTTGATTTTAATTGGTTTAATGCTTAGTGTTTTAAGGTGTATGTGGTGTGATCATTAACATTTATGAGGGCCTGGAGTGCTGAGGCATTCCGTCGTAGATCCCTATTGTCAAGGTCTAACCACCATTGAAAGCAGTTTGCTGGCCCTTGTTTAAGTACAGCTTGGTTATTGTATTTGTATCACACCACGGAGTTAAGATGGTCAGTCGCTATTGATTTATATATAGATAAAATATTTGCCTTGATATACTTATCTCTGAATTGTAATAACATTACTGTTACGTTTCTGTTTGAACTAATAGTGTGTCTGAGGGACACGTGTATAATTTTGAAATGAATAGTTTCCTAAATTCTTACCGGTTATTGAGAGGCCAGTTGTTACTGCGTGTTTAATAGCCTGAAACGGATTCTATTGATGGTGGTACTACAACTCATTCGATGACAGTATGTCGATATTGTAATAAATTTCATGTATTAATTTTACTGATGATGTGTTGAAATTAGTTATTACGTTTCTAGTTATTTAAGGCAGATGTCAGCAGTTGTAGATACCCACTAGCTCTGCGAATTTCTTGTGCCCATTCGTGAACGTTGCTGTTCCCGTCTGGGGGTCCATGTCGAGCCGGTATTGGATACCGCTGAGCGGGCGGGCGTCCCATTTCTGTGCATAATTGTTGAGTCTCACGAGCTTGTTTGCTCACATGAAATTTTGTATTTTATATGCTAAATTATGTCGTGCCTACCATATAAGTAACCTGTTGTGTGCCATGGTATCTGATCGTTGCCTGAACTCTGAATTATTTTTGCAATAACAATCACTGTAGTAATGAAAAAGTACATTACTTAAATTTTAGTAAATTGTTCTTCAGCTTGATTACAACTTAACACATTTCAGTAAATGTGTAATAGGCCATAAGTGCCGCATTTTTATGAATGTTTAAAATTGAAATAATTCAGCACACACTGTCTCTCTCTCACTCATTCTCTCCCTCTCACCCCTTCTTTCACTGTAAGTGAATAGTGAGAGTATGTAAGAGTTTCAGTCCCATCATCACAAATGACCCTTTTATCATCAAGAGGTGACAGCCTGATTTTAGTCTGCAGCACAGTGTGCACCTCATGTCGTCTTGTAGCACTGTGAACACCGCTATACAGGCACCTCAAATGTTCTTCAATTGAAAGGGCTCTTGATGGCATAAAATGCATACCCTTAGCCCCCCCTCTGGGTGGTACCTTCCAATGTGCGATACACATACATTTTTCATTGCAGCCCTACAATCTTCACAATTAGCAATCCCTTCGCTTCGTCGTACATAAGGCCAATAACCTTCTTGTTCTGTGGAACAGTGCCAAGAGACCATTGGGATTATTGGCTGCGTTTGAGGACATGTTGGACTCATTACTGTGGTACCTCATTACTTCATATGGATCGTAGTTCTTCACACAATACATGAAGCTATCTGTATCGAAATAAAGTAATTCAGGATCTGCGAAATGAGTTTTCGCTAACTCATAATGAAAGTGGTACTTGTGGAGTTTGGAAAGGTCTAGCACGTACATCCCCACATAAATAGGCTTTGTGAGGCCTACTGTTTTCTTCGTCATATCCACCACAACAAAGTTCTCATTGAATATGGTGACTTGTTTAAAATTTGGTTGGAACTGTATTTTCTTGTGTCATAACGCCCATCTCATTCGGTTCTGATTAAAAATTCACATCGTTCCTTCACATTCTCCATTGTTTTGCCGAAAATTAAATTATTCATTAATTTAGAAAAAATCTTTCTCAAGGTTAAATATCACGGAAGCTCTCAGTGCTGTATTCAAATCAATATACACCTTCAACCAGTAAGACTTCTTGAAAGAGGTAGCTCAGGTGATTCTTACCAGCTCCATCTGCAAGCGGAGATACTGCTGTAGATTACGATAGTGAATAATATATCTCAGTATATTCCACAGCAATTTCATAAGTTTTGGAGTGTAGCCTCCTCACTGAACTAGCTGCTCTGGACACAGGAGCAAATTGGAGAGTGCACCATGCAAGCTAAGAGTTCTGCCTCGACCCCCCACATCAGAATCAGCTGCCATATCCCCCTTTGATTTTTTTACATAATCCCTTGCATACATCTTCAGGCACCCATCAAAACTCACAAGCTGGCAGTGTCTGGTGCATGGCGTGCTGGTATAAGTTATTTACGTCCAGGTAGTAATTCGAATCAAAGGAAGCGTTGAACCTGTCACCCATCCATGGGTTATTTGCCTTGTGTGCCTTTGGACGTTGAAAGGTGGCTACACTGTGCCACTGCGCCAGAGATTGCGCCAAAGTGTACTATTAAGCCGCCTCCACAGTGCTTGTTATGAGATTGTAGAAGGCAGTGATTGTCGGGAGTTCGTAGCAGTCAGTGCTTGTTATGACATCGGAGAAGTCAGTGCTTGTTGAGAGCTCGTTGTAGTCAGTCGTACCGAGATGTGCTAGTGGGCACTGCTTGTCGTGAAATCGGAGGGATATGTTGTAGTAAAGAGTGTTGTTCCATGTTTTATGCAGTTATTTGATGGGAGAGATAGCAGATGTTATTGTAATGAGTGCATTTCGTCAATATATATGAAGGTAAAAATTACAATGTTCTTTTATTAATTGTGTGTCTGAAATAATGCGTCACTATAGGTTCAGTCAACAAAGCATCTGGCTTGTGTTCTTGTATTAGAGTGAATTCTGGTTTTCTTGCGTAATTATAGTTTTTCTAAATTTCTTTTGTCACGTCAGCATAGTTGGTATTTAAAAATTCTTGTCTTGTTGGAAAAGAACCGTGCCAGATGTGGACGTTGAGTCACACTTCCACATACAGAACAGTTACTCTTGTGCTTATTGGTTTTGTAGGTTTTATAGTTGCTGGGGACTTAATTAATTAGCTGTGTTTACGAAAATTTTCTTCCATTGTTTGTTGCAGTCAGATTGCGTAATAATACTATTCAGGGCCAACCGTTTACGAGACATTGCGTAATCGGACATACAGCTACTAAAACAAAAAATATATTTTCAATCGTGTATTTAAATAAGCCCCCATGCACGTGGCGACCTCTGCTTAGGATCGTCCCTTGGATTCTTCTGATTGTAAAAGTAGTAGACTGTAGTATTGTTGTAGTAATTTGTAGTTAGTAATTGTAGTCTATTTTGCATGTGTAGATTTGGTAATTGTCATTCTTCTAATGGTATTTTTTTCTCAGAATTAGATTTGTTGTCTTGTTTACGCGTTTGACAATCTAGTGCAATTATTTCAATTGTTCGAGTGATCGTGTTTGAGGGAGACATTGCATGTAAATGGTATTGTTGGAAATAAGGAGTCCTTGTGTGTAATTTTCGTACAGTGTCGAATTTTTTGTATGTTTTGCAAATGATTACGCGATCCATGAAAAAGGGAAAAATGATGAATAGTGAGAATGACGAAATTGTTGACATGGCGAACTCGCCAACAGAGAAAAACAGTATGGTGGATAATGAGGTGGAAAACAGTGTAATAAGTCGGGAAAATAGTCCGGAACCATTTCAAAATTTTTCGCAATCAGATAATCCACAGAATCCGAGATTAACGATAGAAGATTCTGGAATAGTATCGAACACAGATAGCCTTATGGCTATGCAGAAGGAAGTTAGTTTTGTGGGAAATGTTAGGGGCGAAAAGAATTGCGAACCGGCTACTATGGAGCAGTTGATGGGTGCAATATTAAATCTGGGATCACAAATGGGAACAATGGTAACACAGATGGGAAAAATGGAAACACGGTTTGTATCTGAATTAAAAACAGTGGGATCAAGAATAGGAACAATGGAAACAGAGATGGGAACTTTGCGATCTGAAATTAAAACTGATATAGGAACAATGGAAACACGGATGGGAACAATGGAAAATCGGATAGATTCACGAATAGGGACATGTTTCAAAAATATGAAAGATGAATTAAAGAAAGAAATCAGGGAAGAAGTACAACCGATTCTGAATTCTCACAATAATAGATTAATTGCAGTAGAAATCAGACAAAGGGAACAGGATAGAGAACAGGAAGAAAGAGATCGCGTGATAGTACAAAAATTTTCAGAGTTAAGTTTACAACGTGCAAACGATAAGAAAGAAATATTTGAAAGAATCGAGGAATCCGTACCAAATGACAGAATAAATAATCTAACACAACAATATGAACAGTTAGCTGCCAAATGTGACAATACTGAAACCCGAGTCGCGACACTTACGGAAGACGTAAATAAACAGAAAGAACAATTAGGTGACTTATCGGAAAGAGTTGAGGAAATTTCAGATAAATTGACAAATCTTAGTTTACATGGGGACAGAGATTCGGATGATACAGCCCCATTACCATTTGCAGAAACCGAAGAGTATCAGAACATAAATAAGCATGTTGAGAATCAGGGAAAATTTAATGAACGCGTGAAAAGGGAATTTGAGGCATTACGAAAGCAAGTCAAGCAGATCGAAGGCGAAATTGTAGGAAAAGATAGCAGAAGAAATTTAGAATCACAGGTAGCAGAGGGGTTTGAAGAAAATAATTTGTTTCATTTACGGGATGCAACAAGAGAGCGCCAGGCGCGCGAACTTTACAATAATCGACATTCGGACTGGGACAGACGCGGTAGGTCTTTGTCGCCACGAGGCGAAAACTTTGACTATAAACACTTTTTGACTGTTCGGAAATTTAAGATCTTCCGCAACTCTAAGAATGACATACATCCATGTGCATGGTTAGATCAATTTATGTACGCACTTCCGCCAAATTTGCCACAAAGTCACAAACTGGAAATTATGTGCGGCTATTAAAGTCCTCAGGGGATTCACTATTCTAAGTGAATATGTGCCGTAGCGAGCATAGGGCCCCGAGCTGTAGTGGTGCTATTTCTCTTTTAGTTTTCTGCACCGCTGCCTACTCTTTTACTATTCTTTGCATCTGTCAAACCAACTCTTCGACTATCAATCTATCTAGACAGTAAATAAACAATAACCGGATTTGACTATTTACCTAAATGAGATTTCGAAAATTACTGTTTGGACTTACTATATTTTCTGCAGCATTCATTCGTAGTTTAAACGAAATTTTACCTGTTTATCTTCGTAACAATATTACTTCATATGTTGACGATATTCTTATTGCTAAACGTTCTTGGAATGAGCATAACAAAATTTTGGATTCATTATTACGTATCTTTGCAAAAGTTGGCATTACAGTAAACTTGGAAAAATCTGAATTTGGTCGTTCTCAGGTGAAATTTCTCGGTCACATTATTTCTACAGAAGGTATTCTTCCTGATCCAGAAAAATTAGACGCTATTCGTAACTATGCTGTTCCTACCACAAAACGTGATGTTCGTAGTTTTCTTGGTCTCTGTAATTTTCTTCGACGCTTTGTTAGATTGGACGATTTGGCCACACCTCGTTTTTGCGATCTATCTGGAAAGTTCTTTTTAAACGAAAATCGGTCGACAACTCCGTTTGGTTAGTTTGTATTCCTGATGAGTGGGTCAATAAATTGATTTGGTATACGCATTTCAGTTATGCACACTTTGGTCCCCGAAAATGCTTTCATAAATTGCGAGAAAATTGCTACTTCAGTAATATGGAAAAACGTATTCGATCTGTTCTTGCCAAATGTAAATTATGTCAAATGGCTAAGCCTCCAACGATTTCTCACAGAGCACCGTTGTTTCCCATCATTCCAGCGAAATTAAAGGAGATGGCTGCAGTCGATTTGTTTGGTCCAGTGGTTCGTTCTACTAATGGTTTTGCGTACATTTTCGTAGCAGTGGAACTGACATCAAAATATGTGTGTTTTACACCTTTACGCAAAGCAACAGCTCGTTCAGTATCTAACGCTTTTATCAAACATTTTCTTAAAGAAGTTGGTCATGTTGATAAGGTTATATCAGATAATGGATCACAGTTTCGTTCTAAAATTTGGCTTCGTACTCTACAGCGTCGTAAAATTAAACCAATTTTCATTTCACTTTTTCACCCTCAATCCAACGCTTCAGAGAGATGGATGAAGGAAATCAATAAATTGTGTCGTCTTTATTGTCATCAGAATTACAGAACTTGGGATCAGTATCTTCATATTTTTCAAAACATTCTGAATGAACTTCCTAATGATTCAACTTCTTTACCGCCTATAATGATACTAAAAAACAAAGCACCGACAAATCGCGTATCTGAAATCGTTCCTTTTCCGCCTTCAAGGAAACTGCGGCATTCTGAAGTTGTCAACCTGGCTCTACAAAATATTGCATCTGCGGCTGCTAGAAGAGAGAAATCAGCTATACGTCCTGGTCGTTTAAAAACTTTTTCAGTTGGTCAAAAGGTATTAATTAAGTCTCATCGTTTATCTCACAAAGGAAAAGGCTTGTGTCGCAAATTTTTTCTGCTTTATAACGGTCCATATAGAATTCGAAAAATTATTCATGATAACACTGTTGAAGTAGAAACTCTTAAATCACGACGCTCTAAAGGAATACATCATATATCAAATGTTAAAATTTTTGTGGAATGACATACTTGTGAGAAACTAACAGCTAGATGCAAACATGCGGAGAGTACAAGGATACCGCGCTGTGTTTTGGCGGCGGCACATACTCAAAGCAACAGTCAAGTCTGCGCGCCGCACAAGGCAGTCGTTGACCGCAAACAATTGCTTCCTACGTCACGCGCCTACAGCTGATCGAGCGCTCAGTGCGAATGCACTGACAGACATAAACAAATACACAGTCTAATTTCTCCGACTAAATTCTGTATAAAGCTATAAGAACTTGTTGAATTGTGTTATTAACATTCAGTATTTTTCAGGATACGGTTCTATAAAATATTTAAGAACTTCAGGTAAATTCTGTGCGTGTCCGACGTTAAGACGACTTGCTATCGAGAAAATTTCAGGAAGAATGTAATTTCGAAGAAGAAAGTAATAAACTAAAAAAAGGTAACTGTTAATTGAGTTCATTTTTCAGGTAACATATTTCCACTTAGGTACGTACTTAGACGTAATTTGCTGCTCGCGATTACGTGATTCATACTTTGTGCTAATTTCATGTTCTATGAATTTACGTGTGAAGCGACGTGCTTGTATACATTTACTGATTTTGACAATTATTGATTAATGAACTGGGTTGTAACTTGTATATATTATGCATCGCTTGGCTGCACTGCTTTTTCACTGATGTCATATTTTTTTTTAGTTATGTGCCTGCTGTGCTTATTTATTTAAATTATAATTGCAACCTGATTTATTGTGCTGATGTGTTTAGGTATGTAAGTTATACTTTGTGATTTATCTGCTTGCGCCTTCATGTTTACTTATTAAGATGACATATGAACATTTATTTGCTTATGCTGATATGATGCTAATGGCCTGTTTGCTGCTATGCGTATATATTGTATATTTATACATTTCTGTTTTGTTGTCATAACTACTTTTCAATTTAGAATATAGCAATGCTGATGTACAGTGTACGAACATAGAGTTTAGGTCACACTACTGTATTAATTATAGATTATTCGCTTGGCAGAGCCTCGTTGTAAGAATTGTGCTGCATCCACTTCTTGACATTCTGTTCTCTACTGGTATATTTACTCGCTATTGTTTGTTTTGCTTACGCTCAGTGCCTTATATTTTTAAGATAAGAAAATTCACTGCTATAATTCGACGAACGACATTAGTACAAGAAAGTCATAGAAGTCACATGAGCTGAGGTTTTATGGAAGCTGTATAAATTTATGCTAATAGGAAGGAAGCTAACGACATGACAGACCAAAACTAGGTGTAGACCATTAACAATTATTAGATTGCATTTTTCGTAAGCAATTGAAATAGGAAGTGACACTTGACACAAGAAATACTCCACATGTTTGCTTCTGCTATGATTCTTGAAGTGGTGTACACACTGTGAAATATTATGATCATTCACACTCCATAATCGTACTTAATTACTGAGAGTTATTCGAACTAAGTCTGTTAGAGGTCAGGTATGCATTTCTTTTATTTAATGATGGACAAGGAACCAAAATGTATCTTATAATTTATAATGAGTAGAAGATTGGGCTCAGATGGATTACACAGAGGTTGTGTGTTGACAATGTGTCTTCGGATTGTATGGGATGCTGAATTGAAGTTGCACTAGGATTTTATCTGTACTTGTTCGAGGAGACTGACTAGAGGAAAGAGTTGTTATGGAAGTGAAATGATATTGGTGCTGAGGTTTATATTTATCGACGTATTATTGAGGTATAGAGATTATATGAAGTAGATGATTATTGGAGTTTTTGTGGACAAGAGGTAAGGTAAATGATATTGATGATAAGACGTATTGAAGAGGTATTATTGAGATTGTGTGAAGCTGATGATTATTGGAGTTTTGGTGTATAAGAGGTAAAGTAAGTGAGGAGCATATTTTTTTTGTTGGTCTTATGGAACAAGGAGGATGAAGATAGCAGACTAGAACACTAAAATAGAAGGAAGATAGTCTATACACACACTTTGTTAAATCACTAAGCAGTATATAGTTTTTTTTGGAGAGAGGAAGTAATTGCATATCTTGGCTCACTGACAGTTGTTCAACAACAGTACATTTGATCTGGCTTGGCAAACATTGGTCTTGACATGATGACTATGACGTTGACCTAACTATTATTGACTGTTATACATTGCTGCCAGTACTACTTGATACACATGATGAACATCAGATTTAGACAGAATTTCATTTACACAATTAACACTATTCAGTTACACAGTAGTACTTAATGTGGATGAGAGATGAGTGAGTGTGTTCTGTGTGTTTTCCTTTACTAATCCTAACCACCCATCTCCTAAATATTATTTTATTTGTTGGTAGTGGCTTGCACTGACACCCATGAATATTATAGGTTTACTGGTATTTGTGTATTGTAATAGTTAATAGGACAATTATCTGATATCATTTGTGTGTTTGTTATGATTTGTATGTTACTGTAAAAGCATTTGTATGTGCATTCAAACTATTGTTCATGCCTGAACTGTCTGATTAGTGAAGATAAATATTCTGAACTGTTACCTGCACTTTTTCAACATGATGTGTGACATTTAGTCGTGTTTAATTTCTGCTGATGAACTGTGTGATCAGTGATTGTAAAAAAATTATGGACTGTTACTTGTACCTTTCCTTCATGATTGGTGCCACTAGGACATGTTTAATTTCTGCTCATAAACTCTGATGAACAGTGTGATCAGTGTTAGTGAATTTTGTGGAACTGCTTCTGCTGAGAGATGTGACTTTTTGGTGTCTGCACCTGCTCAACATTGCTGGGTGCAACTGATGGACTGCTTCTACTGATATGATGTCACTTGTTGCTGTCTGCACCTGCTCTCAACATTGCTGGGTGCAACTGATGGACTGCTTCTACTGAAATGATGGTCACTTGTTGGTGTCTGCACCTGCTCTTAACATTGCTGGGTGCCTCTGATGGATTGCTTCTACTGAGCTAATGTGACTTGTTGCTGTGTGTACCTCTGAACTTTACTGGGTGCCACAGATGGAAATGCTTCTACTGAAATAATGTCACTTGTTGCTGTCTGCACCTGCTCAACATTGCTGGGTGCAACTGATGGACTGCTCCTACTGAAATGATGTCACTTGTTGGTGTCTGCACCTACTCAACGTTGCTGGGCGCAACTGATGGACTGTTTTTACTGAAATGATGTCACTTATTGGTGTCTGCACCTGCTCAACATTGCTGGGTGCAACTGATGGACTACTCCTACTGAAATGATATCACTTGTTGCTGTCTGCACCTACTCAACATTGCTGGGTGCCACTGATGAACTGCTTCTACTGAACTAATGTGACTTGTTGCTGTGTGTACCTCTGCAACTTTGCTGGGTGCCACTGGTGGACTGCTTCTACTGAAATGGTGTCACTTATTGGTGTCTGCACCTGCTTAACATTGCTGGGTACCTCTGATGGATTGCTTCTACTGAACTAATGTTACTTGTTGCTGGGTGTACCTGCTAAACTTTACTGGGTGCAACTGATGGACTGCTTCTACTGAAAAGATGTCACCTGTTAGTGTCTTTTTTTTGTATAAACTAATCATTGAAAGCATTTTATGTGAACATTTGTATAAACTGATTTTTTGTATATTGTGTAAACTATTATGTAAAGTCACATGTATGAAAAGAAGTTGTATTGCTTACTGTATTTCATATATTAGGTTAGTGAAAGGTCAGTGCAAAGCCAAAATTTTTAACTAATTATGTGATATTTAGGTATTAATATTATCTTTTATTTTTGTCTGTATTTTTCTGGACGAATTTGGTGGTATTTTCACCACCAATGCTGGCAAAAATACCATCAAATTCTGGCCTGTGGAGGAGGGGCATATGAAAGGTGGCTACACTGTGCCACTGCGCCAGAGATTGCGCCAAAGTGTACTATTAAGCCGCCTCCACAGTGCTTGTTATGAGATTGTAGAAGGCAGTGATTGTCGGGAGTTCGTAGCAGTCAGTGCTTGTTATGACATCGGAGAAGTCAGTGCTTGTTGAGAGCTCGTTGTAGTCAGTCGTACCGAGATGTGCTAGTGGGCACTGCTTGTCGTGAAATCGGAGGGATATGTTGTAGTAAAGAGTGTTGTTCCATGTTTTATGCAGTTATTTGATGGGAGAGATAGCAGATGTTATTGTAATGAGTGCATTTCTTCAATATATATGAAGGTAAAAATTACAATGTTCTTTTATTAATTGTGTGTCTGAAATAATGCGTCACTATAGGTTCAGTCAACAAAGCATCTGGCTTGTGTTCTTGTATTAGAGTGAATTCTGGTTTTCTTGCGTAATTATAGTTTTTCTAAATTTCTTTTGTCACGTCAGCATAGTTGGTATTTAAAAATTCTTGTCTTGTTGGAAAAGAACCGTGCCAGATGTGGACGTTGAGTCACACTTCCACATACAGAACAGTTACTCTTGTGCTTATTGGTTTTGTAGGTTTTATAGTTGCTGGGGACTTAATTAATTAGCTGTGTTTACGAAAATTTTCTTCCATTGTTTGTTGCAGTCAGATTGCGTAATAATACTATTCAGGGCCAACCGTTTACGAGACATTGCGTAATCGGACATACAGCTACTAAAAAGAAAAATCATTTTCAATCATTTATTTAATTAAGCCTCCATGCAACGTATTGGAAAAGTCAGCCATGGATACATCGCCCAAAGAAAAGAAGCATCTCAGTATCGGTCAGTAATTCAAGGATGCACTTCGTTTTCTTGAGCACTGTGTCCCTGGACAAACCAGGTGTCATGTAATAAAAGGCGCGATCCAGAGAAGATATGGTCATATATAGACTCCAGAATGTCTGAACATCAGCAAGCAAATGCAAGTCTGTGACCATGTAAAGCTGTGTGCATTATTCTGAAGATGTTGAATTCCTGCCAGATGTTCACAGAATGCTCCTACTCTATATCCATTAGAGTATCGCTTGTAAGATTTCTGAAGAATTCAAATATGTCAGGTTCCCTGGTTTCATCGAGTTTTGCTGTAATATCCAGATACTCACATGGGAAAAACCCCTACCTAGTCACAAGTTGAAACTTCTCTCAACGCTTCTCACGTGGTGGCTAGTGGCTCCTTACCAGGCCCCACTTGGGTGAAGCAGGCTTCGCTGCCCTCCGTACCTGTGCCACGGCATATTGCATGGATGGTTGTGCTGTAGTGAATGAATAACGAACTCAATTAAGTACAAAGTTCCAGACGTTGCCAGCTGCTGCTGCTACAAGGAAAGAAAGAACACAGATTATTATTATTAGTAGTAGTAAGTAGAACGAGTACACGAATATAAATTTCCTACTTGACTCTGTCTGCTTGGCATCTTCCTCAGGTTATCTCTCATCTCCTCACGCTGACGGAGGTCTCTGTCATCTTCTCCACGCACTGTGGCCTTTTGTTCTCACCTGAAATGGGGAAGAGCCATCTGTATATCTCCCTGATGCCACCTAAAACCACGCATTAAAATAACAAAAGCATATACGCACGCCAAAAACTAAAAGGAAAAAATATTTTTTAGAATATGCACCTACAGGGGATCTGCGATGGCTCCTACTTATCCTCAACGCATATCGCTTTTTGTTCATCTTCTTCTACCAGGAAATCATCTACAACATCAACAAAGGAAATGCACCATATACAATGAAATTTTTGTCAAACAGTAGCATATTATCTATAAACAGTATCACAAATCTGAAATATATATATACAACTAACAATTCTGTTGCTCCTTTTGCTGCTGGCTTTCAGCAGCCAAGTCACAAATTATATGTTGACCATATACTGAAATAACAAGATGACATTTATTCAATACTACGAAATTCTTAGTGAAAACGCCACAGTCATCGATTCTGATTTTCGAAATCATGTACACTTAAGCAGTCCGTTCCGCATTGTGGGGTGGTTACTATTGTTTGGGGCATCGTTAGTGATCACACAAAAATAGTAATTAAAAGGTTGGGCGGTCACTCTTTGAAACGGGGTGTAAGATTGTTATTACCTCAAAAGTAATAGTTCTTGTATACTTTTCCGATCAAAATTCATTGACATCTACTTGATGTTGGAAATATCTGCGAAATTATGAGACTTTGTATAAAACTGAATAATTTCCATGGAACACATTTCATTTGTAAACAGACCTTGCTATTGTCTGAGATTTGTTCAGTATCCGTAACATGGTTTTCAGCTATTCGTGTTTATACCCGGTGTAGATTCCTCCTCTGTTTCTCTATTAGGTCCTCGTATTTTCAAGGAACCCTTGATAAACCTATTGTAGCTGATTGCATCTCATTTGACTCTTACACCAAATCTATAAATTTATCTTCGGTCTTTAAAGTTCTACATTCTGATGTCCCAAAGCAAGGTAGATAATATTTTTAAGTTTAAATACGTATGCACATGTTACGCAGCATCTGTTTAGAATAGCAGAATTTTATCCCTTAATACCTATTGTAAATTATGTAGAGATACTTCACAATAAATAAATATATTGTTAAACCAAAAAAGGATGCGTACGGTTTATTGAATGAAACTAACAATCAATCAACTCCACTATTTACCTCATTATTTGTTAACTCAAAAATTCTTAAAGTAGATAAAAAATGTTGTTTCATGAAGGTCTGTTAGGACACGGCGTAATAAAACGAGGTTTGAAACTACATAATGCACTGTTAAAAGTTACACGTGAGATCATCTTCTTCGGCGTGCACAGCACAGCTAGCGTTGAGTTCTTGGAACGTACACAAAACCAGTCAGCTTTCTGTCAAGCTGTACCACCTGTGGTTCATCGCTGGGAGGGGCGGTTGCCTTGTTGGCTACTCACCTTTGACGATAATGCTCCTTGAAGATCTGAAAAGTACACCCGCGCAGTGTAAACGGGCCTTACCGTCGCAATGCCTTCTCCTCCCGTTGTTCCTTTCATTCGTCACCGAGGACCCACGTTCCCTCGTCAGAGCATCATCCTCAAGAAGGTAGCGTGTGCAACAACAGCTGTCTCTCGGTCCTTTTCAGTGACTGTGCTTGTCAGCAAATTGTCACTGCTTGTTACCAGAAAAACGTACATGAAGAACCAGTGTCTAGAGAAATTCTGGAAGCTGCTGTCAGGAGATTCTACCCTCAACGATAAGCTCGTCAAGAAACTTCATTTTTTGTGAACCCCGTTATCTTTTAAAACTACAAGTCATTTTTCCATTGCCATCTGCAGACCGCCCGTGCACTGCCTTATTCATTTGCAGGCGTCCAAGTTTCTAACGCACGTCGTTTGTCCACTCTTCAATTAATTCGTCATCTAAATTTATCTGAAATAATTATCAAGAAATTTCACAAGTGCTTCAACTGCAGAGGAATCCATGTGAATTGCGACATTCTTCTCAGCGCCTCGGAGATTTGGAAATAACTATTACGCATAATCTACCATCACCACTTTTATTTGTTCGTCATTGATGTTGCAGTTTGATAGCTAGCTGCTCTCTGAGTACGGTTAACATAATACAGATTCGGTCATCTACTTGACAACGCAGATAACAGAAACCACCTCCTTATCGCGCAATCGGCCCAGGCTCTATAGACTTCTCTGTCAAACACTTCAGAATAATACATTTGAAAAATAATCTGATTACATAACAGAACTTAATAGTTACTTGTCTTTTTTTTTTACTGGATTTTAAAAGTGTTGTCGACTATAATTGGCAAACGTCTGATTACTCGGGCGTGTAAGAAAAACTAGACGACAATAAAAACTTATAAAATTATCTTAAATGTAGCGAAATAAACAAATACGTGTTCTATACTCTTTGCAAGTCAGTAAAGACGAAATAAATACACGGTAAATGAACGATTACTGATTAGAAACCATATTGAGAGCGATTGTTTTGAATACGACCTACCGGTTTAACTATATTAAGTATCACATATTGTTCACTTCTGAAATTGGAGTGATAAATAGGTTTAAAAGATGTTCTGAAATATTCACTGTAAGTAGAAGTTCTTCCAAATATTGCCATTAATTCTTCATAAAGATTGATCATCAGTTAAAAATTTGACGTGTTTTTACATGGTGCAGTAAGGACAACACAACAGTGCAGCACCTCACACATCGAAAACATTACGAATAAATGGTATGGCACACAGAAAAAACAACTGTAAATGGGAATCACTTCCAGATACGCGTCGTGTAAAATAAAAACAAAAAGAAATTGTAACGTAGCAGAAATGCATTCTGTTTTTAGGCTTGCAGGCTTTCACAAACCTTTTCTAATGGATCAAATCAAAATTTTGGTTCCAAGCCAGACAGTAAAAATCTTAAAATGGAAACTATTGCACAGTGTACTCTGTCCACAGAAAAATATGTGTGATTTTTAATATGTGTGAGCTTCTGCGCAAGTATACCACAAGAAAACAGTAAATAGAAATTCTTCCAAATTTCGCCACTAACTCTGTGTAAAATTGGATCAGCAGTTAAAAATTTCACTTTTTGTTGTATATTGACAGTAAATAAAACAAAACAATACAGAATTTCACACATTAAAAAATCACTAATAAATGGCGTAGCACACAGATAACTCACCTGAAAATGGCAATCATTTCTCGAACGCATCGTGTGAAATATAAATAACATAAAATCGCGATTAATAGCAAAAAACTTATTTATAAACAGATCCTTTGCTTTTACAGTCATAACGCTTTCAAAAATCATTTCTAATGGATCAGATTGAAGAAAATTCGTCCGTGGGATAGTTGTCCAGGTTAAATGGTTTTAAACTGGATTTAAGCCTAACGTTGCTACCTGCTAGACATCTGACTTTAGTAATTGATTATTTATGACGAATATCATTAGCGAATATGTGTACTGAGACGGTGCTGTTAAAAATCCAAACTCCATGAGGAGGCACCTATCTGACGACTGCGAGCGGTCACTACATACCACTCTTACTGCTCGCGTTTGTGTAACCGACTCTTTCTTTCTGAGTGATGAGTTACTCCACAAAATTATTCCATGAGACATTACTGAGAGGAAATACGCGAATTATGCCAGGAGGTTGATTCACTTTGTTTCCGAGCCTGGCCGTTATACGGAGAACAGAAGTAGCTGAACTCAAGTGACTGAGCAGCCCATGCAGTCCCGTAATATGCTTCTTCCAGTTCAAATTGTAATAAGTACTTACAGCCAAAAATTTGGAGCATTCTGTCAAGTTTACTGGCTATTAGAATGAGATTTTCACTCTGAAGCGGAGTGTGCACTGATATGAAACTTCCTGGCAGATTAAAACTGTGTGCCGGACCGAGACTTGAACTCGGTACCGTTGCTTTTCGCGGACAAGTACTCTACCAACTGAGCTATCCAAGCACGTCTCGCGCCCTTTCCTCACAGCTTTACGTCTGGCAGTACATCATCTCCTACCTACAGAGGCAAAGGTCCCGAGTTCGAGCCTCGGTTCGTCACAGAGTTTTAATCTGCCAGGAAGTTACTGGCTATTGCTCGTGTGCTAAATCAATTATTGGTATGACTCTGCTTTTTGTACAGAACTGTTTTCTCAAAATTTGGAGAGAATCTATTTTTAGACAACCACTTTATAAAACTCTGAAAAACGTCATCAGTTTCTTATGCTGCTTTCTCTCTAATGGTGTTTATTAGAACACATCGTCTGTAAAACGTACCAATTTTATTTGTTGATTGTTAAATGAAAAGTCATTCACATACAAAGGGTAAGAGTGAACCTAAAATTGAACCATGAGGGGTTGCATTAAGCGAGGCATAACGCGATCTCCTCCGGAACAATCGTCATTCAAATGCTAGAACTGAACGAGAGACCGTCTGCATAAATATTCTTTATTTACAGAACGAAGATCGACATACTCCAACTCTGCGCCGTTACGCTGAAATGCTAATTATTTGTTTGTTATGCCATTTTTGTTTTATGCATGCCGCCTTCGTGGTGTGCTAGAGAAGTAGCTACTGCTGACCTCTCCTCGTGGGGGACACGCCAAACTTTCTCTTTCGCCGGAAGGAAGGACACCCAGTTACCTCATCGGCTTCTTCCGATGGCCGCCATCTCCTTGGCGATCGCACCGTGCGTATTGTTGTTATGAAACATGCGGCACTACGCCCCAGGATGACTCTGCACGCTGCTTACGAATGACGGGCGTCGACGCGTCCGCTCCCCGCCGACACAAGTCCGGATAATTAATGTGTGTGGCTGTGTGTGTGTGTGTGTGTGTGTGTATGCGTGTATGAGTGGGTATGTCGCGAGGGAACGAGAGTGAGAGTGAGAGTTCGTGTGTGTGTGAGTGTGTGTGTGTGTGTGTGTGTGTGTGGGAGAGAGAGAGAGAGAGAGAGAGAGAGAGAGGACGCCAGTCAGGCGCCACGGTTGTGAGCCCCTGGAGAGAGAACCAGCCGCGTCTGCTCCGGGCGAAACTGCCTCTCCCTGCCCCCCCCCCCCCTCCACCCTTCCCCCCCTCCCCAGCTTACCTCTTTTAAATCATTCGCCTTTCCTGTGCGCAGCGCCCACGCTGCGCGGACGGACTGCTGTGGCCCTTATGGTAATACACGGGTTACGAAAGCATTGGCCACTGGCCCAGCGAACAGACTAATTTTCTTCACGCGTCGTGGCTCCGGTAATGAGAGACCGAAAGCAGGAGGAAGAGGCGAGGGAGGGGCGCAAGAGCGGGCAAGAGAGAGAGAGAGAGAGAGAAAACACGAGAGCGAGAGCGAAGAAGTGCTGGAGGAGGTTGGCGGCATGGCTCTCCCAGTGTTACGTGCCGGACCAGGCGACGGAACGAGATGGACGCAATCAACGAGTAATGCCCGGAAATTGAACGTTTTTTCCTTCTTCTTTCTTATTTTTTCCACCCGTCCTGCGTTAGAATTCTCTGAATTAGCTGCTGAAAGCAGAAGCCATTACGCATCGCAAGACGCACTTTCTAGACGCGGTAAGCGTGCAGCACTGTGTAGTGATTACTTCGGATCGTCGGTTTCGGCGTGTGGCGTCACTCGTTACTTTGGTTTATTCGTGCCGCGTGTTGATTGGTTAGTGCCTTGCGCTGCTGCGCTATCGACGAACGCGAGGTAATTTCGCTTCATCAGAGTGAGTGTTGTACTGCTCTTTAGTTTTCTGTTTCCAGTAATCTGCAGATTCTAAGCGTGTCATTACAAATTTGCGTAACACTTTCACTGAAGTTTATCAAACTTGTTTTATCCATGATATCACGTCGTTTGCACTGACGAAGTAAATGCTGACAGCATCGTTTATTTTTTTCTGTAAGCAAATTCTGTTCGCCTTAAATAGCAGTATTATCCTCTCGGATTTAGACAAAATATCAGCCTGATGCAGTGAGTGGTAACTAGCTATTAAAGTAGAGATTCACAAAGCTGTGTACTTCACGAAACGCAAAAGCAAAGTGTCTTTTGACTACACTATTAATCAGTCACGACTGACTAGAGCCAGTACTGTCGTACAATTACACTGCCGTTTGTGAAAAGTGCAACACCGAGAAGGAATGGCCCGAATACCGCCACACTTGGTGGAAGTGGTGACATGTGTGCAAGCAATACGTGATAAGTTGTAAGTAGGCTGTTTAGGTTTTTATGTTGGTAATGCCACGTAGCGCTCTATATGAAAATCACTGTCTGTGGCTGGTTGGCATTGTTGGAATATTCGCTATTGTAGTGTTGGGCAGGATATGGGGAGAGAGATGGCAGAATTTTGAGAGCGGACGATCTGGACGTGTGTCCATCAGAAAGAGAAAATTTCTAATACCGCATATCATGAACTTATATATATATATATATATATATATATATATATATATATACAGGGTGAGTCACCTAACATTACCGCTGGATATATTTCGTAAACAACATCACATACTAACGAATCGATTCCACAGACCGAACGTGAGGAGAGGGGCTAGTGTAAATGGTTAATACAAACCATAAAAAAATGCACGGAAGTATGGTTTTTAACACAAACCCACGTTTTTTTTAAATGGAAGCCCGTTAATTTTGTTAGCACAGCTGAACGTATAAACAAGTACGTAATCCATTGTAAAATGTTAATTACATCCGGAGATATTGTAACCTAATGTTGACGCTTGAGTACCACTCCTCCGCTGTTCGACCGTGTGTATCGGAGAGCACCGAATTACGTAGGGATCCAAAGGGAACGGTGATGGACCTTAGGTACAGAAGAGACTGGAACAGCACATTGCGTCCACATGCTAATACCTTTTTACTGGTCTTTTTCACTGACGCACATGTACATTACCATGAGGGGTGAGGTACACGTTCGACGGGCGTTTCATAGGACGTGGAGGACGCATAAATTGGCCAGCGCGTTCTCCTGATCTTACACCTCTGGACTTCTTTCTGTGGGGTACGTTAAAGGAGAATGTGTACCGTGATGTGCCTACAGCCCCAGAGGATATGAAACAACGTATTGTGGCAGCCTACGGCGACATTACACCAGATGTACTGCGGCGTGTACGACATTCATTACGCCAGAGATTGCAATTGTGTGCAGCAAATGATGGCCACCACATTGAACATCTCTTGGCCTGACATGTCGGGACACACTCTATTCCACTCCGTAATTGAAAACAGAAACCACGTGTGTACGTATACCTCACCGCTCATGGTAATGTACATGTGCGTCAGTGAAAAAGACCAATAAAAAGGTGTTAGCATGCGGACGTAATGTGCTGTTCCAGTCTCTTCTGTACCTAAGGTCCATCACGGTTCCCTTTGGATCCCTACGTAATTCGGTTCTCTCCGGTACACACGATCGAAAAGCGGAGGAGTGGTACTCAAGGGTCAACTTTAGGTTACAATATCTCCGGATGTAATTAACATTTTACAATGCAACAAACGGCACTGATTACTTATTTGTTTATATGTTCAGATGTGCTAAAAAAACTAACGGGGTTCCATTTAAAAACGTAGGTTTGTGTTAAAAAAACATACTTCCGTGCATTTTTGTATGGTTTGCATTAACCAATTACACTAGCCCCTCTCCTCACGTTCGGTCTGTGGAATCGATTCGTCAGTATTTGATGTTGTTTACGAAATATATCCAGCGGAAACGTTAGGTGACTCACCCTGTATATATGGTGAGTTTTGAACATTATTAAGGTAAATACATTGTTTGTTCTCCATCAAAATCTTTCAATTGCTATGCCTATCAGTAGTTAGTGCCTTCAGTAGTTAGAATCTTTTATTTAGCTGGCAGTATTGGCGCTTGCTGTATTGCAGTAGTTCGAATAACGTTGATTTTTGTGAGGTAAGTGATATATGAAAAGTATAGGTTATTGTTAGTCAGTGCCATTCTTTTGTAGGGATTATTAAAAGTCAGATTGCGTTGCGCTAAAAATATTGTGTGTCAGTTTAGTGTTGAAAAATGGTTCAAATGGCTCTGAGCACTATGGGACTTAATATCAGAGGTCATCAGTCCCCAAGAACTTAAAACTACTTAAACCTAACTAACCTAAGGACATCACACACATCCACGCCCGAGGCAGGATTCGAACCTGCGACCGTATCGGTCACGCGGTTCCCGACTGAAGCGCCTAGAACCGCACGGCCACACCGGCCTGCCAGTTTAATGTTGATCAGAATAAGTAAAGAGAGAAATGTCTGAATACGTTCAGTTCTGCTCAGCCGTTTGAAAATCAAATAACGTAGATGTTTTCCAGCACAGTAAAATATAAATTTTTCGAGGGGGACGTTTCATAACGTTTTGCAGCGAGATGGGGTACACGTAGGCCGAGCAGAGAACCCTCGTGTCGGTCCGATAGGGTCGGTGTTGCGCCTAGTGTACTCGGTGCAGAGCTGTCACACAAGGTCGAAACAATACAGTGAGTGCCAGTGTGCCTCGTAGATGGAAAAGGGAGCCATATCGGCATGTGAGCGAGTTCGAACGGAGCAGAATGATCGGTCTCCGGGAGACGGGGTTGTCATACTGTGACATTTCGGCTCGCACAGGGCATACTGCTACGACAGTGATGCGTGTGTCGAAGCAATGGATAGTTGAAGCTCGTATGCAGAACAGGAACTGGGCCATGGAAGATAACCACAGCACGGGATGACCGTCATCTTGTCCGCATGGCCATAACTGGCTGTACTGGGCCATTTACTGTGTTGACTCGTCGCTGTAGTACTGCAACAGGTGTGAACTTGTCTGCATCGACGGTTGGTCGCCGTCTGCTGCAGGTTGGACTGGTTGCACGCATGCCATTACGTCGGCTTCCATTGTCCATAAACCACAAGTTCCACCGACTGAAATGGGCCAGTGAACACCGTCACTGGGGTGCTGAGTAATCTTTTCGGATGAATCCCGCTTCAACGTGTCCTACAGTGATGGCCGCATACGTGTCCGGCAGTCCCGTCGTGAGCGCAACCTGGAGGGCTGCGTTGTGGAGCGGCATAGCGGACAAACACCAGGTGTGATGGTTTGGGGCGCCAATGATTACAACAACAGATCTCGCCTCTGAACAGCCGCCGGTACCTAACGGCGGCCTGTAGAGCCTGAGGTACTCCCCCTGTTTGAGGCATCTCCACAGGCCAGTTTCAACAGACAGTGCCCGGCCACATATTGCGAGGAATGTACAGGCCTTCTTCGAAGAGCAACGAGTACCATCGCTTTCCTGGCTTCCACGTTTGCCAGACATGTCTGGGATATGGCTGGTCGGCACCTGGTGTGTCACGGTCCTCCAGTAACTGGTGTCATGGATTTGTGGACTCGGATACAAACTGCGTCGATGGAGAGGAACGTATTCAGAACCTTATTGTTTCAATGCCACGGCGTATAGCAGCTCTAATTGCAGCGCAAGGTGGCCAGACGACATAGTAAATAGTAGACTCCAAAGGACATGTACAGATTTGAAAAGTTAATCATTTGTTACTTGTCATGTACCTAAACGGTGGTATTAAATTAATTGAATTCATACCTTTCCTTCTTGGTGTTGCAATTTACACAAGCGGTAGTGTATCTGGGATTAATACTGTGGAGGGATGCGATCGGGAGCGAGTACTTAGGCTCAGTTGTAGGTAAAGGTAAACACATGCGACCGTTAATTGGCAGGTTATTGGGAAACGGCAGTTCGTCTACAAAAGAGATTTCATACGAAACACTTGCACACCCCACACTTGAATACTGTTTGAGTGTTGGGGACCCATATCAGGTCGAAGTAAGAAGGGCCGTCGAGCAAAGAAGAGCAGTGCGAACAGTATCAGTCATCTCTGGCTGGCAGAAGAGTGTAACAGAAATTTTGAAAAGTCCTAACTGACAGAAACAAATATTCTTCACGTACAGTCCTCGTACATGTCCTAAGTTAGGGAAATATTAGCTGTCACATAGACCGGAAGTCTACCATGTCTTGTAAAACTTTAAATGAATGAAGCTTTGACGGGTACACCCTGTACCAAATTCTCGAATATGGAAACATGGAAACGAAATGGTGAATCGTACAACTGGTTACTGCAAGTTCATCTGTCGGCTAGTTGCAATATAATAAATTTCTTACCAGCTGTTTTGGAAGTGTACATTGAAATATCTGTCAAGAAATTTTTGGAAGACAACGTAGAAAAGACTCATAATTTAACCTTTGACGAATTTCAGGACATTCTCTATCACTAAATTGTTCTGTTATCCAACATACGAAGTGTTGCAAAATGTATGTATGCTGTAATGAGTACGATCATTGTAACGGTCGTAGTGCAAAACTGAATTCTGTGTCGCTGTCGGAGGGCGTGAGGCAACAGCTCCGTAATGGGAACATGGCAGCGCAACAGTCGCGAAACCCAGCGGGTGCCGGCACACTTAGCATTATAATATGCGGGCAAATGCCGAGATCCAAATGAGAGGTTGTGCTGAACAGGCGTGGGAAAACGTTCATTACTGAGGCAGTTCATGGCGAAAATCACCACCCCTTTAAGGTCCCGAACCACGCAACGTTACAGCTTGCATAGCTGTTGGCTGCGGAGCTTGTAATGCCTTCTCCGCAAGGTATAGCCAGAGACGTAATCGAAAAATTTCACTTCTCACAACCTTTTAGATAAATTAAAGTCTTGGAGTTCACCTGACACGCACTC
The DNA here is from genome assembly GCF_021461385.2 of Schistocerca piceifrons. Lineage (NCBI taxonomy): Eukaryota > Metazoa > Arthropoda > Insecta > Orthoptera > Acrididae > Schistocerca > Schistocerca piceifrons. The sequence continues at coordinate 447,881,059 of NC_060142.1, forward strand.
GTAAAAAACTTTTGCCCGACACAGTTCAGTTTACTCGATTAAATCTGGAGATGTACCGTCACAATCACGCGATGTATATCGCCCATTATTAAGTTCCACATTCCAAAGATGGAATTGTTTTCTGTAGTGAAATAGTGAGGAATCGCCAGTTTAATGTCATAGAGAGAATTATTTTCGAATGAAATGTCGCTTTCTGTGTGAAAATGCTGAACTGTTTACCGTGTTGTGAGTGGCAGGTTAGCAGTCTTCAGCTCAATAACAGTTGTTATCTATAAATAAAAAAAGTTTCCAGCCGTAGCGTATCTAGTTTCATCAGTAACCACCACACAATCTGTAAAATTGGGTTCTATGGTAAACTGTTGCGAAAACCAAGTAAAGACACTGACAGAAGAAACGCAGCACCAAGAATGTAGAGTAATGTAATTTCGGTATGTAATGGGACACCCTCCTCTGACATTACCTTTCCCTAGAGAAATAAACGACACCAAAAATTGTTTTGAATCTTGTATAGGTAAAAATTATCTCAACTGTTTCACTAAAAGAATTTCATTTGCTTTTGTATACGATGCATTATATTTCAGGCTGAAATCTACAAAAAGAAATTAATTTGTTACAATCGATATGTAGAGCTAGATTTATATCTTCTTTTAGCAATATTTGAAATTATGAATTATCTGGCATACTAAAAATTCCTATTATTAATTGCACAATGTGACGATATTTATTAAATTTATTTCTGGACTCATTTATAAAATAATGATATAACTTGATGAAAATTCTACTTTGTCAAGAAAGTTTGTAGACTCTTTTGTTTTGTAAACTCTTTGGAATTTTGTGAGTACCGCAGAATGTTAGTAGTAGTGGGCATGCCTCTGATAGAATCAGACGTGTTTTTAATTTTGTCAATAACAACGTAATTGTTGGTTTTATGGCAATGGAGATTGTGAAGTCAGTGATATAGAACAATAGGATAAAATAGAAAAAATTCATATCAACACAAAGTACTTCATCAATTATTCACATCAACTGGAACCCACAAAATCAAAATTTCGGCCTCAGGAATGTACCCCTAGACGCGAGAACTGCACCTAACAACAAGAGAAAATGAAGTAAAAAGTTTTTCTTTTGTATATCTCACGCCTCTCGAAGCTTTCTAAACTTTTGCAGCACTTAAAAATTTGATAGTGATGTGAGGGATGGTAAGATTACAGGTAACGCATTTGTCTAGGTAACATATTATATAGGTGATTAACATTGAAAGAAAGATCACAGGTTAATTTTAGCTCGATATAAGCCATTGCAAATGTGAAATGCTGGTACAGTAATAACCGGTCTAACCGCCAGACTGTCGAATGCAAGCATGCAAACATGCGTCCATTGGCTTGTACAGGTGACGGATGTCAGTTTGTGGGAGGGAGTTCGATGCCGGTTGCACTTAGTCGGTCAATCCAGGGACGGCTAGTGCCGGCTCTGAACAACGCTGGAACTGTCGTCCCCTATGTGCTCGGTTGGAGACAGGTCTGGTGATCGAGCAGACGAAGGCAACATGTCGAAACTATATAGAGCATGTTGGTTTTCAACAGCGATTTGTGGGTGACCTTTAAACTGTTGGAAAACACTTTCTGCAATGCTGTTGATGACTACAGCACAATAGGTAGAATCACCAGACTGACGTACAAATTTGCAGTCAGGGTGGGTGGGATGACCACGAGATTGCTCCTGCTGTCACATGAAGCCACACAACAGTCCGTAACTCAAAGTGTAGATCAAGTGTGTCCAGCACGCAGACAGGTTGGTTGTAAGCCCTCAACTGCCCTCCTCCTAACCATCACTGACACCGAGGCAGAACCATGTTTAATCAGAAAATGCAACAGACGTCCACCCTGCTCTCCAATGAGCGCTCGCTTGACACCACTGAAGTCGCAAATGGCGGTGGATTGGGGTCAGTGAAATAAATTCTACTACAGGGCGTCTGGCTCGGAGCTGTCCTTGAAGTAAACGTTTTGTAACAGTTCAATTTGTCACTGTGGTGCCAATTGCTGCTGCAGATGCAGTGCGATACGCCAGAACCACACGCCGTACACGATGGTCTTTCCTTTCTGTAGTGCCAGTGGCCGTCCGAAGCCCGGTCTTCTTGCGCCCTACATTGTCGTGTCCACTGCTGCCAACAATGATGTACAGCGGCTACATTCCTGCTTTTCGTAGTCCTAACACACGACCTCGTTCAAACTCGGTGAGGTGTTGATAATGTCATCTTTGTTCCCTTAAAGGTATTCTTCAGTAACATCAACTAGCCACTTCCAATCTCAAAGGTAACTAATGAGCATGACCGTTACATCATGTATTTAAAGCAAACCTGATTTGCATCATTATAGTGTCGCTAGTAGCGCCATTCATTTGCGACTGGTGCGAAATTCGAATAGGTATCATATTTCAGCTGTAGAAACACGCCTACCGATTTTCGTTTATATCGGACAGCTCCTTCTTGGAGTTGCGATTTGTTTTCCTTAGTGTACATTCGCTATTGCAGGTTGTGGGGAGGGCTATCGAGTAACGTTAAAATGGTTATATCCGTCCACTGTCGTATAGGCAATAGCGTTGCTGTTGTACAATTCTATAAAAAACTTCTGGTGAACTCTGTGCTGCGAATAATCCTGAAACACAAGAACTAGCATTTTCATTGAAGTCATAAAAAAAAGAGTGCAAGGCGATCGTTACCACATTCCATCTCTTGCGTTTTAAGGGGGGTAGGACGTCAAACGGGCCGACTTGGAGCAGGAGAGGCACCACAGGACATTTTATTTTCTACTGTCTGTACTTTTACAAATAAATTCATAAAACTTTGTCAGCATGACGATGAAGGATTCAGGATTCACACTCATAGCAGTGGAAATGCAAAAACATAACAAAATAATTTTTTTTAGATATGAAATTTCATCATTTTTTCACTTACTGTTGGCTGCATTTGTTGCTATAAGTTCATTTTTCTTCACAAGTAAGAGAGATTCTTTGATGAATTTTGCACAACATACAAACCATACCTACAGGTGTATGAAACTCTAGAATTTTCCAAATCTATTAAAAACTATGGTAAAAATTGAGATAATTAACTACAAAATTTGATTTTTTTCTAAACATAAAGTTTAAAACGTAACAGCTCATTCATTTTTTCACAAATTAAATAGATTCTAGAGTTTCAGAGACCTGTAAGTATGGTTTGTAGGCTGTGCAAAATTCATCGAACAGCCTCTCTTATTTATGAAGAAAAGTGTACCTATAGCAACAAATGCAGCCAATAGTAAGTGAAAAAATGATGAAATTTCATATGTAAAAAAATTATTTTGTTATGTTTTTGAACTTCCGCTGCTACGAGTGTGAATCCTGAATCCTTCCTGGTCATGCTGACAAAGTTTTATAAATTTACTTGTAGAAGTATAGACAGTGGAAATTAAAATGTCCTGTGGTGCCTCTCCTGCTCCAAGTCGGTCCGTTTGACGTCCTACCCCCCTTAAACGACACACCTTCTCGGTAGAGTGCAATCCGCCTCCACATGTCAACGTATCGCTTCTGCTACATTACAGTGTTAGAAACTGATTTCTGGCGGTTCTCTTCCTATTTTGTTATCTGGATGAGCCACAGTTTCAGATGTTCTGCCCAACACAGTGGAAACAACTCAATTAAGGAGAAGAGGGGGGATACCTAGTTTGCAGTTCAGACGACTGTATGCTCTAGTGTGCCGACAGAGGCAGAATCTTTCGTATCTCAACATTAACGATGCGGCGAACTTGGCTTCGCCAGCGAATGCAGTAGCCCACAGATGCTTTGTAGACTGTTATTCAAGCAAGAACTGAAGTGGAAAGGATAAATCGAGTATAAAGCAAAATGTGGGTAAAGATGATTCATTTTTCTTTCCTCTCAACTGTCGATACATATGACAAACAATCGTTCGTAATTTCGCCTGCTTATGTGTAAGATTAATGTCTATAAGGTGATTTAAAATGTCACAAAGACAAACTGATGTTATTTTAAACTGACAGAAGCGTCACTTTGGTTCCTTGTACTCGACTCAAAATCACATTAACGGGAAGTGTTGACTACTTTTTAGCCAATGGTAGTGACCTCCTCTGTTGATGTTTCCTTATCACATAATCGCTCGTTCCTCTAGTTCTTCAAGCCCGTTTTTCAACCTCCATTGCTCATTTAATTTTTCATAAGTTTTCTGTTGTAATCTAGCTATTTCAAAATTCATCCTTACAAAATAATTTATCTGTTATGCTCGTCATCCGAGGATTGTTTAGAGGAGAGGTTATGGGAATCACACCATTCTTCATAACGCTCTCACACTTGAGGATTAGTCAATCTGAGTAGAGTTTGATTCCAGCGGTGGCGTGTCTTTCTGTCTAGCTGTTGAAGCCTACCTATATGTATGCTGTCTGTCTTAATTTTCCCTCCTTTAAGAAAATACATTTACCTGTACCATTGGAGAATACGTTACTTGCGGATATGGCTTCATCTGTAATCGAGGAAGGGACAAATGTAAGTACTGTAAAGGATAAGCTCATTCGAGAATGTGCTTTCAGTTTTCTGTAGGAAAAGGGACAAGCGAAAGGAAAAAAATATCGACGCACCACGAAGGACCAAAAAAGGGGTAGATGTGACGTCCACGTACAGACAAACAAATGATTTCAGTTTCAGAAAAATTGGATGATTTTTTCAAGAGAAAGAGCTTCACAAATTAAAAAAGTCAATAACGCGTTGGTCCGTCTCTGGGCATTATGCAGCAGTTATTCGGCCTCACATTCATTGATATAGTTTTTAGATGTTCTTCTGAGGCATATCGTGCAAAATTCTGTCCAGATGGAGGGTTAGATAGTCAAAATTCCGAGATGGTTGGAGAGCCCTGCCCATAATGCGCGAAACGTTCTCAACTGGGGAGAAATCCAGCGACCTTTCTGGCCAGTGTGAAGTTTGGCAATCACGAAGACAAGCAGTAGAAGCTCTCACCGTGTGCAGTCGGGCATTTTCCCGCTAAATGTAAGCACAGGATGGCTTGCCATGAAGGGCAACAGAATAGGGCATAGAATATCGCCAATGTGCTTGTGTTGTAAGAGGACCAAAGGAGTTCCGGTATGAGCGAAAATGCACCGTAGACTTTCCTTGCCGGCACCTGTGGTCGAGCGGTTCTAGGAGCTTTAGTCGGGAACCGCGCGCCTGCTACGATCGCAGGTTCGAATCCTACCTCGGGCATGGATATGTTTGATGTCCTTAGGTCAGGTTTAAGTAATTCTAAGTCGATGGGACTGATGACCTCAGATGTTAAGCCCCACAGTGCTCAGAGCCATTCGAACCAATTGAGACCTTCCTTCCTAATCATCGAGTCGTATGGCGGACGACAGTCAGATTGGTATCCCAACTCTGTCCGGTGCGTCTCCAGATACGTCTTCAGCCTGCAACTTGACTTGAGTAGAATTCTCTTCAGTGATGACTCCCTCTTCGAACTGAGCTTCGATGACCAGTAAAGGCGTGTCTCGAGAGGCCTGGGATAGTGGTGAGATACAAACCTGAGTGTCGCCCTCCATATGGCCCGACACTCAGGGGTCATGGTTCAAGGGGGCCATTTCATTTCATAGCAGGACTCCTTTGAAACTTCCTGGCAGATTAAAACTGTGTGCCAGACCGAGACTCGAACTCAGGACCTTTGCCTTCCGCGGGCAAGTGCTCTACCAACTGAGCTACCCAAGCACGACTCACGCCCCGTCCTCACAGCTTTACTTCCGCCAGTACCTCGTCTCCTACCTTCCAAACTTTACAGAAGCTCTCCTTCGAAGGTACCGAGTTCAAGTCTCGGTCCGGCACACAGTTTTAATCTGCCAGGAAGTTTCATATCAGAGCACACTCCGCTGCAGAGTGAAAATCTCATTCAGGACTCCTTTGGTTGCCACACGCAGCACAGTGATACGTCGAAGATATTCTGTTCCCTATTGTATTGCCCTTGTGGCGAGCCATCCTGGGCATACACTTCAGCAAGACAATGTCCTCCCGCACGCAACGAGAGTTTCTATTACTTGCTTGTCTTGGTGCTTGCCAAACCGTTGTTTGGAAAGCAGGGTCGCTGGATCTCTCCCCAGCTGAGAACGTTTCGAGTGTTATGGGCAGAGCCCTCCAACCATATCGGGATCTTGATGATCTAACGCGGCAGTTGGATAGAATTTGGCACAATATCCCTTAGGGAGACATCGAACAACTCTGTCAATCCATACCCGAACAACAGCTTGCATAAAGGCCAGAGGTGGACCAAGACGTGATCGATTTACTCAATTTGTGAAACTCTTTCTCTTGAATAAATTTTGAATAAATATTCCAGTTTTTTTCTGAAACTGTAATAATTTATTTGTCTGTGCATATACATCACATCTGCGATTTCCGTCTCATTCGGATGATTCCTTCGCGTTTCCTCGTTTATTTGTCACAGGGTATATTTTGAAAGTGTAGATAAGTTCTATTCCTAATGAGTGAAGGGAGGAGATTTTAGTGTGTCTTTTCATCTTTGTACTCTGGTTCAGCTAGCCACCTTATCAGATTTAAAAATACATCTTTTCAATTAATGAATGTGCACATACCTGTGTGTGGGCAATTAATGAATGTGCACATAACTGTGTGTGTGTGTGTGTGTGTGTGAACGTATGTATGTTAAGCACCATAGTCACCTGGTTGTGTATCGAACAAATGGCACACAAAAAATAGGAGAGGCTGAAATCTTAAAAAGGCACAACCATTCGGCTGGTGTCTTTTAGTTCCGGGCACCAGCCTCCAGAACGCCTTCACGAATCTGGACCTCTTCCTTGCTTCCGTGAAACTTCCCTCAGAGACTCGTAAATGTCCCCCGATATTGTGGCCAGCCACCATAGGAAGTGCTGTCAACCGCTGACTACATTGCTCAAATGGTTCAAATGGCTCTGAGCACTATGGGACTCAACATCTTAGGTCATAAGTCCCCTAGAACTTAGAACTACTTAAACCTAACTAACCTAAGGACAGCACACACACCCATGCCCGAGGCAGGATTCGAACCTGCGACCGTAGCAGTCCCGCGGTTCCGGACTGCAGCGCCAGAACCGCTAGACCACCGCGGCCGGCTACATTGCTCCCGCCTTGTACTGGTGGACAGAGAAATCCTTCCATCGGCGGTTACAAAAATATGACGTGCAGCGTACACACATACAGCTACGGACCAGCAGTTAGTTACGTTCAGTGTCTGCAGCCTGCTCGGTATATGAGAGATATTCGGAAAGTAAAGTCCAATAGGTCGCGAAATGGAAACTACGGTTGCTTCGCACAGATGTCTCGGGCAATGTCTTTAGCATACATGTCGATCGCGTCTCGTTGCTCTTTTCCATTCTGAGCACACAGCGAACTTGTAAAGATCCCTAGGAAAATAGTGTCTCTCGCCAAGTATAGGTGCCCGTTGGGAGTTTTAGCCCGATTTCATGCAACTCCACGTAACGTAATTGTCATGTATTTTCTTCTTCTCACTACAATTCACAGTAGCACAGTGCAGGGCAATGAGAACGCCCCTGCACCATTGTCGGTGGAAAATGTTCGATCACTCACAATAGAGGCCGGACTGGGCTCTCTGATGCTCACCTCTGCTCACATGAATCATTTGCTATGAAGCCATCATTTTGGCACAGACAGCGAGTAGCAAATCACCGTAGAGAAATAGCTGCCTTCTATGACGGGGGCATAGGGAAGTTGGTACAATGTTATGACAAACGTCTAATTCGTGGTGGTGACTATGTAGGAAAGTAGCTGGAAGGTACAGAAAACTGTTGCAAATAAAACTTTTCTGATTTTCACTTTCAGAACAGCCCTCGAGTTCTCTGAAGACTACCTTGCGACTTACCAATCCCTGATTACGGGAACAAGGACCAATAACAGGGTGTCCGCCAGTATTACAATCAGTGATACTTCAAAATCATAGACTGCCAAAGACAGCAAAATTATTTAGATATCCTTGTGTTAGGTTTCGGACATCAAATTTGTGCATTATAATGTACCCAAGTCAAGTACCATTCATGAACATACTCTAGGTAAATGATATTTGTTATTGTGTTGTCACATTCCTGTTATGCCACCCTGTCAGCGAATGTTTAATAACCATGGCATGCCATGGTTACCATTAAGGAACTACATCAGGGAGATTCTTTCCTGCTACCATGGATTTTTCGGCTGGATTTATAGTGGTATTCAGGTGGTATTCACAAAAACCATACTAATCACAGAGACTGTCAGTGTGCTAGCTGCAAGAGCTATTGTCGGCCCACTCTTCACAACACTGAGGACTTTGTTCCCGAATACTTCGATGTTCGCCCACCACTACTTTCCTTATTCCAGGTGGTCATAATATAGTTCAACCGCTGGGCAATGTACGATAAGCTTTGCGAAAGAGACTATGCCTTCTTCTATGACGCTATAATGGTCTGAAAGAGAGCTACCACAATTTAATGATGAGGATATAGAGTTAAAAGCAATTTGCTTTACTTACATTGCCGATGAAAGCAATATTTTCAGCGTCTCAATAAAAACGAGGAAATGCGCGGTGCCTGGTGATAGCGCTGGGCTGCTGCGCCAACAGGAAGACAGGAGGCGACGTGCGACGTGCTGTCTGGGTGCCGCTTCCGCCCGCACAGTGGCTGCGCTTTGATCTCGCCGCGCGCCCCGCTGACGCGTTGACGAGACGCGAATCGCGACCGCTGAATCACTGCCGGCTAACAAATTGCTACTACCGCTCATTTTACAATCAACGCCTCTCTGCGCTGTCAGGCTGCCACGAGCAAAGGCCGGATAGAAAAGGGAGCGCGTGTCATGTCACACGGGAACGGGTAACCAACGCTCTTGTGTTAACCTGTAATCAGTGGATGATCATAGAAACACTTGTTGCAGCTGGGATTCACAGTCATAAAATTTTTTTTTAAGAACATCATCTTTACGCCAGTGACTGTTATACGTTATTATTACAGTATTGCAATTTCGGCCTTAGGCCATTATCAAGTGCTGCTGAAAAATACAGGATGTTTAAGAAAATTATTTTACAGATGGAAACTTCCTGGCAGATTAAAACTGTGTGCGCCGACCGAGACTCGAACTCGGGACCTCTGCCTTTCGCGGCAAGTGCTCTACCATCTTTTTTTTTTTTTTTTTTTTTTTTTTTTTTTTTTTTTTTTTTTTTTTTTGAAAGAAAACAAAGACTCCGATTATACTGGTTTCTCCTTCCAGTAAACAAAAATGAGTGTCCTTCGTCTTGTTGGCGAAGAAGCAATCCTTTGGAACAAAAAAAATTTTTTTTTCTCAAAGCCAAAATCAAATTTCTTTTTCCTTGAATAACAAACTATGAGGAAGAAATAAGGAAAAGCTTTTTAAGTCGTCATGCGACTTGTAGTTAAAGTCTAGTTCTTACAGGAGCTCCTGAAGTGTATCCGCCTACAGCATGCCAGCTCGTCCAAACGTGTCTTCTCATGGCGTAGGCGTGAGTTCTGGGTAGCAGATCTATTCAGTTCGGTTCGTTTTATACAGTTTTCAGCTTCTCAGGGCTTGGACGTTCCAGCTACTAGGTGGGTCATCGAAAGTGCTCCGTAAGAAATTAGAAAAATATAGTTTGTAGCGTGGGTTGCGTATCAGGACGCAGTGACGTTCGTTGAGATAAGTCCAATATCCTATCGTAGACTTGTCGCCTGAAGTAAAAAGATAGCGGATCGTGTGGCCACAGATCCAATTCACAGAGTTAGTTTTGGCGGAGGGGTAGAAAGTCTTATCGGGGTACAAAAGCATGTGGACGTCGATCTGAGCCGGTGTCTGGCGAGTAAGAAACGCCAAAATTCGCCGCGCAAGTGTCCAGACGTCTAGCGCTGTGCCACAGTGGAACCGGTGGACATCCGTGTCATCCACGCCACAGTGGGTGCAGACGGATGAATCGGCGAGATGGATGCGGTGCAGACGATCTCGGTTAACTTGTTTGCCATTCACGGTGATGTACCACGCTGATTGAACGTCTGATTCGAGAAAACGCGCATGGATCGCCTTCCATATGTGTCGCCACACGTACTGTGGATACTTACGTTCGATGGGGTTGGACGGACGGCACTGTTGTAACAATTCGGAGACTGTTTTCGTGAGGTACAAACGTGGAAGTGGTAAGGACCGGTAGATATAACTGAACTCCAGGAAAAATCGTTGGATGTAATAAAAGGGGGTTGGAATGGTCGATATCAATACTGAGGCGGACAAGGAGGCCGGTGCAAGGTTGTGAAGCAGGAGGCTAGTAAGGCTCTGCGGGCAACGATGCCAAAGTTTGAGTTGGGAGCTGACGTATAGTGCCTTGACACGAGTCGGCACGTGGATGAGTCCCACCCCGCCACGATCTCGTGGCAGTGCAAGGGATTCATACTGCACCTTGAATAACATCCCCGAGCTGACGAAGGAGCCGAAAGCCATCAACAGTCGTCGCGCCAGGAGATTTGGAACTGGTAGTACTTGAGCCACGTGTGGTATACGGGAAGCATGATACATGTTCACGTATTGCGCGCGTTGGATAACGTCGAGAGCTCGTAGCCGGTGATCTGCGAGATTTGCTCTGATTGTCTGTAGCAAGCGTCTACCATTGATAGCCGCTGAGCGGCGCAGGTCTGCTGTGAAATCAAGTCCAAGACACCGTATGGTGGCGGCGATACTAAGGGGGGCAGCGCATCTCTCCGGCAAGCCCTCACCAATGAGCAGGACCTTGGATTTTGACACGTTGAGGCAGCTCCCCGACGCTTCGCCGTAAGTCGCCACCCATGTCAGTGCTGCTCGTACTTCATCTTCACTGCGCAAATATAGTCTATGTCGTCTGCGTAGGCTGTACAACAAAAACGGTGGCCTTGCACAGCCATGCCTTCCAAACGTTGGCGCATGCCCTGGAGCAGGGGTTCCAAGGCGAAAGCATACAAAATCGTGGAAAGAGGGCAACCTTGCCGTACAGATCGTGCGATGACCAGGGACGGTGTAAGACGACCATTGTACATGATTTTAGAGGTTGCACTACTCAACAGGCGCATAACCACTGTTACAAAACCGCCAGGAAAACCCATATGCTGAAGAACTGTCCGTAAATAGAAGTGGTCAACACGGTCGAAAGCCTGGCTAAAGTCCAGTGAAGCCAAGGCGCCAGGGAGACGCTGATGATGCGCTAATGCTATCGTGTCTCTGTAACGGCAAAGGGCCGTACGGATGTTGTTGTCGCCTCCTAGGGAAGTCTGGTCGCAGGATGTGACGTAACGTGCGACCTTCTTGAGTCGCGATGCCAGTAGCCGTGTGAATATTTTCATGTCGCTGTTGACCAAAGTAATTGGTCGATAGTCCTGGACCCTTGATAACCCGCGCGGTTTATGTACGGGGATAATAATTCCTTCTAGAAAGGCGCTCGGGACCACTGTCCTCGGTGACATCAGCTCTTGTGCGATTGCCGTCCACGTGGAAGCCAACAAATACTGAAAACTTTTATAAAATTCGATGGGTATACCGTCAGGTCCAGGAGACCTGTTATCGGAACCCGCCTTGATAGCATCTACCACTTCATCTGTGGTTACGTCGTCTTGGAGGTCATGCACAGCATCCTCCGGAAGAGTGTTCGTAGTGAGCTGAGCGACTTCTGTGATCAGTGCTGCAGAATGCGGTACGGCTGCGTATAGCCGGGCAAAATGAGCATGGAGAGCACGACCGATGCTTTGTTGGGTGTCGTGCCGGCGCCCTTCCACATCAGTGAGGACTTGGATCAGAGCTCGTCGTCGTCGTTGTCTTTCCTGAAGGAGGTGGTACATCGACGGACGTTCTTGAGGGATTCGATTAGAAGCTCGAGAACGGACTACAGTGCCTTCCAAGTTACGCCGCATGATCAAGGAGATCTGCGCCTTCGTGCGATGGACCATCGACTGCCGGGCTGGCGAAAAAGGCATCGTCGCACAGTCACGTAGAATGGTGTAGTAGAAGTGCAGGGTATTAGTTTGCCACGCCTTTAATTCCTTTCCAAAACTCATCAGAGTCTTCCTCAGGGTCGGCTTTGCACAGGAGAGCCACCATGATAAGGTGGAGTCATAGGCTTCTCGACGATGGTGGCAGCGTGCCCACGCTTCTTCGACCATACGGCGACAGTCTGAGGAGGTCAGGTGAGCGACATTGAGTTTCCACAGACCACGACTATGCCACACTTGCTGTCGGGCGAGAGTGACGTCACAGAGGTATGCATAATGGTCTGAAAAGGCCAAGGGCCAGACTTCCGCATGACGTGTGCCATCAGCAAGGGAGCGGGTAACGTAGATGCGATCTATGCGGCTTGACGAGTGAGAGGTGTAGAATGTATAGCCCGGTTGAATTCCGTGGAGCTTCTTCCATGTGTCAACAAGTCGGAGACGGTCGATGACCACTGAGAGAGATGCACAAGGGGAATGTCGCGGGAGTTGGTCCGCGGGCTCTTGTGTCGAGTTAAAATCCCCACCGAGTACCAAATCGTCCTGCGGACCGGTGAAGAGGGGTGTGACGCTTTCGGCAAAAAAAGTTTGTCGGTCATGACGGCGGCCAGTGCCGGACGGAGCGTAGATATTAATAATACGCACGCCGAACAGTGTGAGGGCCATACCTCGCGCAGTGGGGAGGTAGATGACGTCCTCTGCAGGGAGTCCGTCGCGTAGCAGGATGGCGACGCCGCTACCGGTATCGGATGCGGGGGAAACATGGGCGTTGTATCCGGTGGGAACTAGGAAGTCAGCCACAAACACCTCTTGTAAGAGTGCTATATCCACATCCGCAGAGTAAATAGTGTCTCTGAACATAGCCAGTTTATGGGGGGCACGAATGGTGGCGAGATTCATCGTGGCGATACGATATTGCTGCGTGCGGCCATCCTCAGTATGTGCAGAACGTGCGGTAGAAGTAGCCGGCAGGTGGAGACCCGCCGGTGGTCCCGCAGTGGTGATAATTACTGGCGGGGCGCCAGCCCCAGTGTCGCCGAGGTGGACTCCTGTGCAGACACGCTGGCAGGCTGTTCCGCTTCTTCTTCAACGTCATCGGCCCAGGAAGCTGACGACGTGGACATGTGACGGTCACGTACTTCCGGAACGGGTGTTGTGGATTCCGCAACATGAGTGGCAGGGGGACCGCCGTCATCATTCGTTGACAACGGCGAGGACACGTCCCTGGCTGGGAGAGTAGGCGTCACCGGAGGGGCTCCTGTTGCTGCCACATCGCGTGACTGGACGCAATGTGGGAGATCACCGTCAGACATCAGGTCAACATCTCGTGGGGCCGTCTGAGAAAGGGCGTCATCGGAAGGCGTTCGTCGTCGTTTCCTGTGTTTGCGAGGCGACCGCTGTTTTCTGATGTGGCCTTCTGAATCAGAATGTGGTCGCCCGTCGTCTGACGCCGAACCCGTCTGGACAAAGGCAGACGTCGGCACGACACCGAGGTCGACGTTCATGGTTCCAACAGGAACATCGGTTTCGGTCTGCAAACCGGACGGTCCTGAAGCGAGCACTGGAGGTGACGCCGTGCTTGTGTCCTCGGCGCGTTGTGCTGCGGCGGATGGCGTTGACGATGCTGCTGGCGCAATCGAGATTGGTACGACGGGGTCCTGTGCAACCTTGGCGTAGGTGATGGGTAAGGACGTGACCGTCGAAGCCTGAGTCTCTTCACGTAACGGCGTCTGTATTAAACGGCGGTGTAAGCATTCGGAACGTACATGTCCCTCCTGGCCACATCCTGCGCACGTTCGTGGCTGTCCATCATACATGACGATGGCCCTCACACCGCCAATCAGCAGGTACGATGGGACATGTTTCGTCAGCTCAATTTTTATTTGCCTGACGCCATTTAATACGGGGTAGGTCGTAAATGTTTGCCACTTCTCCGCGACGTGACCCAAGACGGTGCCATATGGTTGGAAAGCGGCAATGACCACATCCTGAGGCACCTCGAACGGGAGTTCAAACACCCGCAATGTCCGGAGACCGAATCCAGCATGGGCGACTGTCACAGCACCCATATGTCCATCAGAGTGTTTAAATTTTAGTCCGGTGGCATGACGGTGAATTATGTCATTGCAAATTTCCTCCGTCGACATCTTGATGTAGACAACACTTCCAGTGATGGAAAAATGTGTGCCGATTACGTCCTGGGGGTTCAAACGTAGATCCTCACGTATGAACTGTTCGACTTCGAAAGCTCTGGGTCGTGGATGTTCGGCTTGAAACGTTACTTTGATCGTTGCACGGCGGTACGAGTGCGCCATGGTGTACGTTAGTACTGGACTCGATAGATACAAACACCGCGACGCGGAAGTAAACACCGCCAAGAGCGGAGCGTCACACGGCGCGCGGAGCAGCTCCGCACGCTAGCACGGCTGCGAGCCGACACCATCTGAGCTACCAAAGCACGACTCACGCCCGGCCCCCACAGCCTCATTTCCGCCTTACTTCTGTGGGGGGCTGGGCGTGAGTCGTGCTTGGGTAGCTCAGATGGTAGAGCACTTGCCCGCGAAAGGCAAAGGTCCCGAGTTCGAGTCTCGGTCGGCGCACACAGTTTTAATCTGCCAATTGTGTGATTGGATTGAAGAGTTCTTAGATAACAGAACGCAGCATGTCATTCTCAATGGAGAGAAGTCTTCCGAAGTAAGAGTGATTTCAGGTGTGCCGCAGGGGAGTATCGTAGGACCGTTTCTATTCACAATATACATAAATGACTTTGTGGATGACATCGGAAATTCACTGAGGCTTTTTGCAGATGATGCTGTGGTGTATCGAGAGGTTGTAACAATGGAAAATTGTACTGAAATGCAAGAGGATCTGCAGCGAATTGACGCATGGTGCAGGGAATGGCAATTGAATCTCAATGTAGACAAGTGTGATGTGCTGCGAATACATTGAAAGATAGATAAACTCCAGTGGAAGACTCTGCAGGAGAGACGCTCAGTAGCTCGGTACGGACTTTTGTTGAAGTTTCGGGAACATACCTTCACCGAAGAGTCATGCAGTATATTGCTCCTTCCTACCTATATCTCGCGAAGAGACCATGAGGATAAAATCAGAGAGATTTGAGCCCACACAGAAGCATATCGACAATCGTTCTTTCCACGAACAATACGATACTGGAATAGAAGGGAGAACCGATAAAGGTACACAGGGTACCCTCCGTCACACACTATCAGGTGGCTTGCGGAGTATGGATGTATATGTAGATGTAGATGAAGTTTCATATCAGCGCACACTCCGCTGCAGAGTGAAAATCTCATTCTGGATTTTACAGATTCACTATATATCTCGACACGAATCTCTCCTTTCGGCAGTGGTCTGTGAAACATTTCCACACCTGTAAACCTGAAACGTCCCCTTTGGAAAATTTATGAATTACTCTGATGATAAACCTCTTACGTTATTTCATTTTCAAACAGCTGAGCAGAACTGAACGTACTCAGACATTTCTCTCTTTACTTATTCTGATCAACACTTAACTGACACACAATATTTTTAGCGCACCGCAATCAGACTTTCAATAATCCCTACAAAAGAATGGCCCTGACTAACGTTAACCTATACCTTTCACGAATCACTTACCTCACAAAAATCTTCCTTACTCGAAAACTGCTGCAATACAGCGAGCGCCACTACTGCCAGCTAAATAAAAGATTCTAACTACTGAAGGCAATAACTACTGATAGGCATAGTTAGCAAATAAAAGATTTTGATAGAGAACAAACAATTATTTACCTTAATAGTGTTCAAAAGTCATAATATATATATATATATATATATATATATATATATATATATATATATATATATCAGTTCATGATATCCAGTATTACGAATTCAGTCTTTCTGGCGGACATACATCCAAATTGTCCGCTCTTAAAATTCTGCCATCTCTCTCCCCACATTCACCACTGCTGGCGGCTCACCTCCAACTGCGCAACGCTATGCGCTGTTCACATCCAACTGCCCAACACTACAATAGCGAATACTTCAACAATTCCAACCAGCCACAGACTGCACACAGCACAGACAGTGTTTTTCATACAGAGCGCTACGTGGTGTTACCAACATAAAAACCTAAACAGCCTATTTACATAGCTCCCATGCTCCCCACAAAAATTTTTACGAATTGTTTTGGGCAGTGGCCAATACAGATTTGAATTTTTTTTTTATAATTACGATAACAATGAAATCAAATGCACACACTTATTGATATACTGTTGGTCAAAAGCAAAGATTTTCTCACAGTCCATAAAGACAGTCTTGATCGTTCATCACAGTAAAATTGCAGTGTTTTTCTCAAAGCGGTAAAAGAAAACGCACACAGAAGTAGTGGATTTCCATGCAGCCTTGAAGAAGTAGTGTAGTCCTTCCAACAGAAAGACAGTGCTAACTCTTGACATGCAGACAGGAAATGGGCCACAACAGAGCAAACTCACAGCACGGTCAGTGATTTTCATACAGAGCGCTACGTGGTGTTACCAACATAAAAACCTAAACAGTCTACTTACAAACCTAGGTCCAGACGTCTGTGTACTACAGACGCACATTGTCGACGCACTGTTCGAGCAGTGGTGGCCAAAAATCATCCAGGGACGAAATCGAGGTACGTGCTGCACGTACTGCGTCACCAGCGACCATTGGGAGCGGTCTGCTAGCGGCAGCATTAAGAGCACGATACCGCCAAGTATGGCTACTCCGGTGATGTCAAAGAGCTGACTGCAAAATGGAATGGCGCTCTGTAGTCGCCAGTGGTGAGAGTAAGCCCTGTCTGTATGCGAGTGATGGACGTGCACGTGTACGGCGTGGACCTGGTGAGCTCCCGATCCCAGAATGCATTCTCTCACGACACACAGGTTTTATCCCAGGCATCATGGCGTGTGTGTGTGTGTGGGGGGGGGGGGGGGCATCAGCTAGAACTCGAGGTGGACTTTGGTATTTCTGCGGGTAAAGTAACTAGTACCAGCTATGTTGCACAGGCAGTTATCAGCGCGCTGTTGCCATTTGTTCCACAGGAAGGTGATGCACCTTTTCAGAAGGACACTGTGCGTCCACATACGGTTGCTGCGACGCAAGGTGCTCCTCGTATTGTATAACAACTACTCTGGTCAGCAAGATCACCAGATCTCTCCCCAGTTGAATACATACGGGACATGATGAAAGGGAAACGTCCACTTTCTGCGGGGCCTGCAAGAACCATTGCGGAATTGGGAAAAAAAAAGTGAAAGATATTTGGGACACTCTATCAGTCTATCAGAGGATGCCATTTTGCATCCGTAATGTCGTTTGTATGCGAGAAAACACTCCTGCGTTGACACCATAAGGGGTACATTGTGTACTGATGTGTCCGTTTTGGCTTTTCTTACTGTGACATGTGTGTTCCGTTTTGCATGAGTTTGTTTTGATATACTCTGAAAATAATGAACCACTTGTCACCTCACTTGTCAATCACACGACCTTGTCGTTGAGGGTGCTGGATTTTCTTTCGGCCTTGCATATTAGCAAGAAATAAACATCAGTAGATAGTAGGGTTCAGGACAATATTGTAGTGATGTGTTTGTGTCAACATCTGACTCCGTATTGACATCTCTAATGCACTTTTAATAAGCTAATTAATTACAAATCTCATTTTGTAGAATGAAATAATTTTTTTAAATTTGATGCAAAGACATTTTAACATGTTTCTATGATCTTAGTATTAATAATCAGAGAAAATTAATTTTTCCAGCTATTTAACACAGTTACTGCATTTTCGAAACTAAAATGAAATAAATCTGTAAACTGAAAAAATGGTACATGCTGAAGGAATGAAAGTAGGGGAGTAGATGCAGGAATCCTTCATAGCCGTCCTAAGCAAGGTCCTGTGGAAGGCAATATGCTGTTGCTTTCCTCCGAGTTGTTCTGAAGTGTCATGTGCGTATCTGTATCGTATGGATAACTGTCATGAGTACTTATGCGCTGTAGTGTTGTTTGGGTTGTTGTGGATGAAGGGAAGTGAGAGGATGAAACTCGCTGGCTGGAAATAGCTTACACCTTTAGAATAGCAACAAGGCGGCAATCGAGCTTAATGTATCCGTCAGACGCTAGGATTAGCATCGGCGGTGTCAGATGCTCTCACTTCATGAGACACTATAAAGAAGTTTGGAATTAAACCAAGACGTTAGTGACAAAGAACTTTACGCGACCGCCTTCCCACACCTCACAGGCCAAATAATGGCAGTGAAAATTTTCCACCACCGGGATTAGAACACGTGAGGCAATACTGACCTTACGACTTATCTTAGAAGAAAGATTAAGGAAACGCATACCTACATTTCTAGCATTTGTAGACTTAGAGAAAGCTTTTGACAATGTTGACTGGAATACTCGTTCTAGAGGTGGCAGGGGTAAAATAAAGGGAGCGAAAGGCTATTTGCAATTTGTACAGAAACCAGATGGCAGTTATAATGGTCAAGGGGTATGAAAGGGAAGCAGTGGTTGGGAAGGGAGTGAGACAGGGTTGTAGCCTATTCCCGATGTTATTCAATCTGTATATTGAGCAAGCAGTAAAGGAAACAAAAGAAAAATTCGGAATAGGTATTAAAATCCGTGGAGAAGAAATAAAAACTTTGAGGTTCGCCGATGACATTGTAATTCTGTCAGAGACAGCAAAGGACTTGGAAGAGCAGTTGAATGGAATGGACAGTGTCTTGAAAGGAGGATATAAGATGAACATCAACAAAAGCAAAACGAGGATACTGGAATGTAGTCGAATTAAGTCGGGTGATGCTGAGGGAATTAGATTAGGAAATGAGACGCTTAAAGTAGTAAAGGAGGTTTGCTATTTGGGGAGCAAAATAACTGATGATGGTCGAAGTAAAGAGGATATAAAATGTAGACTGGCAATGGCAAGGAAAGCGTTTCTGAAGAAGAGAAATTTGTTAACATCGAGTATAGATTTAAGTGTCAGGAAGTCGTTTCTGAAAGTATTTCTATGGAGTGTAGCCATGTATGGAAGTGAAACATGGACGATAAATAATTTGGACAAAAATAGAATAGAAGCTTTCGAAATGTGGTGCTACAGAAGAATGCTGAAGGTTAGATGGGTAGATCACATAACTAATGAGGAGGTATTGAATAGAATTGGGGAGAAGAGGAATTTGTGGCACAAGAAGAAGGGACCGGTTGGTAGGACATGTTCTGAGGCATCAAGAGATCACAAATTTAGCATTGGAGTGCAGCGTGGAGGGTAAAAATCATAGAGGGGGACCAAGAGATGAACACACTAAGCAGATTCAGAAGGACGTGGTTGCAGTAAGTACTGGGAGATGAAGGAGCTTGCACAGGATAGAGTAGCATGGAGAGTTGCATCAAACCAGTCTCAGGACTGAAGACCACAACAACAACAGGATTAGAAATCTCCGAGTCGAGCGCCACCGCTCAGGCTTACGTAATTAGCGACTTCGTCATGCTAAACATTCTAATTAACTGGAACGATTTCTCTGAATGCAGTTACTTCATAAAATCGCAGTTACGGAATTTGCTACCAAAAACTGTTTCTTTGCAGACTGGGGGGACGTTTTGACTTTATGTAGTTGCACAAGACTCTCTTGTAATGTTTTCCGTTAACTTTTTTCTCCATTACATCTGAAGAAGACAGGCGATGGACCATACCGGAAGATGTGAGCAGATAAAATTGATTATACCTGAAAATAAAGTTCCCTACCTGATAAAAGAAGTGAAGCATCCGGGGTTAATACAACTTCGCACATGCACACACCATCAGAGGATGTACAAATAATTAGAGTTGCAATTCCCTGTGACATGTAGAATGACATCTAGAGTTTATTAGTGTTATTCGTGTTTAGTGCTGTTACCCAGCCTGGTAGGTGTATAATGGGCCTCAAAACAGCGTCAGATTTTGAGTGACCTCTGTGAAGGGTGCATACGTGCTGCATACTTACCTGAGACGGCGTTACCTCATGGTGTGTGTCCATTTGGCCAGCTGGTAAAACTGTGCGGTTTCCAGGTTTGTGGGGCCTTTAGAGGTGCCAGTGCCTCGATGTTGGACCGCACTGAAACGTGAGATTTATGAAACGCTTCCCAAATAAATCAGTACATGCTTCTAGACCTGAAGGGAGGCAAAGTTATACAGATAAGTGGACTCATATTACCAAGTTCTCTGTAATTTTGACTCTGTTCAGTAATCACTAAAATAATATCACACACCATCTCAGACTGTGAAGTTTCCTTTTGTTTCCTCTTCCCGTTCTGTGTGCTGTACTTTTTTGTCAGGAGGCGTAGTCAGATCAATCTACATCTGCATCAGTGCTGTGAGGTCATCTTATAGTATCTTCGTGTACCACTTTCATTTCCTCCCCATTCTTTTGGTGGTGGGGGGTGGGGAATGGAGAATGATACGCCACCTGACAGAATCAAGGTACAGTCGACAGCCTGTGCAGTCACCAAAGACAGCCTCCCCCGTGTTAGACTAGGACTGTTGATATCTTTAGAAATCTCTAAAATCCGATATATCGATATTTAAAACACACCATTAACGTATCTCAAGACATCGGAAAAATATCGATATATATGTGTATCAGTCGAAAAAATATCTACCATGAGAGCACATTATTGTGTAAGGTGGCGTGGTCCCCTGACCTTCATTTCTTACATATACCGTCCTCACAATCGTATTCTGCCATCAAGACGCTTCATTTGAGCCCAAACTCGATAAGGTAGAGTCAATTTTGTATGAATTCATGTAAGAAATATGCAAATCTAATAAGTAAATCGCAACTGCACACAGAGGTTGAAAAAAGTCGAGGCTGGCATACACAACATGACAGCCACAGGAATTTTCATTCTAAAGAGGAAACCAGCCCACTGGGAAGACCGTCCCTTCAGAGGGCTGGGTCAACAACATACCTACGTTGGCTGAAGCGACTTCCCAGAAAGAAGACAGCTTTTGCCGGAGCAAAGGGATAACGACCTCCGAGTTTGACTTAAAAGCAAATTCCACTACATTGTGTGGGAGCACCCAGAAGACGCATTTTTTCACGGACCGACTGCGTAGTTATGGAGTTCTCACAGGAGGACAGTATACGCCTAACGGAGATGCTACAGATTTCTGCATTGGTCGACTTAAAGAAATCGTCGTTCTCCTGTTTAAAAGAGCAACCCTGATTGGCGGAATATTTCTGACGCAAAGAGTCATAGGAGTGAGGATGGCAGCGAATGATATACCCTTGCAACTTTTTCAGAAAGGAGGCCGTTCTGTTGTCGCTCTTGGAGCGGGAACATGTAATGAGAGCAAGTGCAAGGGACAAAGTCTCTCCTCAACACTTCATTGAGAGAGCACCTCTGTTGTTAGCGAATTGGAATGACACTCTATATTGAGTGGCTCGGGATTAAGCGTTGTTCACTGTGTTGGCCGCCATACTTGTTTTGCGATGAGAACAGGGATATAGTACTAGTTAAACGCCTCCGAACGAATATTCAGTGGCACTGCAGTGGTTTGGTTATCTGACCGATGTACCACGCCAGTAGTTAGACTAGGGGTGGATAGGAGTCCTTGACTTCATCAAGGCTTAGGGAGAGTTTGATTGGTGAAGGTCAGAAAGAGACAGTTGTGTTATTTGTCAGTAGCGAACGACGCAGGCAGCAGTCGTCGCAGCTCACCGTATTGTGCGCTACAGCGTATGCGAGCCACATCTGTCCTCCT
This sequence comes from Schistocerca piceifrons, assembly GCF_021461385.2. Taxonomy (NCBI): domain Eukaryota; kingdom Metazoa; phylum Arthropoda; class Insecta; order Orthoptera; family Acrididae; genus Schistocerca; species Schistocerca piceifrons. Next base: position 447,902,818 of record NC_060142.1, read on the forward strand.
TAACAGTACACTCCACTACATTTCTCACGCGACAGCCTTGACCATACCTAGAAAAGTTATTCAAGTTGTGTAGGCGCGGCTCTCAGCCATTTGCCGAGTAAATAACATTCTAAGGAAAAGGAAGAAAATAACCTTTCCATACTTTCTGAAATAATAGCATTCCTATCCATATGAGGCAATCTACTGTTCCGAAAAGAACCCAGAAATTTATTCTCATTTTATAAGACAACGTTTCACTTGATATTTCAGAATTTTTTGTAATAAACAATAATTTTCGTTCGTTTAATGTTTTTCTTACACTAACTAGCAATACTCCGGTACCCAAGTATTCCACTAGTTATGTAAGAATATAGAATGTTTTTGTGTCTTTTCCTTAGAGTGGACGACTCAAGATATTTGTTGCTGGATGTTTTTCAAGCAGTTATTGTTGGTACAGTAGCAGCGTCTGTCTGACTTCTGTAGTAGTGTGGGGTGGAAATTGTTTCTTGCAGGAGCCAAAGGTACTTGTTGGATCAATCCATAGCGCAACTTGACAAAATAAAACCCACACACTCACAAGAATTTTATCCCTCTGTTGTGTGGGTATGGTCTCTCCTATATGGCACATTAACTCATCAGTGAGCATAAACAGGGGTTGCTGTAATAAATAAGTGTATTTAAACCTGTGCTAATGTAAGTAGGCTGTTTAGGTTTTTATATTGGTAACGCCACGTAGCGCTCTGTATGAAAATTACTGGCTGTGCTGTGTGTAGCCTGTGGCTGGGTGGCATTGTTGGAATAGTCGCTATTGTAGTGTTGGGCAGCTGGCTGTTAACAGCGCGTAGCATTGCGCAGTTGGAGGTGAGCCGCCAGCAGTGGTGGATGTGGGGAGAGAGATGGCGGAGTTTTGAGAGCGGATGATCTGGACGTGTGTCCATCAGAGAGAGTAAATTTGTAAGACTAGATGTAATGAAATATATAATGACTTTTGAACACTATTTAGGTAAATACATTGTTTGTTCTCTATCAAAATCTTTCATTTGCTGACTATGCCTATCAGTAGTTAGTACCTTCAGTAGTTAGAATCTCTTATTTAGCTGGCAGTATTGGCGCTCGCTGTTTTGCAGTAGTTTGAGTAACGAAGATTTTTGTGAGGTAAGTGATTCATGAAAGGTATAGGTTATTGTTAGTCAGGTCCATTCTTTGTAGGGATTATTGTAAGTCAGATTGTGTTGCGCTAAAAATATTGTGTGTCAGTTTAAGCACAGTCATTTACAATTTTTCTGAGGGGATGTTTCATATGTCGAGCCTTAGCCGAGGATACCTCACTGCAATATTCTGATTTTTCCTTGTAGTTTGTGTAATTAGTGTAGCTATTGTTTATTGCTAGAGCGTGATTATAGAGAGAAACTCCTTTGTAGTTGTAGTTTTTCATTGTTGTACAGTAAACCAATTGTGGCATGCATGTAGATTTGCACCAAGTATTTCGCAGCTGTGCTTGCAATTAATTAGACATTATTTTCCGTGCTATTTTAATGTGTTTTCTTGTTTTTGCTCTTCAAATTGTGCTTTTCTGTGTTACCATGTGAAATATTGTGACAATAATGGCGTGTGAAAAACGTGTGTTTGCGCCACCGTATAATGAATTAACTAATGATCTAAGTAGTAATTTGGTAATTGTGCATAGGGAAATGGAGTGGGCGGCAAATAATGGTGTAAACAGTGAAACAATTAGTGAACAGGGAAGCATTATCGATCGATCGGTCGGCAACAGCTCGCCTCAGGAATCCGAAATGACAGGACACAAACTTGCAAATACTGTAGATTCAGGTTTTGCGTCCTCACTGTTTACTGAAATAAGTCAAGACACATTTTCTGCTTTTCAAAATGCAAATATTGCCGGTTCAAATGCACTGCCGAATAGCACTGATGAACATGTTTCAGACACCAGTGCATTGTTATTACAATTAATGCAACAAATGGGACAAAAGCATCAAAAATTAGACACAATGGACAAAATCAGAGACAAACACAGCAACAGCTTCAAAAGTTACACTCAATGGAACAAACGCTTGAACAAACACGTGAAGGTTTAACTGCTGAGTTACTTAAAATCGAATCGAAATATCAAAAAGTCTGTAATGACGTACAAACACAAATTCGTGAGCATTTTCAACCTATTTTTTTGCGTCATGAAAATACATTACAGAATCACGAAGCAGCCATAAATGAACTGCAAACTATTGTTCATGAATATCACGACACCTTGCAAGCTAAAATTGACTCAGTTGTATCTACTCGTTCAGTTACGCAACTTGCAAAAACTCAGGAAAACTTAAAGGACACAGTAGATACGATTTCAACACAAATGGACACTCTGAAACTTGGTTCAGAAAAACACACTGAGGAAATCAGTTCTCTATCGAAGAAAGCAGCCGAGCTTTCGAATCAGTTCACTAACTTATCTACAAAGGTAGATGATGATCTGAATGACAAAAGACCTGTAGCCTTCACTGACACAGAAGAATATAAACAAATTAGAAAATTCAAACAAAATCAAAATCAAATCAATACACAGTACAGAAGAGAATTACGTGAAGTCGAAGATCAGTTGACACAGGTAATACAAGAATTACATATTTTAGAGGACACTCGCGCTCCAATACGGGAAGAGGGACATAGAAATACGGAAGAGCCACAAAACAATAACACAGAGCACTTCGGAAATTATGAAAGAAATTGGCAAGGTACACCGAATTTTCAGATGGAACCACCGAAACGAAGTAACAATGACCGATATGCGACTCGCCGACATGATGATTTTGACTATAAGCTGTTCATTACTACACGTAAATTCAAAACATTTAAGAATTCTGGTAACGACATTCATCCACAAGCATGGCTCTATCAATTGTCTCATTGTTTTCCCCCCAACTGGTCATTGGAGCACAGGTTAGAATTTATGTGTGGCTACTTAGAGAATGAACCAGCTGTAAGAACGCGATCAGTCATTCACGATTGTCACAGTGAAGGAGAATTTTATCATTTCTTCCTTTCAGCAAATATGGACTCAAGCTACACAAGACCGAGTAGAACATAGCATCATAATGATGAAACATTTCGAACAATCTGAATTTTCTAGTCTTGTGAAATATTTTGAAGACATGTTGCACAAGTATTAGTACCTGTCAAACCCATACAGCCCCTCAGAACTCACCCGCATTTGCTTAATCAAATTGCCTGAACATTTATGACATATTATTTTGGCAGGACGTTGCAAAGACGACATCGAAGCTTTTCAGGGACTGTTACAAGAATTGGAAATTGATTCTGACAATCGCGGAACGCGAAAACAGGAGCACAGCAATTACGGGTCACATCCGTCACAATTCCGTGACGACAGAAACAATAACTGGACACGACAAGGCTATTCTTACAACGTAAATCGTGACCAAAGCAGACACTACCCATATGACAACCACTGGCAGAGTAATAACAACCACAGAGAAAGATCGCATTTCCATAGTAATGAATGTGACAGAGACAACAATAGAAACAGACAATATGGGAACCAAAACATTATTATCAAGGGAGACAGAATAACTTCAGACGCAACAGTTCAGCGCGTAGTTACGATTCATGGAGAAATTCTCCACCATGTGACCGACAAGAAAAAATCTATACAATCTACTGACATGAAGACAGATGATATAATCGTAACGACAGACCTGAATTTCATCAGAACTGGCGGGATTCAAACAGGGCAGGGCTCTCTCGACAAGGTGAATTTATAGAAGTTAGACCTCCAAATCCCAATAACGACGTGCGCCAACAAAGAGACAGACAATGACTCGCACTGCAGACAGCCACATGCGCCGACTGGCTCAGAGAAAAATAACATAGACGCTAACCTTGAGAAAAATTCCCGTAGTCTTTACCGACGTATACCACATGATAATTGCGTTGAAGTTGAAACTCTGTGTACTGAGGGAAGGTAAAGGATTACCCCACATTTCACGTATACCACATGATAATTGCGTTGAAGTTGAAACTCTGTGTACTGAGGGAAGGTAAACGATTACCCCACATTTCACATGTAAAACCGTTTATTGAGAGACAATCTTGTTTTTAACTTAGTCTTTGCTATAAAATTTTTCACTTCACATTATTAGCACTCTTTGTCACACTTAGAAACTGTTAACATGCAACTATGTTTTAAAGTTAACTATCCAGTCAAGAACCTAGGTAACTTATTTAGGCAAGTAATTACAAATGCATTGTTATAGTGAACAGAGGACACAGTGTTACTGTGTGTGTACTTTCCTGCTTATTAGTTGCACGATTATGTAACGACTATAAGGCTTACATACTTAGAACATATACTGCTAATGAGATTTTAATGCAACATTTTGATTTACTTGAAAAGACATTCTTTATTTGAAGTACTTTCTGTGAGATTAAAGATGACTTAGTATTTGGTTTCTTTGACAGCTACACGATTATATTACGACGCTACTAATGTGTGACACAATTTACATTGTTGCTTTTGAGCAGTATCTGTTTTATATCTGCGCAGTTTTTCTGAATTCTTCGGGAAATTACAACATGTTTTAGTAGTAACTTTTATGGTATAGCTACTGTGAGACAGCCTTTTTCGTAGCACAACAATACGTTACAGTATAGTACTTTCTTGATCACGGTACAGTACGTGATAACTACGATATCTATACGCAAAGCATTTCACTTTTGTTTATTACGAGAAAAGTACATTGACTTCTTCAGAATTTTGCTTACGGACCACGATAATTACGACACTTGGCACATTTTTTACCCTTAAGTAATGACAGAGTTCATCTTACAACAAGACGCACAATTTAGCCCTACAGTACACGTATTTGAGTGATTGATTTTGAACTTAAAATATTTATTTTTAAAGATTTTTGAATTACAAAGATACACAGGTTTTCTGTGATACATTTGATTCCATTGCTGTAATCTGTAACACCTGAGGGTATAATTACATTAGTCCTCAGGGGGGTACATGCTTACTTTGTGTACCATGCGTTTGGCAAGCACAAGGAGCCCTAGCTAAAATGGTACTTGTTTATACAACTTTACACATCAGTACCATATTTCTCTGACACAGAATTACACAGCTATCTGATCACTTAACAGAGAAACAAACATAGTTTTTACTATGTCAGTGACACATGTTTACACAATTACACAGTTGAATAACTTCACACTTATGAAATTTTATTTTGTCTGTACTTTGCGAACTGTTCATATTTTTTTCGAAACAATTGTGATACTATGAAGCTTTGAATGATGTATTTGGTGTGGGACCATGATTTTTAAAGTACGTTTGAGGTAGATGTCACTATTAAAATGAGCAGAGAATTTTTTTATGTTTTGAAATTATTGCAGAAAGCTATGACGTTTTTGAGATTTGACTGAGGTGTTATGATGTTATTATTACGACAACCATTTGTATTAAGCTGTTGAAGAATGTTTATGATCAATAAGTTGATGCTGTATGACGAATTTGATTATGCTACATATTTATTATGATGAAATATTGAAGAAGTGTCGATGACTATGTATATGTGTAATAAGGTAGGGAATAATGAGTACTGGTTAGGGACTCTGATTTGTGAAAAAGGATGTTGGAAACCAAGAATCGTACTTTAAGAGTTATTAAACGTGTGTCCATGCGTGTATGTAACACAATGCTGCCGAAACTTTTTGGACACTGTTATAATTATAGGATTTTGTTTCTACACATTTGTAACGCAAATTCATGACCTGTGAATTTTTTTTATATGAGACTGTCACTGTAGTGTAAACTGCTGTCGCAAATATTTCAGTAAGAAAACTGAGTGACTTGAAGTAATGTGTTGTGCGTGCCCAGCTGCGCCAGCTGCCTGGAGAAAAAGTCATTAGGTGGAGAAAAAAAAGAAAGTGGCCATTATCCTCGCTATTGACATTTCTTTGTGGAAAGCATCGCAAATACGAAACGCTCAAACTTGGAAACATATGATTACACTGTGGAGCTCTTAATTTATGATATTTACTAAAATGCCTAATGAAATGATGAGAAACATTTTACATCTATTGTCTTTCTAGTTGAGAGATATTTTTACTGCCTTTGGAGACGCTATTTGCCTGGTGAATGACGTTTCATGCCTTGCTATATATATATATTTGCTCATTTCGTTTAATATCTAGTTTCTAGCTGCACTGCAGCATTGGTTAAAATAAAAATTAATAGATGTACCAATATAGATATTTTATGCCTACAGATCCAGTAAATAATAATTTTATGATCTACTTCCAAAAAAAACGAGGGAGCACAAAAAGGCATTTCCCTTCACAGGAACTGCATAAATAATTTTTAACCATTTGGTAACTTGTCTACTAGAGTAAGTTATCATGATGCATCACTCTAGTGTTAAGATCTGACATAGGTATTAGACATTTCCTATTTCCACTGCAATATTTTTTCTGTTTGAGCTACGTCATATTTAGGTATAAGTTATTGCATTTGCTGCTGCTGTTTGCCAGGCATAGTGCTACTGAATTTCACTTTGTATTTTTCTGTTCAGCCAGTTTTACTACTGATTTATTTTTCTTGTTTGCTGCACATTGCTTTATATTAGTTGTAATGTTGCATTTGCTTTGCTAATTTATATTTATTGCTGCTTGCTTTGCCAATTTGCATTTTTGTGTCATTGCTGTTTGTGCTGCTGCATTGCCTTGTCCCTTAGTATATATATCTGAGCTCAGTAGATTTAAGTTAGCTTAAGAGGGGGTAGACTATATAAGAAACTAATTGTGAAGAATAGGGAAAGAATGCATTGAGAAGTTATATGAAAGAGATTTGGGCAAAAATGAGTGTTTTACAATAACAAATATTTATTTTAATAGAGTATATGAACAAAACAGTAGGGTTTAGGGACAACAGCGTCAGATTGGTTTTTTTTTTTTTTTTGCAGGAGAAAATGTTGAAATAAAAGGAAAGATCTATCGAATTAAGTTTTGGGTTGGACTACAGTACCAAATGTTACACTGAAAACGAACCCTGTCCTTTCCTTTTGTGTTATTCCGCTATGTGTTTGTGTACCCTTGTGTATTTGTGTTTTTCCTGTCTTTATGTGTTTATCTGATAAGAGTTATGTTCTAGAATTTTTCTAATACTATGTTATTTACTTTATAAAGGTGTTTAGACATTATTAATTCGTTTCTGTTTCAATGCTCATGTGTGAAATTAATGTTTCGAAAACCATTCTCATTATTTTATTTATTTACTTGTGTCATAATTCCTGTAACACTGATATATATGTTACTAGCTGACCCGGCGAACTTCGTACCGCCTAACAGTCAATGAATGTCATGTTACCTTTTAGCTGAACTAATTTAGGCTTTGATGAACGTAATACAATGATAAAAAATAATATTAATATAGATAGAAACATAAAAGTATTTTATTGTGATGAATGATGATGAATACATACAGAATGAGAATAAAAATTAAAAAATAATAATAATTAAGTATTTCAAACACATGTCAGAAAAAAATCATTGAAAACTATGTTGTGCAGGTTGGGATACACTCTGATTAATTCATTAATCGGATTTTCATTCAAGCACCTTGTGGTAAACGACATTCTTTGTTTTTTGGTCAGGCGCAAGAACAAATAATGCGGATGGTTTGCTGACACATGAGCATGCCACGTACAATTGACCATGAGAAAAACACGCATTTTCTAGATTGAGGCCACAAATAGTCAAAGATTGGCCCTGTGATTTGTTGATCGTCATGGCGAAGGCAAGACGAATCGAGAATTGAATTCGTTTAAACTCAAAGGGCATATCTGTTGGGATCATCGGAATCCTTGGAATAAGAACTTCCTCATCTTTAAATTTTCCTTTAAGTATCGACGCGTGAATCACATTGCTCATCAGTTTTCTTATCACCAAACGCATTCCATTGCATAGTTTTGATTGGTTTAAATTTCTAAGCATGATGACTACCGAGCCAACCTTCAGTTGTAAATTGTGCGGTGGTAAACCAGGCACTTCCAAGGACTTCAAAAATTCAGTTGGATAATTAGTGGCTTCTTCTTCGTTTGTTACACAGTCGATAGATTTGAATGAATACAGAGTACCTACGATTTGATTTTGAATTATAAAATTGAGGTCATGTACATCTTTATTTTTAGCCGCCAAAATTGCTCGCTCACTTAACCATTTAGTATTTTTGTGGTTAGCAATGATATCCGGAAATACTTTGTTGATAAGCTCGTCTTTTGATGAGACGAAATTGCAAAAATTTGGAGGAAATGAAAACAAACCGCTCGATTCGTCAACAGGAACACGGCCATTACCGATAGTCAGCAATTGCTTCGAGAAATCATCAGCAGATAGATCGTTCAACAATGCAACTCTCATATTTACAGACAGTTGAAGTTTGTTTACATATCGCCACAGATTTGATGCTTTGAGGCAAGCGTTTATTTCGTCGGCAGCAGTAAATCTTGGAATTACTGGTAGTGTTTGTCGGAAATCGCCAGATAATAAAATCATTGAACCACCAAAACATGTCGAGTCATTGCGCAGATCTTTTAATGTTCGGTCTAGTGCTTCCAATGCGCGTTTGTGCGCCATTGTGCATTCGTCCCATATGATGATTTTTGATGCTACTAAAACTTTGGCCATTGCGGAGTGTCTCGAAATGTTACATGTCGGTTGTTCAGTAGTTTGAAGGTTTAATGGCAATTTTAACGCTGAGTGAGCCGTACGGTATCCGTCTAACAATGTGGCCGCTATTCCAGAAGAAGCAATTGCTACCGCAATTTCGGATCTCGCACATACAGTGGCCAAAATCAATGACATGAGGAATATCTTCCCAGTTCCACCGGGGGCATCCAAAAAAAAAATAAGCCACCATTTCTATCATCAATTGCATTAATCAGTGTATCATAGACTTCCTTCTGCTTAGGATTCAACAGTGGTACATTCGTTTGAACTGATTGGATTAGTTCATGTGGATCATATTCACGTTCACGTTCCAATTCTCTATTAAATGCGTCATTCATTCCACGATCTGGCGCTGGCATTCCTAACGTAACTAACAAACTGCCGCACATTAGGTAACGCATATCTTCGATCAAGAGCAAAGCCTGGTTATGCATCTCCTCATTCGCCTCAAGATCGGGATTTCTTGAGCTGACACGAATTCGATATAAAATGTCTTCTGACATGTTATCTTTGTATTTATTCCACGGGTCACGTCGGTTCGATGGGAAGCATGTCGAAATGATGATAGCAAATAATGTGCGTATCTGACTTCGAGATGCAGAAATAATTGCTTCAGCGATTGTCGTGTCCCAGTGAGTATCGTTTTCAAGCAAATTCAGCTCTTGACATGCTGCACGAAATGTGGGGCACACTATACCATTAACAGTTCGTAGTGATTCAAATGATGTTGGCCCTCGAACATGTACCAGCAACAACCGAAAATAGAAACATTCATCATTCTTCGGATGAACTGTGTAAATACGACTAAGAGCATCAGTAGAACGCATAACTGGATGACCAGGAACTGCATCGCCTTACTTCCGACGTTGAAATTTCTTCGATGTAGCGTTCCAAGTGTAATAACGTGGCATTTCCGAGTAAAGCAACGTTCTTGCGAACGGATCGTTCTGACAAATCGCAAAGAAACTGGTCAGAGTTGTCGCTGGAGGTGTTTCGGCACGTTGAGCAGCATTCGACGCTGTGAAATATACTCTCTGACCGTTCTCTAGATGCACCCTCAAATGTACAACAGTGGGATAACGTTCGTGAATAGGGAATGAGAATATACCCCAAATTGCTTCATTGCAGTTCACATATCTACCAACTTGATAGCGCGTGATTTCATCGTTGATATTGGATGTTTGGATACCAAAACCGCCATGTCGCTCCCTTTCGTGACATATTTGCAAATGTATTTAATAGATTTGACCGAATTGCAATACTCAACATTACAATGTGCCTTGAATGTTTTGGAAAGAAGTGGCGAATATGGAACAATCCAACTGTTGTCAACTATGAAATCGTTTCCTTTCACTTTAGTTGTGATAGTTCTACCATTATCATCGGGCGATCGACGCCGATTCAATGGATAACCATCGTTGCCTGTAATGGCCTCTGCCGTGAATTTTCGCGGATACCGTTTGGAACACTTGCCGTCGACCATGCACGGTGATTGGCGGTTGATAGTGCCACATAGTCCATGAATCATATTCGTGATTACAACATCATGTAGGTCTGGATCGGTTTCAGGAGCAGGAATCTCCGCACATATGATGTCATCTATTTGATCTGGCCGAATTCTGTCTACTAACCAAATTAGAATGTGAGCATGCGGTAGGCCTCGTTTTTGCCATTCGACTGAATACATCCAGCATTGAGTAATCTCAAAGACGTGTTGCTTAACAATGTAATTTATTAGTGACCGAATATTTTGCTTGAAAACCCGTGCGGTGATGTCGTGTCGATAACTTGATGTTTGTCCGGGAAGCAGCAATTGAATAATTGTATTTTAGAACCCCTAATAGGTTAACGACTCTTACAACTACTCTCTACTAAATTAGGAGTGACAACTTTTTTTGTGTACCAAAAGCAAACAGAATAAAATGTATATCAAGTTAAAATGAAAACAATGATATTGATCTTACCATTCAATGGATTAATCATTTTGATATTAAAGTGATATCCATCGTCTCCTTGCCAAAACATCAGCGGGTATTGTAACGCGTCATGTGAACGGTGTGTTTCATATATTCTTTGTAGTTGCCTAGTATTGCGTCGTGTAAGCACAATATCATGTGTTTCCAAGTTTTCACCAACAATCAGGATTGCCACTTCATCGATTGTTGGAGCATTAAATGTGCATTCATGTGTTCCAGCTGGTCTTTTATCTGCTCTGATTACAACTTTATAGTCATCACTTGGCATGCACTCTAAAGCAGTCTTGAACAGCCTGATCAATGCATGATGTTCATGAAGCGTTTGCTGCAAATCTTGGAGAATTGCTCTTTTCGTAGCTGTGTTGATCCCTTTACGCCGGTCAAGTTGTTCTTCCATATTGCCCATGAAGTATATTTGCAAGAATTTGTGCTGTGCACCTTCAATAGGTTGCAATGATCCAATGCGATGGCAAATCTGGCCTTGAATCTGTAAATTCAAAGCCACAGTTATAGTTAGATTTACAAACACTTTTTTTTTTCAAATAATAACATACCATTGTTATTTTAGAGAAATACAGAAAACTAACAAACTACATTCCAAATTTTTTTTACAATCATAGAAAATAAAGTTTTTAACGTAAATTACCTTAAATGTCGGATTATATCCGTGTTCTTCGATAATTTCCGCCCCAAATGAAGTCATTTGGAAACAGACATTGTATTTTTGAGTGTTCGCTAGAAAATGTCGTGATTCTAGTGTTTTGCCATAATGCAGGGAACGCAATGGATCTGGCAAACAACGTCCATTGGACCAATGCAAACTAAACGATGCAAGCTGTAGTCGATGGTGCAATCATATTGAAACGCTGCTCGATTCAAATCAATACTTGAACCATTTCTTCTTGCACTTCGAAGATTATTCCTCTATTCATCTGTACGATAAGCTCGACGAGTTCTCGTTTCTAATCTAGCCGTTTCACGGGCTGCCTCTCTTTGCTCTTGTGTTTGAGAAGCACGAATTAAGGCTCTTCTTTTCTCCATCCTAACGCGGCGCTCTTCTCGGGCAATTTCTCGTTCTTCGTCAGATAATTGACTCGCAATATTCCGTTGCCTAATTGCATTACGGCTCCGCTGGGAAAGGTTAGATCTTCTAGGACGCGGCATTTTTATTAATAGTAATACTGAATATGCACTCGCACAAAACCACATAAAACAATCGAGACATAGACAATAGCTTATCAAGAAAAATCATAGACAACCTATGAAAAGACATTTACACTTTTGTTAACCTATAGAATAAATCTTTAATTAATTTAATAAATAATTTACACAAATTAATGTCTAAAACAAACAAATATAACAGTACCTACCTGAACTTTCGAGACATTTTACATAAAATAAATTTCTGAACACACACATAAATAGTTGTTACAATATTTGACAGGATTGGACAACAAATGTTTGACATGTAATAAACAAATGAGCATTTATTGAAATGATTAAGTATTCATTACACATTTCTGAATGCACGCGTAATATTTTTCAATCTTTTTTTAAAAAAAATACATATAATAGTTTATTCATCCATTTTAAATAGTTTATGAATGCATGCATAAATGTCAATCATTACTTACAGATTTTGACAAAAAAATTTGACAGCTCCAAAACTAAAGAACTTTTAGGGAAAATAACGCATTTTTCAAGTATTAGTCAATTTTTTATTATTTTTAAGATGTATTCTGCTATTTGGGGCGGAGACAAATCCAACAAATCAAAAACCATGAAAATTTTTATTCGTCAATTTTTCATTTTTTTTAGGATGTATTCTGCTATTCGGGGCGCAGACAAATCCAACTAATCAAAAACCATGAAAATTGGTCCAGCAGATCTCGAGTTATAAGTGTTGTAACAAACCCGACTTTGTTTTATATATATAGATTTTGATTCCTTTGTAATGCCCGTATTACCACAAATGTTATCTGTATTGTTATGTTCTTTAATGATGTAATTGTATTCTCATGTTGTAAATTTTAAATTGTAATTGACACCATTTCATCAAATTAAGTAACTTGTAAGCATTCATTACAGTGGACACATTTCTGTTGGTGATAGTATATGCACAATATGTTAGAAGTTGGGACTGTTAGTGTTTGCACGTGTGTTGATAATTCAGCAAGGGACTGGTTAACAGCATTGCTGGTTCTAAGGACATACCAAACAATTTGTGAGTGCACAAGTGGTGGTTTATGGACTTGCTATATTGTCTGCAAGACTCTTTAATGGTGACTGTGCACCTGCACAGTCGCAACAGATGGCTGCTGGCTGTCTTTACAAGAACAACAGTGGGTCTGCACCTTTGATGACCCACCAATACCATTATTTATACAAGGACTGCAGTGGGTCTGCACCTCTAGTGGTCCACCAATACCGTAATCTCTACCAGGACTACAGTGGGTCTGCTCTGTGATGACCTACCTACCAATATTCTTCAAAACTTCGACTGGCTCTGCTGTGGGTTTGCTCTGTTGTGGCCTATTACCTGTCTGCATGTCAAGAGTCAGCACTGTCTTTCTGTTGGAAGGACAACACTACGTCTTCAAGACTGCATGGAAATCCACTACTTCCGTGTGCATTTTCTTTCACTGCTCAGACTCTTAGGGAAAAAAAACACTGCAATTTTACTGTGATGAATGATCGGGACTGTCTTTATGGACTGTGAGAAAATTTTAGCTTTTGACCAACATTGTATCAATAAGTGCGTGAATTTGATTTCTTTGTTATTGTAATTATGAAAAATTTTTTCATATCTGTATTGGCCACTGCCCAAAACAATTTGTAAATTTTTTTTGTAGGGAGCATGGGGGATATGTAAGTAGGCTGTTTAGGTTTTTATATTGGTAACGCCACGTAGCGCTCTGTATGAAAATTACTGGCTGTGCTGTGTGTAGCATGTGGCTGGGTGGCATTGTTGGAATAGTCGCTATTGTAGTGTTGGGCAGCTGGCTGTTAACAGCACGAAGTGTTGCGCAGTTGGAGGTGAGCCGCCAGCAGTGGTGGATGTGGGGAGAGAGGTGGCAGAGTTTTGAGAGCGGATGATCTGGACGTGTGTCCATCAGAGAGAGTAAATTTGTAAGACTAGATGTAATGAAATATATAATGACTTTTGAACACTATTTAGGTAAATACATTGTTTGTTCTCTATCAAAATCTTTCATTTGCTGACTATGCCTATCAGTAGTTAGCGCCTTCAGTAGTTAGAATGTTTTATTTAGTTGCCAGTATTGGCGCTCGCTGTATTGCTGTAGTTTGAGTAACGAACATTTTTGTGAGGTAAGTGATTCATGAAAGGTATAGGTTATTGTTAGTCAGGGCCATTCCTTTGTAGGGATTATCGAAAGTCAGATTGCGTTGATCTAAAAATATTGTGTGTCAGTTTAGCGATGATCAGAATAAGTAAAGAGAGAAATGTCTGAGTACGTTCAGTTGTGCTCAGCTGTTTGAAAATCAAATAACGTAAGGGGTTTACCAGCACAGTAATTCATAATTTTTCTAAGAGGAGGTTTCACTACGAACCAATGCCTGCTCTAGGATGAGATCTGAAAACACCTTCGAACTAGCAAACTTAACAAGATATTGTATCTGGAGGGCGTAAGACACGATGCTTGCTTACTGTGTAACATTTAGTTCACCCCAGAGATGACATCGGCAGATGGTAGATGTCATGTAGGGAATGAGGGTCTGGCCTGAGGTAGATGGAGGCGGCATACTTCCATTTGGTATGTATGTGACCCAGTACACGTATGATACAATTAAGTCTGGGGTTGCAAATGTAAATAATGGAGTTATTGCTTAGGCTAAGAAAGTTGCAAGAAAGTTCTCTCACTGTGCTGAAAGTACTGATACTGATTTACTTACTTGCACATCGATATCGACGCTCAGAATAAGCTAAAACATTCCTGGAGACATAAATCTCTGCTTAGACAACACACAGGTCGCCTGCAATACTTAGATAAAAATCAGTCACATCTGCGGCTTAAGGAACGAGAAGAGATTCATAAACTGCAATAATGGCTGCACACTATCAGTTCTTAAGAAGGAACATCCGAGAAATAGTAATAATGAAAAAAACTTGTAGTCCACAATCTGACATCATGGTCGACAGAACATCATGCCGCCCTGTCTTGGAGAAGAACGGATGCCTCAAGAGGCATGATAACATGTTCCCATACCTTCACCGGAAAGCCTTGGGAGTTCCTGAACTCTTCAGCAAATAGCATGACCAAACATCAAAAGCGGGTACTGATCAAATGGTAGCGAACAAGCCGGACAACGTTGCATGTCAGCCAGACAAAATCTTATGCCTCTTAATCAATGTCACAGATCCGTGCGATGGGGACATGAATGAAAAAGTGGCTCAGACGAAACTGAGCATCGAGGTCAGTCGAATGTTGAAACTGATGGCATCCTCGTCATCTCTGATGTTTTGTGATCAATATCGAATAAGGTGAACAGTGCTGTGTCTAGCATTACAGGATGCAGTAAAAACAGTGCAGTGCAAGATATGGTACGTACTTCTTCGGGGTAGTATGTACTTCTTTGGGGCTGCCCGTATCCAACGCAAAAGTATTGTATAATCATGTAAGTCACTACTGCCGAGGAGATGTAAACTGATGTAGACTCGACTAGACCCAATAATGTCATCTCTGCTGCAAAAATAAAGATAATAATAATAATAATAATAATAACAATAAACCCCGTGGAGGCCCGGGAAAAGATTAGGCCTCCAGTATGTTCTGCCAGTCCTAAAAGGCGACAAAAAGAACAAACCACTAATAGGGCTAACTCCCCTTTTAGTGTGATTAGTTGGTTCAGGACAGAACTAATGAAGCCTCGAGCAAGTGCTGTCATAGTCGGGGACGACGCTTGAACCCTGCGCCCGTCCACAATGGTGACGACACTGATAGCCACACGGAAAATGATTTAAATCCAAATAGAGGTCTTTTGCAGGATATGCTTCCTGCAACCACTCTAGAAGGAAAACAAAGACAGAGGATGAGATGGTCAGATGAAGTTAACTGACACCTCATGTTCTGTTGTTACCAAGCAACAAACTTGTACAAAACATTTATTACCAGATAGAATTAAAACTTTTAACAGAACAATGACTAGCTGATCAGATCCGTGTGATAATCAAAAATAACAGGATACCCCAGTCAGAATAAGAAAACATCAAACAACAAGTACAACAAATACTGGAACAAAATAATGTGCAATCAGAAGAAGAAGAAAATACAGTAATAGACTCACACATCCCAGAGCAAACAAACAAAGAACAACACACATCAATTAAACAATTAGAGGAAAACGAAATCTTAAGACAGCCACCAGAACAAGCACAAATAGAACACGAAGTGACACACATGTTAGATACAGAAGAAAAATTTCAGTTGACAGTTATAGAATACAAAGACACAAATACAGAGATTAGACCATTCTTGTACAGACCACCAAATAACCCACAAGTCGAAACAACAATAACAACTATCAACACAATCATACACAACAAAATAAATGAAAATACAACTATGGAAGAGTTACAACTACTGATTTATATAGGAGCACTCACTACACTAAATATACACACTAGGCTGAGATCAGAACCAACGAACACACAGAAGAAACCCACAAAACCAGCATGGCAACACAGGCTACAGATCAGAATAGAAAAACTGAGAAAAGACATCGGACAGCTAACACAATTTATAAGAAATGAAATATCAGACAAAAAACGAAAAAGGTTAGGAAAAATCTCACAACATGAAGAGATAGAGCAATTAGATGAAAAGAAGCAGAAATTACAAGCATTGGCCAAACAAGTGAAAATAGAAGGAAACAAAACCAAACATTCAACACAAGCCAAAAGAAATTTTACTAGACAATAGATAACACACACATTAAAATAGACAATCGACCAAACATAACAGACATGGAACACTTCTGGAGCAACATATGGTCAAACCTGGTACAACATAACAGGCATGCACGGTGGATAGAAGCAGAAACAGACACATACAAGATGATACCACAAATGCCTGAAGTGATAATTTTGCAACATGAAATCACCTGAGCAATTAATTCTACTCACAATTGGAAATCCCCTGGAAAAGATAAAATAGCAAATTTCTGGCTAAAGAAGTTCACCTCAACACATTCACATCTAACTAAATTATTTAACAGTTACATTGCAGACCCATACACATTCCCTGATACACTTACACATGGAATAACTTATCTGAAACCTAAAGATCAAGCAGCAAACCCAGCTAAATACACCACTGCAATTTCATAACCACTTCTACAACTCTTTAGATCACATAACATCAACAGATACGAAGAAAGTAAATTGGAAAAAGAAAACACTACATAGCAAGCACCCGTATCATCTAAAACAGCCACACATCGATCAAGACGCATCCAACACATGGCTAAGAAACGGCAATATATACAGTGAGACAGAAGGATTCATGATTGCAATACAGGATCAAACAATAAACACCATATATTACAGCAAGCATATTATTAAAGATCCCAATACCACAACAGATAAGTGCAGACTTTGCAAAAAACAAACAGAAACAGTAGATCACATCACAAGCGGATGTACAATACTAGCAAATACAGAATACCCCAGATGACACGACAATGTAGCAAAAATAATACATCAACAACTTGCCATACACCATAAACTAACAAAACAACACGTTCCCACATACAAGTATGCATCACAAAATGTACTGGAGAATGATGAATACAAATTATACTGGAACAGAACTATTATAACGGATAAAACAACACCACATAACAAATCTGACATCATACTCACCAATAAAAAGAAGAAATTAACACAACTAATCGAAATATCAATACCCAATACAACAAATGCACAGAAGAAACCAGGAGAAAAAATTGGAAAAATACGTCCAACTGGCTGAGGAAGTCAAGGACATGTGGCATCAGGATAAAATTGACATTGTACCAATTATGCTATCAACTACAGGAGTCATACCACACAATATCCACCAGTACATCAATGTAATACAGCTACATCCAAACGTATATATACAATTACAGAAATCTGTAATTATTGATACATGTTCAATTACCCGAAAGTTCCTAAATGCAATGTAACATGTACTGCACAGTTAAAAAGAAGTCACGCTTGATCAAGGTCCGCGTCGCTTTCCATTTTTAACCAGACATAATGTCTGAGAAAGGAAAGAAATAACAATAATAGTCAACAGTAGCAGGGCCTGTAATAGCTAGACATTAAGTGTATCGATATATCTGGCAAGATTTAAACTAGATTTTTAAAGACGATTCTGAATACCATGTTTCTCCGACACAGCTTCAAGGTTACGTTGTACAGGAAGTTTTTTTGTAACTGACCGAATTTCGTGGGGAAAACCTCGGTCCGTGCAATCTCCCCAGACGTGCTTGAAGTCTGCGAAGTTAGAAGCCTTCTAGCGGGCGCCGCGCAATGCACTGCAGTTGTACAGTTGTGGGGGGCGGACCCCTAGAACTTGTACTGCGCTGCTCGGCAGGAGTCCCACGAAAGTCCCACGAAACCCTGCTTACGCATCATCCGTCCGACACTGCCGAAGATTGCCCCTGGAGAAGCCCGGCGACCTAGCCGCTGTGTGAAACTTGGCCCAGTACTCTTGTTAACATTGCACTAGGGAGAGGAAAGCGGAAAAGTTAGGATAATCTGACTTCATTTCAAGTCAGCGGCGACCTTTTCATTCCGCCGGCATTGCAATTGAGGTATTAAGTAGTACAAGATCGCTTGAAGTACGTTGGTGCAAGAAGCATTATCTTTAAAAACATTTTATTAGTCTTGATCGCAATATTGCACTTTGCTGATATCTGGTTTCGGATGATCGACAACTATCTTCAGACCACCTTCGTAGCTCCATCGTCACTTAAGCTCATAACATGCTTTTACTCTTTAGTAAGTAATGAATTGCTGCTGATAATGACTTAAATGAAAGCTGTGCACGCGTCATCATAAGTTCAGTATCGACTGAATAACAAGATTACTGGTGACACGTGCAAACTAGAAATTGCAGCCCTAAGGAAAGGATATGCATCCTTTGTGTGAAGTGACAGAACTGCGTTGCATTTGTCGTTGTGAGTGCCACTTCAGAGATTCCCCTTTCGACACCGGTAAACAGAATGCAGTTTGTTGTAGAACAAAGAATTTCAACATGTTGTAATGTTTTTGTATGTTTATTCTTGCTAGTTTCTTTGTGTCTTTATTCACCTGTAACATACAATTAATATTTTATTAATGATATTTAATTCTGACAGTGTCTTGCTGTTGCTGCTGATTTTACTAACCGTTGTCCTCATTGTAATCAGCATGCAAACTGAAAAAGCTGAAGAACTGCATTGCTCAGCACACAAAATTTACCCAAGGAGAATAGTTATCACGACAGCATTCGACGAACTTCTTCATGTGTTCGTGTTTTCAGCGCGATATACAAGGTTGGAATAATAGAGAATTGTGAAGGTGGTTCGATGAACCCTTTTCCAGGCACTTAAATGTGATTTACAGAGTATCCCTGTAGCCGTAGACGTACATTTGACCTGATTACATATTCCAAATACAATTTGGGGCGTAAATACTCAACAACAGTAGTTCATGTGTACACCAAATACATATGGGTTGCTGTTCTAAAGACTAAAACAGGTACTGACGTTGCAGATGCACTTAGAAAAATACCGAATCATTTACAAACCGACTTAGCGAGAAATTTTGCAACACTCATTTCGAGAAGGAAAGGCAGGAACATAAGAGTGATCACCGCTCATCGTTTCATACATTTTAAAGCTCCAGTTGCAGAACATTTCAATAGATCTCTAAACGCTATGATATTTACAAGTTTCACAGCACTAGGTTCTTTGCAATTGACTAACATGGTGCTAGGTGTGCTAAGTCGCTGCAGTCACACAGCACCTAGAACAAATTATATGAGGCCTACTTATGTGCAAAATAAGAGCCTTTTGCCGTTGCGTACAATAAGATCAGATGACAGATCTCTGCAAAGCTAAATTCAAAGTCGCCGATTTTGTTAGAGTTAGCAAATACAAGACAGTTTTCGGAAATTCCTTTATCTCAAACTGATATTTAAAATTCTGCCATTTAAGAAAACAAGCCCAAAAAACGAATTTGCTGTAGGCAGGGGTATTATGCAGCAAAGAACTACAAAAAACTAATTATCTATCCACGGACTTGACTGAAATCATCACGCAAAGAAAAGAAAACAAAGTTTTCGCGAGATGATTGGGTTTTGATAGAACACACAATTCCTTGATTACTTTGTAAGAGGGCGCATACGTAAGGACTTACTTGCATGCTGACAAGAGAAGTATATGCCTGTTACATACCTGCAAGCCGCACAATTGAGCAACTGCGATTACCACTGCATGGAGCTATATCATGCTCCAACCTGAAAATGTAGTACGAAAATGTAAATGTATCCTACATGTTATAGATAAAGAAAATGTAACACATTGGCTGTAAATGCATTATAAAAATATAATTCTAACACACTGGTTGCAGGTGTAGGAGAGATACAAAAGATGTGTTATGAAAACGTAATGAGAAACTGCCATAACATTATGTGGTTTGTATTTATCATGCCCGTTTGGAACGGCATTGTAGATAAATACACAGTTTCCATCCCCGCTGGGCAGGAATGATATCTGTGCCCCTCCCATCCATACCATATCAAGCTCTCCGATTAACTGCTTCATTTTAATGACAGTAAAATATTGAGCTGTAATTGGGAATTATAAACATTGAATGTTGCTGTTCATTTGATGTTTCCTTTTATGCTCACAATATATTTACTTCCTTTAATTCGCTAAATTACCTTTGCAATCCTTTGCGCGTTTCTAGTACAGTCAGCATCGATCAGTCGAAATGAGTTCTTTGAGCTATCTCTTTGGTTGCCAACTGAGACAGTTCACGTTTGTGGAATGTTGCCATTCAGCCACAGGAAAGCGCTTGCAGTTTTAGAACCACGAGGTGCTCGGTGCTTGGTTAGAATTTGCACTCGCAATTACATCCGCTCGAAATGCTGTCCAATTACTGTCCGCTCCAAATTCTGTGCTATTACTGTAATTGCAATATTCTTTGTGTCAGATTTGGAGATTTTTCCTGTCGGATTTTGAAATTTCGCACCTATTATGTAGAATAGACGGGGCGAAATTTCAAAATCCGATACAAGGAACATTGAAGTCACGGCAATCGGACAACATTTGGGGTGCACGCGAAAGATGGCCGCCGGTCGCTGTGGCCGAACGGTTCTAGGCGCTTCAGTCTGGAACCGTGCTGCTGCTACGGTCGCAGGTTCGAATCCTGCCTCGGGCATGGATGCGTGTGATGTTCTTAGGTTACTTAGGTTTAAGTAGTTGTAAGTCTAGGGCACTGATGACCTCAGATGTTAAGGCCCATAGTGCTTAGAGCCAATTGAACCATTTGAAAGATGGCAAACATGAGGTTAGTGTAATATGCGAGGAAATGGGGGTGTCACACAGAGCTTCGAAAAGTCTTTATTTGAATGCGCTGGAGGAACGAGAAATTTGTGGCCAACATGTGAAAGACTGAGGGAAACTATTTAATCAGCAAAGTGACTTAATGCATAGTAACTATTACAAAGTTTTTAAAAGACTTGTTACAGCCTTTCTTTGTGATGAAGTGGAATGACCTGCCAAATATCAACCGAGCGAGGTGGCGCAGTGGTTAGCACACTGGACTCGCATTCGGGAGGACGACGGTTCAATCCCGTCTCCGGCCATCCTGATTTAGGTTTTCCGTGATTTCCCTAAATCGTTTCAGGCAAATGCCGGGATGGTTCCTTTGAAAGGGCACGGCCGATTTCTTTCCCAATCCTTCCCTAACCCGAGCTTGCGCTCCGTCTCTAATGACCTCGTTGTCGACGGGACGTTAAACACTAACCACCGCCAAATATCAGTTGCGGTGGCCCTGGCGCGTTCGGCTTGGAGCAGTAGTAACTTTATATGTGAGTGGTGAGTGCTCTGTCGGACAGAACAGATTCCACTCAAATGTCGTCCGCAGCCCTACGGAAGTCAATAATTTGCGACTAAAACTTTGATGAACGATGGGCGCTGCATTACAGCGTGCGATAAGCTGGAAATTTGAATCGGTCAAGAACCGTATCTGGATAGCCGAAGCGGTTGAAGCAACCGCTAATGAGACGCGGTAAATCCGGATTCGAGTGCCGGTCCGGCACAAAGTTTCAACTTTCGTCGGTGCTTCACCACAATGTTCTCTGCAGCTGGGAGTCACAAATTCGTACCCATATTTTCCCTTTCTTTCCCATTTCCCTACTTAATGTACATAAAATGTAGTAGTAACTTACGACCACCAAATGAGAGAAAGAGAACTTCGGAATTTTCAATGTTTCTTTCAAAGGTTAATGATATTAAAGACGTGATTTTTGTATGTTATGCTTAGGAACGTTTTTGTGTACGAATAATGTCAGACTGTAGAGGATACTCTTGAGCGATACTGCCTCTATGATCGCCAACTGGAGGGGGGAGAAGATATTTTTCGATTGTTTTAAAGCTCTTTTAAAGTTTTTAATAATGATGATGTCCACATGGACGTTTCATTTGCTGCATTTAGGAATATCTTTTGAGTAGGATATCAGTTCACAGAAGGTACTTCCGAGCGCTGCAAACGTTGCACCAGTTAGGATCACTATCAAATAATTTTTTAAAAATTTTGGTAATTGGTTTATTAAATTTCTTTTAAAATATTTTATACTATTAAATTCCACATCAGTGTTTTATGGAGCATTTATCATGAATTGCATCGGTCCACTCTCTACAAATAGAGGGTGCTTTCCTGCGCTATAGGTGTTCCACCAACCAGGTTCCGGAAAAATATAAAAAATAAAGCCACAGCAGGGTAGTGTAAGTCTGGTTATGATAGTGATCTTTCAGTTCCACATTCGACAGGTCACTTTGTAGCTGTAATAAATGATATGTTACGTAATATATTTTATTTAATTTCTCAAAAACTTTGAAGCTTTATAAAAGTGAAATTTTAAACCATCTGTAATTTACAGCTATTGCAATTATAAAATAATTTCTTGCAATAGATGTGAAGATGGGCAGCTGGCACAAAAAGGAAAGTGCTCTGACGACTGAATTTGGACACTCTTCCCTTTTTTAAAGTGCACTGCCTAGCGTAGTTTATACACTGACGATGTAATTTAAATTAAGATGTGACGACAGTGACAAAATTGGGGTTTTATTATTTGATGTCAATGGTCAACGATTTTATATTCGCCTAATATGATGCTGTAAATACTTTTAAGAACCAGATGATGGCCAATCGACCTAAACTGGTTGTTTAAATAAAGATTTTATCAACAAAGCGATAATCAGGACATTTTTCAAATATCTACGATTCGTGGGGCACTACCTCCTGAAAATATACTTACACGTTTCATAATTTAGATCACGAACTCGTTGACGATCATGGTTTAACACGTTGTGCAAAAGTTCAAACGGTGCAAATAGATCTGAGCACTATGGGACTTAACATCTGAGGTCATCAGTCCCCTAGAACTTAGAACTACTTAAACCTAACTAACCTAAGGACATCACACACATCCATGCCCGAGGCAGTATTCGAACCTGCGACCGTAGCGGTCGCACGGATTTAGACTGAAGCGCCTAGAACCGCTCGGCCACCCCGGCCGTCTGTGCAAAAGTGTAAGGGTGTAGCTTAAGCAGGAGTTGAGAGAAATGTGACTGGGTAGTAACGTATTGGGCTTTTCTAGGACGAGCTACGTACGGTTATCAGCTAAGACGCTCTCTGATCAGGATGTTTCCAAGATAGGGGAGGGAAAGGAATGTAGCTTAGTGAGAGGAGGTTGTAGGAGTTACGGGGAATGGGAAAGGAGGGAGCGTCGGGAAAAACGCAAAGGTGGAGGTGAGGAGAGGAGTAGGCGGTAGGGGAGGGGAGTTTGAGGTCATTTGTCCTCCAACATAAATCGAAGAATTAAATTAGTAACCCACCTTTTCCTATTGAGAATGTCTTCCCTCTAGGAGACCACTATCTACAATACTGGCCATTAAAATTGCTACACCAAGAAGAATGCCTATGATAAACGGGTATTCATTGGACAAATATATTATACTAGAACTGACATGTGATTACATTTTCACGCAATTTGGGTGCATAGATCCTGAGAAATCAGTACCCAGAACAACCACCTCTCGCCGTAATAACGGCCTTGATACGACTGGGCATTGAGTCAAACAGAGCTTGGATGGCGTGTACAGGTACAGCTTACCAATGCAGCTTCAACACGATACCACAGTTCAAGAGTAGTGACGGGCGTAGTGTGACGAGCCAGTTACTCGGCCACCACTGACCAGTCGTTTTCAATTGGTGAGAGATCTGGAGAATGTGCTGGCCAGGGCTGCAGTCGAACATTTTTGTATCCAGAAAGGCTCGTACAGGACCTGCAACATGCGGTCGTGCATTATCCTGCTGAAATGTAGGGTTTCGCCGGGATCGAATGAAGGGTAGAGCCACGGGTCGTAACACATCTGAAATGTAACGTCCACTGTTCAAAGTGCCGTCAATGCGAACAAGAGGTGACCGAGACGTGTAACCAATTGCACCCCATACCATCACGCCAGGTGATATGCCAGTATGGCGATGACGAATACACGCTTCCAATATGCGTTCACCGCGATGTCGCCAAACACGGATGCGACCATCATGATGCTGTAAACAGAACCTGGACTCATTCGAAAAAACGACGTTTCCCATTCGTGCACCCAGGTTCGTCGTTGAGTGCAGCATCGCAGGCGCTTCTGTCTATGATGCAGCGTCAAGGGTAACCGCAGCCATGGTCTCCGAGCTGATAGTCCATGCTGCTGCAAACGTCGTCGAACTGTTCGTGCAGATGGTTGTTGTCTTGCAAACGTCCCCATCTGTTGACTCAGGGATCGAGACGTGGCTGCACGATCCGTTACAGCCATGCGGATAAGATGCCTGTCATCTCGACTGAGATACGAGGCCGTTCCGTATTACTCTCCTGAACCCACCGATTCCATATTCTGCTAACAGTTATTGGATCTCGACCAACGCGAGCAGCAATGTAGCGATACGATAAATCACATTCGTGATAGGCTAAAATCCGACCTCTATCAAAGTCGGAAACGTGATGGTACGCATTTCTCCTCCTTACACGAGGCATCACAACAACGTTTCACCAGGCAACGCCGGTCAACTGCTGTTTGCGTATGAGAAATCGGTTGGAAACTTTCCTCATGTCAGCACGTTGTAGGTGTCGCCACCGTAGCCAACCTTGTGTGAATGCTCTGAAAAGCTAATCATTTGCATATCACAGCATCTTCTTCCTGCGGTTAAATTTCGCGTCTGTAGCACGTCATATTTGTGGTGTAGCGATTTTAATGGCCAGTAGTGTAACTCCGTCCAATGATAATACGTTTTGTACCAGAAGAAAACGAGATAGTATGGAAGATACGCATTGCTTTGGTTCAATGAGCAATCACATAACCAGCAGCATCATCGTCATGTCATTTGACTACCAGACAAAGGCCTCGTGCACTATGGTCTTCATTCATCAAACTGAATAAGATGGTGGAGTCATATGGGTCTGTACTTGTTTTCGGGTGGACGGCAGTTTAAATCCCCGTCTAACCATCCATTTAAAGGCTTTTTGTGATTTCATTAAATCATTTAAGGCGATAGCTGGAATGGTTTCCTTGAGACTGCATGACCCATTTGTTTCCCCTCTTTCCCGTATCCAGGACTGTGAAATACACCGTTGTCGATGGGACGTTAAACTCCAGCCTTTCTTATGTCATGTGTCAGACATACTGAATAAGAAAAAAAAAATGAGAGAAGAAGGCTCATCCGAAGACTTCAGAGGAAGAAGGACGAACATTGTTTAAAGTCGTGTAGAGATGGGACACCAGCTTGGATGTGGAAGGACGCGAAAGGAAGTCGACCATACACCCTCTTACGACAGGCCAATTAAGGAAAAACCGAAATCTGCATAGCCCGACTGGTATTTGAACGCTCGTCCTCCTGCATACGAGGCAAATGTTTTCACCACCTCGCTCGGTAATAAATTCAGAGGTGCGTTCTCGGTAAGCGACGGTTCAGCGTTCGCTTCATTGCGTTGCTGCCGCTCGTGTGGAACTTGGTAACGAAGTTCGCCTGCTGCATGTGTAGTTCTGAGGTGGCGCCCAAGGTGCATCACTTGGAATGCGCTGGCTGCGCCGGCGCCCGCTCTCGTGGCCACCGAAATGGTCGATGGCGTGCAGCGACCGGATGTGGACATCAGCATCAGCATGCAGCGACGGCTGTACAAGGGCGGTGAACCCCGCGGCCAGTTAAGATATGTCACGAACGCGGCAGTTAGTCACTCGTTCCTGGCCCCTGAACGACACACGGCGCGCTGGCCATTTGGCGCGTCTTCAGCATCGGCCTTCCGGTTCTGCGCCGCGCCCGTGTGGGAAAGCAGCGCCACATGCCGAGGTATACGGCAGAACCGTTCACATCTTCATAGACCGTAGAAGATCAGTTATTTTCTGTCTCATCTACTACTGTAAGTGTCTCATTTCCTCACCTAATCCCGGCACCAACACCTGATTTAATTCGACTACTTTTATCGATGTTATTCTCTTACCCTCTCTTGAAGACACTCCACTTCCAAGTCTTTTGCTGTCCTTCACGGAATTACAATGTCATTGGTGAATCTTAAAGTTCATATTTCTTCTTCCTGAACTTTAATTGCATTACAATTTCTCCTTCGTTTCCTTTACAGCTTTCTCAATTTACAGACTGAATAAAATCATGGGTGGGTTACAGCTCTGTCTCACTTCCGCCTCAAGTAGTGCTCCATTATATGCTGATGACAAGACAATTGTACTGGAAAGAGAAGATTATTTGCAAAGAGCAGTATGTAGATTGAGCCAAAACATGGTACGCTGGAATTTAACCACATCTGCAAATAAGACTAGGATAATGGATGTCAAATGGAAAAATCCATTCAGATTGAGAACACTAATAAATGGAAAAATTTTAGAACAAGTTTACCATTTCAGTTACCTAGTACGAGGTGCATTCAAGTTCTAAGGCCTCTGATTTTTTTTCTCCGGACTGGAAAGAGATAGAAACATGCGCATTGTTTTAAAATGAGGACGCGTTAATTGTCAATACGTCCCAGAGATGGCAGCACCGTACGGCAGATGGAATTTTACCGCCAGCGGCGAGAATGAGAACTGTTTTAAATACTTAAAATGGCGACGTTTTCCTTACTTGAACAGCAAGCACTCATTCGTTTTCTGAATTTGCGTGGTGTGAAACCAATTGAAATTCATCGACAGTTGAAGGAGACATGTGGTGATGGAGTTATGGATGTGTCGAAAGTGCGTTCGTGGGTGTGACAGTTTAATGAAGGCAGAACATCGTGTGACAACAAACCGAAACAACCTCGGGCTCGCACAAGCCGGTCTGACGGCATGATCGAGAAAGTGGAGAGAATTGTTTTGGGGGATCGCCGAATGACTGTTGAACAGATCGCCTCCAGAGTTGGCATTTCTGTGGGTTCCGTGCACAAAATCCTGCATGACGACCTGAAAATGCGAAAAGTGTCATCCAGGTGGGTGCCACGCATGCTGACGGACGACTACATGGCTGCCCGTGTGGCATGTTGACAAGCAATGTTGACGCGCAACGACAGCATGAATGGGACTTTCTTTTCGTCGGTTGTGACAAAGGATGAGACGTGGATGCCATTTTTCAATCCAGAAACAAAGCGCCAGTCAGCTCAATGAAAGCACACAGATTCACCGCCACCAAAAAAATTTCGGGTAACTGCCAGTGCTGAAAAAATGATGGTGTCCATGTTCTGGGACAGCGAGGGCGTAATCCTTACCCATTGCGTTCCAAAGGGCACTACGGTAACAGGTGCATCCTACGAACATGTTTTGAAGAACAAATTCTTTCCTGCACTGCAACAAAACGTCCGGGAAAGGCTGCGCGTGTGCTGTTTCACCAAGGCAACGCACGCGCACATCGAGCTAACGTTACGCAACAGTTTCTTCGTGATAACAACTTTGAAGTGATTCCTCATGCTCCCTACTCACCTGACCTGGCTCTAGTGACTTTTGGCTTTTTCCAACAATGAAAGACACTCTCCGTGGCCGCACATTCACCAGCCGTGCTGCTATTGCCTCAGCGATTTTCCAGTGGTCAAAACAGACTCCTAAAGAAGCCTTCGCCGCTGCCATGGAATCATGGCGTCAGCGTTGTGAAAAATGTGTACGTCTGCAGGGCGATTACGTCGAGAAGTAACGCCAGTTTCATCGATTTCGGGTGAGTAGTTAATTAGAAAAAAAATCGGAGGCCTTAGAACTTGAATGCACCTCGTACATGATATTAGTGTAACTGCAACAAAAACATTGAGAAGAAGGTTAATACATTTCAAACTATCTATGGAACAACTTAAAGGATTTCGGAATAAAGAAAAGAAAGGAAACACAAACGAAATTCCATTAAGTAATTGCTGCAGCTCTTGTTTATGGTTCCAAATCGTGGAAAAAAGGATAGAGGATGTGGAGATGAAGTTCTGAGGTGGGTAAGGGACTGTAATAAAATGGCTAAAACAGAGAGTGAAGCAAAAAGGTCAGATTTAAAAATCTTTTCAGTTAATGACAAGACGGGAGAGAATAGAATAAAACGGAAGGATAATGTTGATAGAATGATGGAAGGTAGGTTGCTAAAAAATAATGAATTACCGTCCGACTGGAAAGAGAGAACTAGGTAGGCAGCGAAAGAGGTAGACTGATCACAGGGACCAGAGTAGGTAATTCTAGGAAGGAGATGATTATAGCTTATTTCCCGACAGTTCAGTAGTATTCACATCTGTCATGGCGACCTTCGTTTGGAACTGTAATTATTGGGGGGACATTTACCTCGGCCCCCATGGGGCCTATAGTGGTAATGGAAGGCATCACGAGAATTGAGACCTACGTGAACACTACTGTGAACCATATGTAGTTAGTTAATTAGTTATATGTTCCAATGATCAGTAGCACGGAAAATCGTTATGATGTGGAACGTGTCAAATGCTCAAGAAATGTGCACAGGAAACAAGTTATCACTTCACACCTGAGCTCTTCCATAAGAATAACCGTGTCACAAGATCAGAATCACACTACAGTGGTTTGAAGAGCATAGTAGTGACCCGACACTGATGCCTTCACATGGTCTGAAACCCGTAACAGATACTGGGTGCCAGGTACACGCTCACAAACCACCGGCCAGTAATTTATGGAAAATGCGTGTAATTTATGGGGACTGCGTGACCTGTGAATATGTGTCTGGTGCCAAAGACCTTCGGAAACTTACCAAGGAATTGTCGAATCGATGTTATGTAGAAAATCTAATGTTTTGGGTTCCAACGTGGGGCTAATACGCTATAAGGCAGATGGGCCCATTACTTTGGCTCGTCAGTCTATGTAGTATGTTTCACCTTCATATCTGTATGTACAATACTGGATTAATTCTATGCACTATCATGGCTTTAGGCGTCGGTGCCCAGATTGCAATATGCAAAAGCCACAGTCAGCGAGTAAACATACAGCACGCAGAAACGCGGTTTAACGGCGCGGGTCTCGCCCTCTGCGTTGTGCCTGAGCGCACGGACGACGCTGGACGGGCTTCTGCGCAGTTGCGGTGCGGACGGTCAGCCGAGCTGATAACGACACCGACACCGCGGCCTCGGCTGAGCCAGCGGCCTCGCTCTGTTTTCAGACGCCGTGCGCTGAGGCAGGTTCCGTACCCACGAGCTGTTTACCAACCGGCGTACACAGCGCCGCCGTGCCGTAACCCATAAACAATGCGGGAGGCGGCAACAGCACTACAGAAATCGTCACCGGCAGGAAACAAAAGAGCGAAGGTGTTTATTTAGCTGTCTCTGAAACTAACAATGACTGCGAACTTACCTAAGAAGGAAGGAAGGAAGACTGGGTTTAACGTCCCGTCAACATGGAGGTCATTAGACACGGAGTACAAGCTTGGACTGTGTCACGAATGGGGAAGGAAATCGGCCGTGCCCTTTCAAAGGAAGTATCCCAGCATTTGCCTGGGTCACTGGACGCGGATTTCAATCGTCGAGCTCCCAATTTGCGAAGGTATCAGCAGAAAAAAATTGTAGAGCGACGATAATACGGTAAACAATCCGGAGAATATGACGCAGTATGAGGCGCATCAGAACAATTTAGGCTTCCACGGCCAGTATTTACTTCAGTTCAAACTACTTTCTAGTAGTAATTTCGTGTGGCTTAATGGTCTCTTGCAAGTCTCTCAACTGGACGCCACTTCGGCGACTTGTGTGTCCCTCATCTAAACCAGTTATCCAACTGTGGGAAGGGGACCTACAGTTTAATGTCGCATCCGAACCACGTTTCGTACTTGGCAACTCTCAGACTGAAAATATCCGTCATTAGAGTTATATTAATACCTTGAGCTGCTAACGGGCATTGGTATATATCAACGGGGACAGGTGAAAATGTGTGCCCCGACCAAGACTCGAACTCAGGATCTCTTGTTTACATGGCAGGCGCTCTATCCAGCTGAGCCACCGAGGGCACAGAGGACAGCGCCACTGGAAGGACTATCTCGCGCACGCCTCCCGCGTAGCAGGGGGATCCCGGGTTCGAGTCCCGGTCGGGGCACACATTTTCACCTGTCCCCGTTGATATATATCAATGCCCGTTAGCAGCTGAAGGTATTAATATAATTCTAATTTCGTTCTAGACGGCTGCAAGTCATCAATGGTGTCTGTTCTTTCGGACATGTCCTAAAGAACAAACGCCATATCCACATAAGTATATAGTTTTGGCAAACCGGCCATGACCTTCTTCTTCCATGCGAGTGCACACATATTCCCCGAACTCTTATGGGACTTGGTAAGAATGTCTTCCACGAGTAATGAGTGTGTTGGGGTGGGCCACTACAAATGTAGTCTGTGGACATACAAGATGAGGAGGTAGGTCTCGCGGGAGGCGTTTGCGAAATAATTCCCGCAGTCGCGCTGTCGTCTCTGCCCTCGGTGGCTCAGACGGATAGAGCGTCTGCCATGCAAGCAAGAGATCCCGGGTTCGAGTCCCGGTTGGGGCACACATTTTCACCTGTCGCTGTTGATATATATCAACGCCCGTCAGCAGCTCAAGGTATTAATATAATTCTAATTTCGTTCTAGACGGCTGCAGGTCATCAATGGTGTCTGTTCTTTCGGACATGTCCGAAAGAACAGACATCATATCCATATAAGAAAGTATCCGTGGTCCGTTAGAGATTCGACACCGTGTGCTCTAGATTTCAAGATACGCTCTTTACTGTTAGACCATCAACTTCGACAAACTTCTCTGACGTTCCGTTGGTACTACGGAATACATCTTCAGAGGTAGCTGCCATTTCGCCTTCCACGATTTCTCCCGCAATCAGAAACGACACAGTAAGGAATGGTATTATGTAGGGGGTCCCAGGAGGAATGATCAGAATTTAGGGATATGACAGGAACGATCGTTCGAAGCAAAAATGTCTAGTAAATATGGACTCTAAAATATATGACTTAAAAGCTTGGGGGAGGGGGGGCTTTATATCGGGTGCGGCCTCTCAGTTGGAAGTTTTAACTCAAGATTCATAAAAGTGTAGAGACAAATAACGCTGCCGTCGAGCAAAATAGGGATCTTTAATATATTATAAGGCACATATGCGTGTGGTACAGGTCTGGGATCAGGGCTCGATAACGTGCGTTACGCCAAGCTGGTTCCCTGGCACGATGAAAGTTATTGAGCAACATTTTCAGAATATTATGCTATGAGAAACCGGTGATTTCCGGTGGCTCTTTGCAGTGTAATAGTGTAAGTACGATTTATTCGGTTTGTTACCTCAGTTAACTTTGCTTCTGTGAAGATACGTTCACAGTACTGAAGCAGCTTGTACTACGAAATCATCATACCACGGAAGAACCCGTTTTTTTTTTTTTTTTTTTTTTTTTTTTTTTTTTGTGGGAAATAGCATACAAATGTACTGTTATGTGCCCTTCATCGCTGTGGGAAAAACTGTGAAACTCTTTCGTTGTACCCACATAATTCAGTGCTTCTTCAGCAAGTCTCTCTGTACTTTTAAGAATCGGACTGGTAAAACAAGAAATGACAACGTTTTCCGCAGAAACGGCGAGATGAACAAGAGTAGCAGACAGGAAGATATTAAATGTGTTTCGACGTCAAGGATTAATTTCCATTGCAATTGAAAGAGTTACGTAGGGGAAAAATTGTTGAGAAAGATAGACATCGAGAAAATAAATGAAGAGGCTGGGCGCAAGTGCTACTCAAAGACGAAGAAGTTGTCTCAGCCGAGGAGCTCTTAGCGCACCGCATCAAACCAAACAAAAGACTGAGAAAATAAAGAAAACGAACAACAAAGAAAAAAGAACCTCTTGCAATCTTGAGGGTGATGTGTAACGTGGACATTACTTTTGTCAACAGCGTGATGGGACAAGCTTGTTTCCAAACGAGACAAACAGCAGTTACCGTCGACGTTTGCGCTCTTGTGTAGATATTGTCGGTGAAACACAGATACAAACATGAATGGCCAAAAGAATTCAAATGCAATGCAAATACTCTGATGCGAGCCACCTGCGCCCATGAGCTCCTTACATCAAAATACTCAGAAAATATCCCTGAACAAGTACGGAAATTTTTATCGATGGAGTTCGGATTTTATTCTGTATAAGGAAATATGAAGAAAAGAAATAAAGTTTAGTTTTCCTGAAGTGGAAAAGTATAGTCATCCCAGTACAGGAAGCACCGAAACCATACGCTATTTATAAGCCAGTAAAAACTTTAGGTAGTACACTGACGACCTTGATAACAATACTGTAGCTATTATTAGTGTGAACCTCGTGATGTCCTCACTAAACTGACGATTCGTCTGTGCAAGAACTGAACCACGACTGAAGTTCTGATCAAATTTATAATCAATTTCCGCTCATGAGCGACTGAATGAACATGGATGATGTGCTGCGTAGTAAATGCCTCTTTTATAACCGAAAATACGAAGGTCATTCCGAAATTAATGCTTCCCGTTTATTTTCACGGAAACTACAACAGTTAGTAAAGCTCAATCACTCGGTCACTTACAGCAATAGACAGTCTTTTATCCACGTTGTCGCCACCTTTCGATAAGCACTTGATCCTGGATGCCACGTTCATAACAACTTGGATCAGCTTAGGCTGCCCACAATCTTAAAGTTTGGATGACAGCCTCTGAGTCTGGAAAAAGTTAATCGTATAATCCATCTTTCAAAGGCCCAAAGAAAATAGGTTGTTGAGGATGCTGAATCAGAATATGTCGTGGATGTGGCTGGACAGACCATTCAAGTTTGGTCATGAGTTTACAGTCAAAAAAATTACTGCGGGGCTTGCGTTATCGTGTTGCGAATGCTATTTTTTTTTAATCTGGCCTGAGTGGGAATTTGGGCTTTCGGCCTATTCAGTGTCGTCCTGGGTGTTCTGAAGTGACAGTTGATTTAGGCTACAAGGCATGCAAAAGAAATAGAGCCCACTTGTCCCAGGAGACTATGTGTATCACTTTGCCTCCCGTATGGTTGAGTCTTGAACTTCTTTGCTGGAGAGTTCGCATGCCACCATTGCATGGACTGTCTTTTAGATCCCAGCTCGTAATGGTGACACCAGGTCTGATCTCATATAATCCACCAATCGTCACGGATTAGTTGATCGAGAGGCTACGCGATATTTAGGAGGTCGCTAAGCAAACCGACGAAAGTGTGGCTTGTCTTACACACACTTCCACCACTGCGTTTCGTTAACGCAGTATCCACCACCTCACATTACTCACACCTACTGTATTGCGTGAATACACCTTTAGCAAGCACCGATGTATTTCAATTGGCGCTTTTGTTCAGCTGTGACGACATTATAGATCGCTGGTCATTTGGCTGCTATCTATCGCAGTACAACGAAAGTACAGGACCTAAGCTTGAAGGTTAAAAAATTAGTACTACAATGACAATATACTGCAGGATATGCAAGAGAATCTCTATGAAGTTAGGAAAGTATCGCAGTGCTGCTAGCAGAAGTAATGTTGTCACGGTGAATCGTTTGTCGTAGCTGGATAGCTTGGTCCGTAACAGCAACCGTCTGAGAAAGCAAGAGGATCCAGGTTCGAGCCTCACTATGGCAAAGAGTTTTAATCTGCCAGGGAGAGCTCCAGAGTAAAAAGTCGCTCACTCTCAGTTTTGCACTGTTATTACAATGCAGCATTACAGCTGAAACATCCCCTTAAAAAAATTAATGAATTGCTGTGCTGATAAACCTCTTACATTCTTTCATCTTCAAACAGCTGAGCAGAACTGAACGTACTCAGACATTTCGCTCTTTACTTATTCTGATCATCACTAAACTGACACACAATATTTTTAGCGCGACGCAATCTGACTTTCTATAATCTCTACAAAGGAATGGCCCTGACTAACAATAACCTATACCTTTCATGAATCACTTATCTCGCAAAAATCCTCGTTCCTCGAACTACTGCAATACAGCGAGCGCCAATACTGCCAGCTAAATAAAAGATTCTAACTACTGAAGGCACTAACTACTGAAAGGCATACTTAGCAAATGAAAGATTTTGATAGAGAACAAACAATGTATTTACCTTAATAGTGTTCAAAAATATATATATATATAGGGTGAGTCACCTAACGTTACCGCTGGATATATTTCGTAAACCACATCAAATGCTGACGAACCGATTCCACAGACCGAACGTGAGGAGAGGGGCTAGTGTAATTGTTTCATACAAATCATACAAAAATGCACAGAAGTATGTTTTTTAACACAAACCTACGTTTTTTAAATGGAACCACGTTAGTTTTGTTAGCACATCTGAACATATAAACAAATACGTAATCAGTGCCGTTTGTTGCATTGTAAAATGTTAATTACATCCGGAGATATTGTAACCTAAAGTTGACGCTTGAAGCCTCCGACGTTCAGTTGCGTGTTGTAACAAACATGGGCCACGGTCGGCGAGCAGCATCTGCAGGGACATGTTTACGATGACGACTGTGTTTACGAGTGTGGCTGTAGTGCACGGTTGTGGTTTGGTCTAGCTGTCGCAGTGTCCGCATGTAGCGCTTGCTGCTATTGTTATTCTGCATTCGTCTCCGCACGCAGACCAACTGTAGTACACCGTGTCACCAGACGTCTGTGATAGTGTAGTGTTGTAGGAACTGTGACCATGGTGTATTCGAACTCTGAAAAGGCGGAGATGATACTGATCTATGGCGAGTGTCGACGAAATGTAGCTGCAGCCTGCAGGGTGTATGCAGAACGGTACCCGGACAGAGAGCATCCAACGAGCCGCACACTGCAAAACATCTACCGCCAACTGTATGCAACAGGTATGGTCGTAGCACGCAAACGGGTCCGTAACAGGCCCGTCGCAGGAGAAGCGGGTGCAGTTGGTGTGTTAGCTGCTGTTGCCATGAACCCACACATGAGTACACGGGACATTGCGAGAGCCGGTGGACTGAGTCAAAGTAGTGTCATGCGCATACTGCAGCGTCACCACTTTCACCCGTTTCATGTGTCGCTACATCAGCAATTACATGGTGATGACTTTAATCATCGAGTGCAATTCTGTCAATGGGCATTAACAGAGAATGCGTTGCAGTTCTACCTGTTTACCGATGAAGCGGGTTTCACAAACCACGGGGCAGTGAATCTACGGAACGTGCATTACTGGTCCGTGGACAGTCCTCGCTGGCTCAGACAGGTAGAGCGGCAGCGACCGTAGACTGCAAATGTATGGTGCGGAATCATTGGCGACCACCTCATTGGTCCTCACTTCATTGCAGGGGCCCAAACAGCTGCAACATACATCGCGTTTCTACAGAATGATCTGCCAACGTTGCTCGAAAATATACCACTGGAAACGCGTCGACGTATGTGGTATCAGCATGATGGTGCACCTGCACATTCCGCAATTAACACTAGGCTGACCCTTGACAGGATGTTCGACGGGCGTTTCATAGGACGTGGAGGACGCATAAATTGGCCAGCCCGTTCTCCTGATCCTACACCTCTGGACTTCTTTCTGTGGCCGGCGACATTACACCAGATGTCCTGCGGCGTATACGACACTCATTACGCCAGAGATTGCAATTGTGTGCAGCAAATGATGGCCACCACATTGAACATCTATTGGCCTGACATGTCGGGACACACTCTATTCCACTCCGTAATTGAAAACGGAAACCACGTGTGTACGTATACCTCACCGCTCATGGTAATGTACATGTGCGTCAGTGAAAAAGACCAATAAAAAGGTGTTAGCATGCGGACGTAATGTGCTGTTCCAGTCTCTTCTGTACCTAAGGTCCATCACGGTTCCCTTTGGATCCCTACGTAATTCGGTTCTCTCCGATACACACGATCGAAAAGCGGAGGAGTGGTACTCAAGGGTCAACTTTAGGTTACAATATCTCCGGATGTAATTAACATTTTACAATGCAACAAACGGCACTGATTACTTATTTGTTTATATGTTCAGATGTGCTAACAAAACTAACGGGGTTCCATTTAAAAACGTAGGTTTGTGATAAAAAAACATACTTCCGTGCATTTTTGTATGGTTTGCATTAACCAATTACACTAGCCCCTCTCCTCACGTTCGGTCTGTGGAATCGATTCGTCAGTATTTGATGTGGTTTACGAAATATATCCAGCGGTAATGTTAGGTGACTCACCCTGTATATGGTGTTACAAAAAGGTACCGCCAAACGTTCAGGAAACATTCCTCACACACAAAGAAAGAAAATATGTTATGTGGACATGTGTCCGGAAACGCTTACTTTCCATGTTAGAGCGCATTTTATTACTTCTCTTCAAATCACATTAATCATGGAATGGAAACACACAGCAACAGAACGTACCAGCGTGACTTCAAACACTTTGTTACAGGAAATGTTCAAAATGTCCTCCGCTAGCGAGAATACATGCATCCACCCTCCGTCGCATGGAATCCCTGATGCGCTGATGCAGCCCTGGGGAATGGCGCATTGTATCACAGCCGTCCACAATACGAGCACGAAGAGTCTCTACATTTGGTACCGGGGTTGCGTAGACAAGAGCTTTCAAATGCCCCCATAAATGAAAGTGAAGAGGGTTGAGGTCAGGAGAGCGTGGAGGCCATGGAATTGGTCCGCCTCTACCAATCCATCGATCACCGAATCTGTTGTTGAGAAGCGTACGAACACTTCGACTGAAATGTGCAAGAGCTCCATCGTGCATGAACCACATGTTGTGTCGTACTTGTAAAGGCACATGTTCTAGCAGCATAGGTAGAGTATCTCGTATGAAATCATGATAATGTGCTCCATTGAGCGTAGGTGGAAGAGCATGGGGCCCAATCAAGACATCACCAACAATGCCTGCCCAAACGTTCACACGTTGATGACGTGATTGCGCAACTGCGTGCGCATTCTCGTCAGCCCACACATGTAGATTGTGAAAATTTACAATTTGATCACGTTGGAATGAAGCCGCATCCGTAAAGAGAACATTTGCACTGAAATGAGGATTGACACATTGTTGGATGAACCAATCGCAGAAGTGTACCCGTGGAGGCCAATCAGCTGCTGATAGTGCCTGCACACGCTGTACATGGTACGGAAACAACTGGTTCTCTCGTAGCACTCTCCATACAGTGACGTGGTCAACTTTACCTTGTACAGCAGCAACTTCTCTGACGCTGATATTAGGGTTATCGTGAACTGCACGAAGAATTGCCTCGTCCATTGCAGGTGTCCTCGTCGTTCTAGATCTTCCCCAGTCGCGAGTCATAGGCTGGAATGTCCGTGCTCCCTAAGACGCCGATCAATTGCTTCGAACGTCTTCCTCTCGGGACACCTTCGTTCTGGAAATCTGTCTCGATACAAACGTACCGCGCCACGGCTATTGCCCCGTGCTAATCCATACATCAAATGGGCATCTGCCATCTCCGGATTTGTAAACATTGCACTGACTGCAAAACCACGATCGTGATGAACACTTACCTGTTGCTGCTACGTACTGGTGTGCTTGATGCTAGTACTGTAGAGCAATGAGTCGCATGTCACCACAAGCACCGAAGTCAACATTACCTTCCTTCAATTGGGCCAACTGGCGGTGAATTGAGGAAGTACAGTACGTACTGACGAAACTAAAATGAGCTCTAACATGGAAATTAAACGTTTCCGGACACATGTCCACATAACATCTTTTCTTTATTTGTGTGTGAGGAATGTTTCCTGAAAGTTTGGCCGTACCTTTTTGTAACACCCTGTATATATATCAGTTCATGACATCCAGTCTTACAAATTTACAGTCACCACTGCTGGCGGCACACCTCCAACTGCACAACGCTACGCGCTGTTCACAACCAACTGCCCAACACTACAATAGCGAATATTCCAACAATTCCAACCAGGTACAGACTGCACACAGCACAGCCAGTGATTTTCATACAGAGCGCTACGTGACGTTACCAACATAAAAACCTAAACAGCCTACAGACACAGTAAACGGCAGTATTTAGAAACATTATCTGCTTCATTTCTCACACTGATCCATTAGCTCAGATTGTAAGGATCATGCAAAGTTTCGTTTCAAAACCTTCGTACAAATAATTTTCACTGAATTCTTAGGATCGGTATAGACACCGTAGTGTTCGTATATAGCATCTAAGTGGATGACCTACTCGTTTCTGGTCCCCACCACTATATTCCATTAGAGATTATGGGCAGATACTTTTTAGTTAAAAAAAATCCCTTAGTACGAAAGTATACTTTTTTTTAGAAAACTAAAAATGGACGTCATTATGTATTGTGGTAAGGTCTCCGAATAGATTAAAGCGAACAGAAATAGTTCATGTTGGTGATCCTGATAATAAAAGTATCCTGTTTATCTTAGAAACTATCATACGGAAAATCTAGAGAAGGTGTACCTAAGATGGCGTTTTATTGGCAAAACACTTGAAAAATGCAATAATCCCTAAAAAGATACTGCTAATACTACGCTTACGTCTTCTCTTCTGGAATACCATTGCTCAATATTTCATTCGTACATGATACAATCGACAGAAAAACATTGACAAAGTACAGATGACGCTGGTTCATTTAGTGTTAGCAGGAAATGCAGCAAAGCCTGCAAAGGGTGTGATAAGCGAACAGGGATGGCAATACTCTTCATCTGCATCTCTTTACATACACCGCAAGCCATTGTACGGTGTGTGGCGGGTGGTACCGTATACCACCTATACCACTCGCAGACAGAGCGACGGAAAGGAAGACTGCTATATGCCTCCGTATGAGTCCTAATTTCTTGTATCTTTTCTCCGTGGGCCTTACGAGAAATGTGTGTTGGCGGTGGTAGAATCGTTCTGCAGATCGTTTCAAATGCCGGTTTTCTAAATTTTCTCAGTAGTGTTACAGAAAGGGATGTCGCCTTCCCTACATGGATTGCCATTTGAGTTCCCGAAGCATTTCCATAATATTTGTGTACTGTTCAAACCTACCAGTTTCTAGCAGCCCGACTCTGAACTGTTTCGATTCTTCCGTTAAACCGACCTGCTACGTATCCCAGACACTCGAGCAATATTCAAGAACAAAAGAATAGGTCGCACTAGCGCCCTATGAATGGTCATGTTTACAGATGAGCCACGCTTTCCTAAAATTCTCCCACTAAACTGAAGTCGACCATTCGCCTTCCTTTACACAGTTCTCACATGGTTGTTACATTTCAAATCGCTCTGTAACGTTACGGTTAGATATTTAAACGATGTGACTGTTTCAGGCCGGATACTACTAATGCTGTATCCGTACTTACTGGGTTTGTTTTGCCTATTCATCCGCATTAACTTAATTTTTTATACATTTAGAGACAACTGCCACCCATCACAGCAACTATAAATTTTGTCTACGTTATCCTGTATCCTCCTACAGCCACTTAACGACGACACCTTCCTGTACACCACAGCATCATCAACAAACAGCCGCACGTTGCTGCCCACCCTGTCCGCCAGATCATTTACGTATGTATACAGTATGTCTCTGGTGGGCACTCACCGTCTTGGACATCATACTGGGTTCTACAACTTAAAAAGTCTTTGAGCCATTCATGTACCTGGGAACCTATTTCATACGTTGGTACCTTCGTTAACAGACTGCAACGGGGCACCGTGTCAAATGCTTTTCGGAAATCTAGAAATACGGAATCTATCTGTTGCCTTTCATCCACAGTTCGCATTATATTATCTGAGAAAAGGACGAGTTCCTGGTGAGCGATGCTTTCTAAAACCGTACTGATTCGTGGACGTAAGGTTTTCGGTGTCTAGGATATTTATTACATTCGAACAGAGAATATGTTCTAGAATCATGTAAAATACCGATGTTAAGGGTACTGGTCTGTAATTCTGTGGGTCCGTTCTTTTATCTTTCATATAGGCTTACACAGGAATCACCTGCACATTTTTTCAGTAGCCTGGAACTTTGCGCTAGGCAAGGGTTCCGCGATTATTGCAAGCTAAGTAAGGTGCCAGTGCCGTAGGGTAGTCTTTGTAAAACCGAACTGGGCTTCTTTCAGGATCTGGCAACTTATTTGTTTTCAGCGCAAGGTATGCTTAGTACCACATTAAAAAAGCTGTTTTATTGCAACAGTCAACAATCTGTTCCTGCGAATGTTCCTCCTTAGCTCAGTGTCAGCGTCTCTGGATGTTATGTGGAGTACCCGTGTTCGATTCCCGGCAACGACGGGTGTTTTACTTTGATGCCAGGACAAGAACAGGGTGTCGTGATGCCAGTTGAGGAGCTAGAAGAACTGTAACGGCTCCAAAGTCATAAAACCATGTCAGAACATCGTTCAGAATTGCGGTGTGCTGAGCTCATGCCCCACCATATTGCTTCTGCTTGACACCATTGCCAGAAGATGACATGGCGGTCGGTAGGATCTGATAGGCCCATCAGGTCGTGAATGCTGAGCTTTGGTGTTTTGCTCTTGCTTACGTAGAGAATTCGCACGGAGGGACTTAACGTTCGTTTTCCCACACGCTCTTCGAAAGTTAAATAGTGTGTGTAGTTCAAAAATGTTGTTTTGAACATGCAGGTGTATTTGTTTTAGTTTTCAGTCGTGGTTCAGTTAATGATTGTGTGGTCATAAGCTGGAAAAACTAGGAGTCAGACTTCCGGAAACTTGTGTTGTTCGTTACTGCGTGGAAGAGCGGCCCGTGTTTGAGGAGTAAACACGGCGTACAAAACACAGGATAGCGTTTGCGGTTTTCTATCAGATCTGTGGCTTTGATGATTAACGAGTGCGGTTTGGTGCTTTGCTGTCTGCACAATAGTTGCAGCGTTTCTTTGTCTTGTGTGACGGCGACCTCAGGATATGATAGGCGACGACAGGAAGACAGGTCTGTGTGTGGCCCTGCAAGTCCGCGGGCCTCGCGCACTGGCGGCCCGTTCGCGCAGATCACGTCAGCTCGCTCTTGCTGTTACAAGATCAAGACGAAATAAACCTCAATATGTGAGCGTCAGTATCTGCGCGGTCTGTGAGCCGGATTGCTAAGCGAAGGGCCCCGATTCGATTGCCGGCCGGGTCAGAGATTATCTCCGCTCGAAGATTGGGTTGTTGTTTTTTCTTTACGTTCTTACCGTCATAATTGACAGACGCTGTTGAGCTGGCTATAGGGCACTTCCCGAAAGCAAATAAAATAAAAAAGAAGAAAGAAATCTACGATCTGGATGACGTAACTTAATGTTTACAAAACCGTTATAAAGTTGAACGATTTGTTAGTACTCCACTTTTCTCTGTTACTTACGATCGCAGTAATGAATTCAGGTGCCTTTGTATACAGTTGTCACTATAAATGAGTGTCTCCCAAAAATTTAGAGACATTGAGAATTATGGGAAAACTGAAAACATGGGTAGTGGAGCGGAGCAAGGAATTACTAGTGGAACTATTGCACAGCCACTTGCCCGCTGCAGTGAAATAGGAATAAAGTGTAAATTACAATACGTACAGAAGAGTTTCCAATAGTTTGTAAATGACTCCCAACTGAGTTAAAATTGTCGCCCTGTATCGACTGAAAACTGGAACAAGCTCACTCGTCGACTCACGAACACTGTTATTTGGCAAGTCCCACAAAGACTGCTTTATTGAGTAACTGTCAGACAGACTGAAACAAGTCACCGCTGAGTGAATTTTGGTAAGGAAGATGTGGTTTGAATTCCTATATGAGTACCATCAGAAACAAATATATACAAGAGTAGCTCCTAAGGAATACCGGTACAGCACACACAAATATCGTGATAGGAAAACATGACATGAAACGGAAGTCGTATGTAGTAGTGGTTTAGTTGGCGAACTTGGACCTCTAGTAGTTTCAAGAGAAAGGGTTGTACACAGGTTGCTTGTTTTAACTTGGAACGACTAAATATCCTGAAAAATATGCTTCATACGAAGAGAGATATTCCAGATGAAAATTTAATATTTTTATGAAGGGCATCCGTCTATGGCAGCCCCTTCCCCCCCCCCCCCCCCCCTCCACACACACACACACACACACACACACACACCAATGGTATCAACTTTTTAATTTCAAACGGGAATCTCCCACAAATCCCTATTTTTATTGTTTTTTATTGTTTATTCGGGTTCTACGCCAAAAGTAACTGTTTTACCCATTCTTGGTAGACGACGCTGGTTCTAATCAGCTGATATTATTGTTAAAAATTTAAGTTAGTTCAGCAAATTTGATCTCACAGTAAAACTTTTACGTTTAGACATTTAAAAATCTTGACAGTAATCTACTTTTAACGTAACGTTGTTTTCCGGTCCGTTCGGGGTTGATTTCGGTAACTCCGCACACCATAAGATTTCGATGAGTCCCCTCGAATCTCACCATCAGGGTGGCTCATTACAGCGCCATCTACCACAAATGGGAAAAAAAAGTTTCAGCTAAGCCCTAGCTACTGCTTGGCGTAGAAACCGACTCTGCAGTAAAAAAAGATGTGTACTCACTTGAAACCCCCCCACATATTGGAGAGGGGTGGGGAAGGTTAGGGGGTGGCCACTTTTAGCACAGACAGGCGTTCCCTTTGGAAACATTAAATTTTTATGTGGAACATTCCTTTCATAAAATACGTAGGCCCTATTTTCCGAGATATTTAGTTGTTCCAAGTTAAAACAAACGATTATAAATCCGAATTAATTAGACGCTATGGATAAGGTTCGTTCATCAAAACAGGTTCTGAGAATACAGAATTAGGTGAAAAGTGAAACTCTTGGCAACAAGTAGAAGATACGAATTGATTAACATTCAGTCAATGGCAATGCAAATGTCTTAAGAAATATTGCAGTCTGTAATTATGAAGTGGGACCATCATAACTGTCTAAATATTGGGAGTAACTTTACCATAGCAAATGATGCGAAGTGTTTCTACTGTAACAGCTATTAATGATAACGACTCTGCAACTCGTTCAGTACTGGCATCTGCAGCCGTTATTATTCCCCATAAGGTCGACAATCTACCTTAGGATCCTTACACACGGGATGCAGACACCTGAAGCGTTCCCCTTTACATTGAAACTTGTACATCATTTTACCTGAGAGGCACAGAGCTTCGTCTTTGCCCGCAGCTCGTGGTCGTGCGGTAGCGTTCTCGCTTCCACGCCCGGGTTCCCGGGTTCGATTCCCGGCGGGGTCAGGGATTTTCTCTGGCTCGTGATGGCTGGGTGTTGTGTGATGTCCTTAGGTTAGTTAGGTTTAAGTAGTTCTAAGTTCTGAGGGACTGATGACCATAGATGTTAAGTCCCATAGTGCTCAGAGCCATTTGAACCAACCAAGCTTCGTCGTCTTCGGCCTACAGCAGTAGCAGCGTAGCTTCTCAAGTGGCTCTCCGCTACTCGCTTCACGCAGACTCAGAAAGGAGTCTTCAGATGGAAAGCAGCGAGCCGCTTACAACCAGCCGTGTGCGTCACCACTTAGCGCTCAATTTCTTTTGTCAAGTCTACATCCCTATTGTTTCTGCCTGCTGTTGATCACTAGTATACAGTACAATAAAGGTCCTCTCTGCTCACCTCTGACTAAGGACAAGACAGTGTGACCTCATTCGACGTAAGAGCGTTTCATAGCGGATATGAAGAGTGGGTCATTGGCATGGATGTTGTTCCACGCATATTGGTACAAACAAAATGAAATGTGCAAGACACATGAAACCTTTCCAACAGAGAAGAAGAAAATCATATTCACGCAAAGAAAAGTATTTACTACAAACACCTTTGAAATAAGTAATGCAACTCGTCCAGACCTGTCCTCAGACTTTTGTGGCATGTACACACAACATTCCTTTCAGCTCACCGCCGTCAGCTTCATTTGTCGTGAGATGGGCTACACACAGTTCTCATCCTGCATCCTGCTTTCAGCCTATCCTATTCTTTAAGTACACAGGCACATTACACCTAACATCATCAACGCCATACAGGAATTTCTTATTGGCCCCTCCTCTAATGGGGTAAACTCAGTACTCGCCTGCGCATCTTATCAGGTCACAGTAACTGTAAGTCACCTGAAAAGATAGCAAGATCAGAAGGGATGACCCACGGACTTAATTCCTAACATGTGACGTCCGCATTTGAGTTGACGAGTGACGTTCTTTCACACTCTTGAAGATAAAATAATAATAATACTAGCCCAATCAAAGACTGCTTGTATTGCAGGCACTGTGCCTGAGATCGGGCGGAACATACTGTTCATGGTTGTATATGTAAAACTTGCGCATTTCATCTATTTTTGCGAAACGTAATAACGACATTTCGTGCAGCTCTATCTACGCTCTAGAAGCCGACCCACGTGGGGCCGCATAATCGTATATTTATTACATCGTCTTACCATACATAATATGATGTGCTTATACATAGCATCTTTCGACAATCGAAACAGCATATCAAAGAACGTGAAGTGGTGGAATCTCACGTTTCACGTCCCTTCATTATTAGGTCCAAAGCTGACTGTTTGTTAAGTTACGTGTACGTAAGTGTCATGTTTTC
Organism: Schistocerca piceifrons; assembly: GCF_021461385.2. Lineage (NCBI taxonomy): Eukaryota > Metazoa > Arthropoda > Insecta > Orthoptera > Acrididae > Schistocerca > Schistocerca piceifrons. The sequence continues at coordinate 447,947,797 of NC_060142.1, forward strand.
AATAACATCGCAATCTTACATTTATGTCCATTTTTCCATGGAAACTATCTAATTCTATTTTCGCTAACGGAACGATCCCACAGACCAGCTGCACTTGGTACAAAACCTAATGAGCTTGCAGTTGCTCGAAACCTGGCTATTATGTAAAAAGAAAGGAAAAAGATGTGTAAAGTCACTGGAAGCAGATTCCATAAAAATTATCAGCCATTTCACACACCAAATTTGGTGGTCAAAATGGATCACCATCCCATAGCACATTGTAAGTACCTATTGTGGGGCACTACATCTCATGTTAGGATATTTTATTTCCCAGGTGTAGTTTTCCGGAACACGTATTTTGGCAGACAAAGTATGACGAAACTTCAGTATAAAGAGGAATACAATTTACAATAAATCCTTTAGATTAAAACTGTACTTTGCTATAATGAACATCCAGGAAAGATGCAGAAAGGCAATAGGCCAAGAATTATTTTTAATACACAAAGAGCAAACATAAAGACCGTAAGGTACATATGTAGATTTAGTGGGCAGTCTTTATTTATGAGACTCCTCCATCGATTCATATCTATATTATCACCCACTGCCTCTGTAGCCATATTTGCTATCACATGTTAGTGCGGTGGTGTTGTGTTAAGGCCGGCCGGTGTGGCCGTGCGGTTAAAGGCGCTTCAGTCTGGAACCGCGTGACCGCTCCGGTCGCAGGTTCGAATCCTGCCTCGGTCATGGATGTGTGTGATGTCCTTAGGTTAGTTAGGTTTAAGTAGTTCTAGGTTCTAGGGGACTGATGACCACAGATGTTAAGTCCCATAGTGCTCAGAGCCATTTGAACCATTTGTTGTGTTAACCATGTCGAAGGTGGCTGTGACAGAAATTTTCACAGCCATCATTTGGCTGACACAGGGAGAGGTGATGTGATTCTTGGTTTCAGTCTCTGTGGAAATGTTTTGGGTTCAGTCTCAGATCTCTCAGCAGCATTTCTTGTAATGAGGGAAAATAACAGTTGCGATAGCTATCAGCGAGTCGAATCGTGATGTCAGTGTCACTAATGGCCTCCTTTAGGAGGGGTGTGATGTTTAATTCTTCACTTCTTTGTACGGGAGTGCTATAAAGAGTGCTATCGGTTTATATTTATAGGATATATAAGTGCAGAAATTTCTATTGGTGACTGAGGAGAGTGTACTAAACAATATACATCAGTATTTACATCATTTTCAGGATAATAATTACAGCCATTTTGGGTAGTATGTAGCCGTAAAACCAACTCACTGATGTGTGTACAGGAGCATATTAGGGTCCGCATATAAAAGTTATTAAACTTACACCCTTTACATCCTGTACATACAGCGTGTTAAGAGTATACTCGTAAGAGCAGGTATTGGGATCATTAGTACCTTAATATCTACCCACTTCATGTTTTAGCTGTTTTTTCTCTGAATTTAAGTCTTCCCACGAACATGACTCATAATTTACTGTTATTTTTTCTTTTCTCTGCTTCTAACGGTCTCCCCACAAACATGTCACATTATTTACCACCTGATGTTTTCCGCAGAGCCGTAATTGCACCATTAAACGGACAACACCTGTCAGTACCCATTAACAGTCTTGTGTCAATGTATCAACACTTCAACACCTGACCTACTGATCAGGGGAAAATAACCATTAATGGCTTGCTCTTGCCACATGTGCTTGCAGGTACTAACCAATCTAAAAAAATACTGCTCCAAGTAGCTATAATTATTAGTCTGTAGATGAAATAAATATTGATGTAATGTTCTTCAGTACACTGTCCTAAGTTATCAATAAAAATTTCTGCACTTATAACTGTAGCAGCCTATATGTATGGCGACTTATGTGGATTCCTAAATAAGGTTGGGTCTAACTTCCAGATAGCTGAAAAAGTTCTTATTGTCTTACGGCTGGTACCCTCACCTTGGAAGAAAGGTGCAACATGGAAAGAGATGGACAGAGAGAGAGCGAGGGAGAAAAGGAGAGAGAGTGAAAGAGTTGCAGGAGGAACTGAGGAATTGTAAAGGAAAAGTGCAATGGCAGAGTGTTCGATGTTAAAGGCTGTTCAGTTCGGTAAATGAGAACAACACACATTTTAAAACAGTTAGCGGTGTATTTTTCCAGTGATTTCAGACGTAGGAATCCATTATACTTCAGACGAATGTTCGGTGGCCAGAGGCAGGTTTCCACCTCTGCCTCTCCCTTTCCCTACCTGTCAGTAGATATTTCCTTAAGCATTCCTTTTGCTCCAGCTACGGCCTTCTGATGCACAGGTCGAAGCTTCGTTTGCACTCTCAAGGTAACTGTGAAACCTGACTGGCGTGCTTTTTCCTTAAACGAATCCATGATTGCATAAACCACCAACATTGCTTCTTGGACGAGGATGTAGGAAAGCGTTGGTGGAAATCTGAATCCCTGTTGTCTACTTAAAAACATTGTGATCGGAGGAAAAAATAAAGGAACAGAACCTGTTCGCAGATTTTTAACTGCGCTTCAGAATCAGAGTGGGTGGGGCAGACAGACGAAGCGTGTTAAGTTTTTTTCATTCCGAAGCTATATGAATTTCGATTATTGTGGTAACGAGATAGGGTCTGAAAGAAGATTTGTGCCCTTACCGACGAGTTGATTGGCTTATAATATCAAACGACGGCTACAAATCTTGATGAAATGGGAAGATATCAGTAACTGTACTGGACTGATCGTTTTACTAAGAAAATTGACAGTTACACTTCGACTTACTCATAGTCACGCTTTTGCGCTTAGGAACTGTATTAAAACAATGGAATTCGTTCCCTCTTATGTTCGCCAAGATAATTGTAGTTGTTGTATTATCTTCAGTACGTAGACTCCGTTACCGCGGTAACCACTCCTTGATCACTCAGAATGTGTCGCATCTATTAGTTATTTGTGATACAAATTTATCTTCTCTTCAGTTTTAGATTCAGTTCCTATTAATTAATCATCAGAAAATTCTGTTTCAGCATATTTCTAAGAGCTTCTACTCTCTTTTTGTGTGAACTATCGCCTATGTTTCACTTTCATATCAGGCTGCGCTTCGATTGCTGTTGTCATTCATGTAACGTCTTTGGACGGTAGTAGAACTGTAGGAATGTTAGCCGGGGGTTGGAGGGGGACTCTCTCTTGGCTGGTGTGCTACGGTTGCTGAAGTGCCGGCACTGGCGGTTACGAGTTGATGTAAAACGGGCGACGAGTGTGCGGCCCGCATCCCCACTAAACAAATAAAAAAAGAAAATAAAAATAGAAAATAGAAAACAATTAAAAAATCGTGTACAGGGTTCGCCGCGGCAGTGGAAGCGGCGGAGTCCACGCCTGAGTCTAGCCAGCAGTGGACGAGTTGTAGCCTGCGTTCACTGCCAGTGGCCGTGGGTTCACGAGCAAAAGAAGCCACAATACGTTATACAGATCTGAATTCGGTTCATCGGGGGGTTGTTCTGATGCCAGCTAGTGTACTGTTAACGTAGGTTGTTCGCAGTCCTTAGAGGATAATGTTACAACTGTAAGACGTACTCTGTTTTCGTAATTCTTTCAGTGATTCTACGATCGATTAATTTAACTTAGTATCGTTTTACGTTTTTGCCTAGTTTCAACTGTCTTGATTATTATCGATGTCCAGAGCAAATGTACGAGTAACCTGCATTTTATTTTAATTATTACGAGTTTGGTTTGATATGTCTGGTAAAAAAAAAAGCAAGAAGAAGTGTTTGTTTCGTAAACACATCACCTTACTTTCCGATATAATCTCCTTTGAGGGACATACACTTGGTTCAGCGATCCTCCAGCTTTTTCGTCTCATCGGAAAAATAGTTTTTATCAAACTCCGCAAAATACGTTTTGACTGCAAATACCTCTTCATCATTTGAAGAAAATTTCTTATCAGCAAGCCAGAGTTTCGAGTTAGGGAAATGGAAGAAGTCACTTGGGGCTATGTCTGGTGAAAAGGGTGAATGAGGAACCAATTCAAAGTCCAGTTCGTGTAGTTTCATTACTGTTATCGCTTATGTGTGGGATAGTGCATTACCCTGGTGAAAGAGCACTTTTTTACGTGCAGACCTTGGTCATTTTTCAGCCAACGAAAGATTTAAACGTTCCAACTAATTACGATAGGGTCCAGGTATGGTTGTACCTCCTCCCAAGTATTCTCTGAGGATTATCCCTTGTGAATCCCAAAACATACTGGCCATCACCTTAACGGCTCAAAATATGAACTTTGCCCTCTTCGGTGCACTTTCACCGGTCTTCGTGCATTGTATTCACTGCCGTTTTGACTTTGGTGTGTAATGATGTATCGGGTTTTCATCAACAGTCAGAAATCGTCGCAAAAAGTCTTTCGGCGTGCGATTAAACATCGCCAAAAACTGCGTTGATATCGGCAATACGGAAAATCAGCCAGAGTGCAAATTTCACTTTTTTATTTACTTCATGACCAGTTTCTGGCGATATCCATTTTCAAATCATCCAGGTAGTCAAAATGGTATTTCCAAAAATACAAAAACCATATCGAGATAAATATATACGTATTGTTCTGTGCAAATGAAGATTTATAGCGCAAACAGCTAACTCCAGCATGTTGGAAGTTCATATTGTGCTGAAATGTTGTGCCAGATGCACTTTTGGTCGACTATCAGCAATCGCGGCACCCTCCTCATACACAACTTCTTCATAGCCAATTCTCCGAGCAGCATGTGATGCACTCGTTCAGTTGAGATGCTTACAGTATTTGGAATCTCACGAATTTTTGTTCTGCTTTACCTTATCATGGATTCTATCAGTGGCTTCCATTTTCGTGACCTCAGGTTGTCGGCCGGAACTTGCTTCCTATTCGGTGCTTGTTCGAGCACGTTTAAATTCATTAATCCTAAAGTAAATAGTCTTCAATAATAGTGCGGAGCCCGCGTGAATTTCATCCAGTTATGTTTTGATTTTTGCGGCAGTCCAACCTTTCAAATGAAAATGTTTAATAACAGCTCGTAACTCGGTTTTCTCCATTTTCAGTCGCAGCCGACATGTCCGTATGTTGCCAACCAAGCGACTTTCTAGTATAACGTGTAACCTGTACTTGAATATAGGTAATGGATCTACGAGTTCACGTGGCAGACGCAGACGCATGGTTGACGACATATGGAAGTTCGGGCCTGGCTGTAAGTTGCACACGCATAGCCAAATGATGCGGGCACGATAGCTCAGCGTGTTCGGTCAGAGGGCCAATTGTATTCTGTAATAAAAAAAACTGAGTGACGGAATCAACGATCAACTTGAACGGATGTCATGTGACGACCACCAAGGCCAAACGAAACGAACAATACCGGAGAAAAAAATTATTTAAAAAATAAATAAAATGGTAAGGTGACCGCTTGCGATATGCGGAAAATCCGGGGTTCGAGTCTCGGTCGGGCATAAATTTTCACTGTCATTCCATTCTATAGCTTATGTTTATCCTCATTCGCAATTGCGAATTCATTCAATGTATCACAAAGATCTTGTCTTGGGACGCGAGGAGGTCGTTATTGATAGCTTCTGATTGCTTTGGGAGCGCGAAGAGTACAGTTAAGATACATGTGCACACAGAGTAATATATTTATCTGTGCTTTAGGGTTGCTGAGTGTGCAATCAGATATCCGTGTAGCTGTACAAACTTCACTCAAATTGCGCTGGAAAGTTATATAGATTAAGAAGAATAATTTCGTTCTTGGTCATGATCAGATAACAGCTGGGAGCAAATGGGAGTAAATGCTGTGCTGAGGCTCTGAGGTAAACTTCGGACGCTGCACAAATCAAAGTCTTGTCTGATGCAGTAGATGAGTGATGGAGGACCACAAGAAGTTTCTGCCGTACGGAGCTGCAAGAGCCTGCACACGGAAGTAGGAAGGAACATGTAAGTGCGGTTAGCGATGAGTTGCGGACCCCAGAGTAATTGATAGCTTCATCAGTAATTCATCTATCCTCATTTGAAGAACAGTTGAATAGTGAAACAATTTAGGATCACCGTTTGAGATCGCATGAGCGGTCGGTCTGTTCTCTCCGAAAGACTTGGCTCTGAAATGGTCCATCCTAACTACCGATGCTTTAACTAGCGGGACTCTATCTTCTCTCCCTCGTTTTGTTTCGTGCATGCTCTATATTATTCTCTGCTAAGGTATCAGTGTTCGATTTCGTTTTCCATAGTTCCGTTTAAAGGAATATGTTTCGTCTTTGCATGATTAACATCCCCTCAAGTCCCTATCCTCACTGTGCAGAGTACGCCCCATGTTGATATTCTACTACTTAGTTCTCACTTAGTTGCGAATTCCTTCGGGACACGTAGATAAAGTAAGTTACCATTCTTTTATTGTCAAATTCCATGTCAGCTAGTCAAGAGAATGTTATTAAATGATGTAGTTTGCAATGCTACTTTAAAATTTACGATTTCCCCCCCCCCCCCCCCACCGCAATAGTTTCAATTAATTGTAGAAATCAGAAAGGTAAGTAATCGTCGTCCTAAGTCTGTATCGCGTTAGCGTTACCTTGCATAGGGTTATATTAAGGTCTCTCTTAAATTCGTGGCTTAAATGATTCTTTCTTTTGTGGATAGAACGTGGTACGACCACTGAACGTATAGTTGGCGAACGATTTGAAATTATAACAGAAAAGATTGGAGTGTATGATGAGACAGACCAGGAAAGGAAAGGAACGATTGGCTATTAATTGTTTACAAGTTTGGTCAGTTATAGTCTATAGACACTTCCAATGATTTGTACTACCATAAATAGTAATAAACCAACAAGTACCTTTCACAAAATCAAGTCATTGTCCAAACATAACCGGTGTTTGGTTGGGGCATGTTGAATCCAATTCTCTTTTTTTCATTACGGTGTTGTGGCTTCGACGGTCTTTCAATGACTTGGTGATTTCAGCGGTTCCAGGATTCGGTTTTGGTCACTGGTTGTGGTCTGGGTCGTCCATTTGCCTCCATAATACATCAAATAAAACCAACTGTTATTTCATTATATAATTTTGATGCATATTTAAGCTGGTATCGTTAAGTTGCGTTACGATTTTTACACTTTTGACTTACCTTTCATACCGACTGATGAAGAGACATTCTTGCAAGAGTGTGGTGTGTACCTACGTTGTTAAGTTAAACTAATTATCTTTTAGACTCGTACTTTACATACGTGTCTTTAAAAAATTTAACTGTCAAGTCTGTAAATTTAACCTTGTGCAGTTGTTAACTTTTGTACGTGGTTGGGTAAACACAAACTGCTAATGATATTATCGTATAAGTGGTCCAGCAACTTCTACTGCTGTTCGCTACATGTATAACGTACAAATTAAGAAGTAAGCATGCTCCACTTTCCAAGCTAGTGCTCTCTACCATTTCAAAAACGTTCTAGTATTTGTGGTAGATAACCGAAAGAAAAGCAAACAAACTAGACACGTGTGAGTAGGACTTGCATTCAGAGCGTTCGGTACGAACTTAATTACGTATTTAGACAGTTCATCTAAACATTTTGATTAGGGAGTTTTCGGGAATCAAAATATGTGATATAAACAGTCTTATCTTCTGGGTACACTGACTTTGCAGGAGTTGTCCTATCGATTACTGCCAGTTTATGACGGGACGTTCCACTTATCATGATGGGTGAAAAGAAAAGAAGAAGTAGAAGAAGGGAGAAGAAGAAGTTTAACTAGTCGTTATGCTATAATACTTCATTTTTATGCCCTACAGTGGTCTTTCAGTATTAATAGCAGAAAAAACAACCTGTCAGTGTGTAGTGACGTAGTGACACAGCTGTTGCAACGCTATCCGGAAAAGTAACGAAGTAGAAGAACAGGGAAAAAATTCCCCACTGTGGAAATATTACATGCTAACGGTGACCTTCTGCTCAGTCACACACTCGTCAACTGCTGGCAGTTAGACTTGCACCAGCTGGTGAAGCCTGTTGTAATCTTCAGCGAAACATGAATACTTTCGTAACTAAATGCCTCAGACTTCTAAAAATTATTTAACAGTTCATTATTATGGAAAATATTATGGAAAATAGTGCAGTCCAAAGGATCACAGTTAGATTCCTCCGAATTTCCCCAGGAAAAAACAGCAATTTTCGAATGCAGGAAGCCGTTTCTCTATTCTCAAAGCTGCTGCCTTAAAATTGTAGAGGATTACTGTTTTTAAAATCACCAGCTACAGGTATAAACTCTGGAGGACTAACACTTATTGTACTGAAGTTGGATTTCAGAGATTGTGACGATATCAGAATATTGTAAGAATCATAGATATATGGCAGATAAACACGCGAACGACATATAAGATTTTTCGAACACTTAAATCTAGACAAGCCGCTTTCACGAATTATAGGTACTCTGTTCATGCGTACTGTGTTGGTGTTCCCCATTGTAGAGTCAATGCAGTGAACACACTATACACTGAAGATGCTCCTGGGGATGCTTTTCTGCTTCCTAATTGTCAAATAGAAACAAAATCAAGTGCAATTATCTCTACTTTCAAACAGAGTATTTTAACAGTTCCATTAATCAAAAGTATGGTGCATAATTCCGACATATGTCAGTGGAACAGCGACAATGCAGTACTGAAAAGGTGTATGTTTCAATAATCGCAATTTGTTTACTTTACAGAATGGTAAAAGAAATAATCTACGACTATAGACTAAAACACATTCATTTCCAAAAGCATGGAAGTCCGCTGCTATCACTTCTACTGCTGCTTCTAGCAACAAACCTATTCTACACGTCAACCCTCAAATGTACGCTGCGGAATGTGGAACAACCAACGCCTATAAACTGAATTCGACCCACTTCGCTAGCAACCGTTTCATTCAATGAAATACATCTGAACAGAAGTTTTAATGAGGGCATATACAGGGACTCGGGCACATACCGATAAGAAGTTAACTTACGTGCGGAGGACAAGTGCCGATGCTGAAAAAAAGCTGAAAGAGGGAGCTTTCTAGACGAAGCGGTTACTATTGTTAACGCTAATAACTCACACTAGACAAAGACGTCGATGATTTATTTTTTAAACCACGGCATTTTCCTTCCGATATCGTTATTCAAAGTATACTTATTGGGCAGGGTTATGCGGTCATTAAAGAGAAAATATTGCTTTGGTGCAAGCCAAAAACCATCTGATGGTGCATAATTTATATACTGTACTGAATATATTTAGATATTTCAACATTTTCATTACGCTCTCTCGTCAATCAAAACAGCGCCCAATTATTTCTACAGCCCTTCCTTGTAGGAGTACACGCTCGATGTCCCCGTTGACTTGCCCGATGTGGATCTCACACACTTGGGCACTATTTGCGTAAGAACCGTACAAGGGTTCTGCAAGCAGTCTCTCTTGTAGTTCGCTCAGCCGCAAATCGTTCAGCATTTTTAAATCCATTTCTCGGAGCAGGCATTGTACCGGGTGATCAAAAAGTCAGTATAAATTTGAAAACTGAATAAATCACGGAATAATGTAGATAGAGAGGTACAAGTTGACACACATGCTTGGAATGACATGGGGTTTTATTAGAACCAAAAAATACAAACGTTCAAAAAATGTGCAACAGATGACGCTTCATCTGATCAGAATAGCAATAATTAGCATAACAAAGTAGGACAAAGCAAAGATGATGTTCTTTACAGGAAATGCTCAATATGTCCACCATCATTCCTCAGCAATAGCTGTAGTAGAGGAATAATGTTGTGAACAGCGCTGTAAAGCATGTCCGAAGTTATGGTGAGGCATTGGCGTCGGATGTTGTCTTTCAGCATCCCTAGAGATGTCGGTCGATCACGATACACTTGCGACTTCAGGTAACCACAAAGCCAATAATCTCACTGACCGAGGTCTGGGGACCTGGGAGGCCAAGCATGACGAAAGTCGCGGCTGAGCACACGATCATCACCAAACGACGCGCGCAAGAGATCTTTCACGCGTCTAGCAATATGGGGTGTTTTTTTTTGTTCTAATAAAACCCCATGTCATTCCAAGCATGTGTGTCAATTTTTACCTCTCTATCTACATTATTCCGTGGTTCATTAAGTTTTCAAATTTGCACTGACTTTTTGATCACCCGGTATCTTCTTTTATCTGCTCGTCTGCCATCCGATACGCTGATTAAACATGCGTGGATTGTGCTAACCTGGCAACTGACCTATCTGTTATCAGCAGCAGTAAGTACTAATGATCAGTGAACAAAGACAGAATCTGCCTGAAAGACAAACCCTTGGAGGAATGTTGAACTCATCGCTGAATCGATGCAAAGCCATCCGTTTCACTTGACAGCTTCACCGATTAAACCATACTGATCTGTAACTTTGGACTTGAAGCATCATATTCACTATGTTTCGTTGTTTATTTCATGGTGTTGCAATTTGTTGATGAACGAGATCCTGTCTGCATCATAGTTATTTTACAATAGTCTCTGACACGATCAGTCAGCTAATTATACGTTGGGTCACTCTTCATGTCCAAACCAGTTTGAGCGACGAATTTGAGTCATGAATACTGAATTACATGATTTTCAACAATTTTTTGAAAAAAAAAGTGAGAGACTTTATGAGATGGTAATCGATACTCAATTGCTTTTCCTTACAGTCTACAACAGTTCCATAGCAATAAAATAATATGGGTTGGTTAAGAATTGTTATTTCATAATAACGTTCATCAAACAAATCTTGACACATTTTCAAGTGTTGTTTTCCTTTAACGTTGTTTCAGTAGCCATATGGGAGGCCGGCTGCAAGCGGATAAAAACACCTTTACTCCAAATAAGTGAGTAAATTTAAAGGTACCCACGACGAGAATTTGACAGGTGATTCTGTAGAACGATTAAAAATTAAGTGGAGGGCATGGTGTTCATGCTGGTAGTGTATTAAAAAATTAGTGATCGCGAGGGAGATAGGAAGATTTTTCCTGCCATGGAGCTGTGAGCAACAGCATAAGGTAAACAGTAACTTGGCCGAGGGAAGAAAGTAGGGAAACGAAAGGATAGGCTGCTATGAATGTTAGGAATGGGACATGGCAGTTCGGATTTCGCGGTTGGGAAGCGGGACTTGAAGTTCCGTTGGATAAGGGTTGAAGATGTGTAGAAGTTAGGATATGGGTGACTTGGCACAGTAGGATATGTGTATTGGTGGTTAGTGAGTAAGCTGTTTGATGCTGTGACTAGGATTCTCGTTTAACGTACCGGGTTTAAGCGGAATTTGGAAGGAAAGAATGCGTGGTACATATGCAACTCGGATAGGGTGCAAGATGGGGAAGGCAAACGGATGCAACAGTTATGATAAATTGCGTGCTTCTCTCGGATTTCAATGTATTTTCCTTGATTTGGAAGGACAGAGATCAAGGCAACATTTATATTGATCGCTGCAGACGACATACTTACAAGTGGGGATAATGGTAGAAGGATGCAGACTCCAAGTGCAGCTTGTTAGCTTTTGCCTGTTGCGGGCTTTTGGTTGGATGGCGAGGAGACGGACATTCCAGATTAATTTGTCAGATGATGGTTCTAAGTACTTCGTGATAGGAACAGAGTGGTCAAGAAAAATTAGTTAACAGAGACAACTAATCGTCCAGTAGTGCAGCCAAAGTAGTGGACAGTTGATGGTTAGAGTGCTAAAACCAAAGTTTTCAGATACTCCGCATAACCAGTTACGCTGGCCGCTGATGTGATATATATATAGGGATCGTGTCAACCCCTTCCGCGTCCACTACAGCCTGAAGAAGGCGCTTTGAAGTGTCGAAACTGGTTGCAACAAAATAAATAAAATCACAAGGACGGCGGTAGGCGTTTCATATTCTCACAACAATAAAAAGCCGACGTCCCAAACACTTGTCAAAAGGATGGACGTACTAAAACTTAATCATCTAGTCTGGCTGTCAGAGACCAGGCAATTCCACAGTTACTCTCAAAACGGCTTTTGGAGATTTCGAACTACTGCCGACATCCTGACCCTCACAAAGGCGGCTATCCAGCAGGCTTTCCTACGTAAGCATCACTCTCTAGCAGTATTATTTGGTATCAGTAAGCTGTACAACACTACTTGGATACACAGTATTCTAGGGCAGGTCCACCAATGGGGCTTTCGTTGCCACCTCGCATCTTCATCATCATATCTACGCGCCTTCTTTGTTTCTGAATCGGTGACATGCTGTCCGATCGTTTGGAGCGGGAGAACGCTGTTCTCAGGACAGTGTTTTAAATGTTACCCTCTTCGCCACAGCCATAAACTGCGTCACGTTTGCAATAAGGAGTCCTATAGAATGCTTTTTTTTTTGACAGTTTTGCACTTATCTGATCCTTTTCCAGTACTGCAGGAGGAACTTGTCAGTTGCAACTTACAGTGAAGAGGAGTGGGGCGCAAAGATATGTTTTTAGTTGTCTGCAGATAAGTGTATATGTGTTCGTTTTAATCGTCCTCGTCGTATTTTTAATTTACCTGATTTGCATATGATGGGCACCTTCTGCACTTGAAAGAGTCAGTGAGTTTTCTGTACCCCACTTTTTGTGGTTACCACATCTGAGAGACTTTAAAGCCAGAACTCAGAAGGCAATCTTAAAGTACCGTAGCCACAGGTCTTGGGAAGCATAAATGGTGTCTGTTCCAGTTTTATAGGGCCTTCATGCACTCGTGGCTAGGCTGTGTATGCACAGTGTCTGGATCAGCGCTGTCCATCATGAGAGCATTAGGCTGGTCACAGGTGCATACAGAACCAGCCTATACCAGGTGTTTGTGCAGAGGCAACTCTTCATGATTCTTTGGTATGTAAAGTCCCGTTGAAAGCCTACAAAAGTGATGCTCGTTCGTCTATGGAACGCCTTTGCTCCCATGATCTACGAGCAACAATTCCATTTGGGATCTGTGTGCAGCGTTTCCTGGAGTCACTTGGTGTGGAGGTGGTATAAACGTATATCCAGGGTTGTAACCACCAGACACCCTGGTTACTGGAGAGGCCCAAGGTAATTTTAGAATTAGTGCAGTACAGGAGAGGCTGTATGTGTATGTTTTAAGACAGCGTTTTATGACATTTTAACTGAATACCATAATCCGTAGCAGTATCTACGAATGGGTCTATACAAATCGTCTACGTCGGTTTCCCTGCTCTTTTCCCCGGTAGCGTCCTCATGAACTGACTGCCTGAAGACTGTAGTGGCTTCGACGCGGAATTACATGCGATTTTATGGGTACTGGATCAGATTAGATGTGTTTCGAGTGCTAAATTTCTTACGTGTTCCGACTCCCAGGGTACCCTTCACTCTCAACAATGCTTGTTCCTGGAAGATAAAGCTGTCCAAATAACCAGCATGCGCTCCACAACCCACAAAGCCGAGCGACACACATGTGTGTTCCTGGTACGTGATCAGCCAACCACGGAACACTGTGCGTCTATTTTAGAATCTTACATAGTTTTACTTGAAAGTTTTAGAATATCTAAAAAATTTTAACGCTATCTTCCACGATGTGAGGTGGTATAATTGTGCGGGTTATCATGGGGTGAGGTTGTATGAAAATGAGTGCGATTTTATCTCAGTGTGCATTTTATCTCTTTTCTCGCATCTTGTCCGTTTTATCAGCATTTCAGTTTCCTAATGTAGCTGATAGCTTCGTCGTTGAGCGCAGCTAACCCACAAAGATTCATCCACTCACTCACACGCTCACTCACACATACACACGCACACATGTTTATTATCGGGGCAGAACCTTCAGGCACACCAGCGTGTCAGAGCACTGTGCTCATACAAGTCAATGCACTAGTATAAAAGCCGTTATTTCCAGCTTCACCTTTTCTGTGTTTTCAGATTTTCTTCAACTTTTCTTTGTATCATCGTTTTCTTTCTTCTGCCCATACTGTTCTTGTCCAACTTTCCTTCGTTGGTATCATACTACATTTAGTAATTTACCCATGAAAAATTTCTATCTCCTGTTTTACATCCTTGAATAACCTCTGTATCTGTACATATTTTTTAATTTGTAGGCTCAAAGGCTAATCTTGACATCTTTGCCTTGAACGATTGGTTTAACTGTGTTCACTAATTTCCTAAAGATGGCGGTTCAGTCTTCACTTTGATGACACCTCTTTTGTTCCTCATCTACTTCGCGAAATGATAACTTATAACTTTCTACATGTCTATTGTTTATATTGTACCCATAAGTTTCTTCTTTGAAGCGTATATTTTCTGTGTTTCATCACACTCCGTACTTCATTACGCTATTTCATTATAAGTCGTGGCATTTGATGTAGTTGCTCTCAGGGTATTCACCATATTTCGTCGAACACCTCTGAAATGCTAATACGGTGTTCGTTCTCCTGCTACTGCAGAGCTGTCAAAGAGCACAGCGATCATCGAACTCGCAGACAGCGGCTCAGAGCGCAATCACTCACTCGCCAGCTACGTTGACGTCGCCGCCGCTGCCGCCTCCTGCCACCGCGTTTGCAGGCGCGTGTTTCCGTTATTAACAATGCGGCCAGATACCTGCGGCCCGTGATTGATTGCAGCGCGGATTTAACCCGGCGCAATTTGCGTCCGGCCGGCCGGAATTACCGGCTGCACCGCAAAAAGTCTCCCTCGCAGGCATTTAATTGTTATTTATGCACCGGCGCTGCGGAGACTATTGTTCCGCGGCGCGTTGCACCGTCAATTGTCCGTCCTCGTGGTGTCACAGGGCTGTTGGCAACCTATTCAAACAGCGAAGCTAGTCAGGGGCGGTAATGAGATATTGGTGAAGCACGCGAATTAGTTTGCCAGGCGCAGCCGATACGCGTGCGGACAGCCGCCATAGAGTCCGGTGGATATAATTAAAATTTGTTGGTGAATTAGCTACTTTTACTTCAGGCGCAAAGGCATCGATGCCGGTAGAGGATATATGCCTTGTTTTGTATTAACGGCTACGGTATCACCTTAGAAACTGTTATTGCATTAATAAATAGCTATGAATGGCAGGTACCGACTTATATGAATGCTCGGTGTCTATTCCTTCGGACATGTCCGAAAGGACAGACGCCACCTATTCGTTTGATTCGCCTCAATGCGCAATGAACCCACAACCTTCAGGGCGGATGCACATCAACGTTCGACCTCCGGCTTGAATCCAAAATTAGCGAGCATGGAGGATATGGGCGCGTACTTTGGATAGGTGGCGCTGGGTGGAAGTGTGAGTCGGCAGGGAAGCGTGCCGCGACAATCTGCGCATCTGCTATAAACGCTGTGTCCAGATGGCGCAGTGGTTAACCCAGCTACCTAGCAAGCAGCAGGTCACGGGTTCGAGTCCCAGTCCAGCACACATTTTCAGTTATCTTTATTGCGGTGTGACGCTTAAATTGCACTTTATCGTAATACCCAAGGAGAGTTTCACAAAAGAGCCAAAAACGATGGTGGAACAAGACAGAGCTGACACATACCCAAAAATAGTGATGCAATGAGACAGAAATGAAAGGTCGAAAGGTCGAAAATATGGTCTTCGTCACTAAAATGAAATTAGTTACCGGAATAACTCTGTCGAGCACAAAAATGTAGACACATAGGTTGTTTACCGTAATAGGCAAGTGTAATTATAAATCTTTGATCGCGAGCCAAAATTCGACGTTTGTACCAAAATATATTTCTATTATTTTTCAAGATATGTAGGGCTTTGCCAACAAAACACAAAGGGCACTGCTGTCGTAAGTTAATTGTTCTAAAGAATGAAAAAAATGCATTTGGTAAACTGATAGAATTTGCAGGTTAAGCAGCACTTGCGAATGTCCGTAGTTCTTCTGTTGTACCACACTTTGCAAGCACAATGGACCTTCAAATAAAATGTTTCCCCATCTTAATCAGCTGTATTACTTACCAAAATGTCCGCCGCTGAGCTGAGTGGTCAGCATGGAGGACTGCCCTGCAGTAGGGGTCTGGGGTTCATTCTCGGTACAGGCCGGGGTTTTTTCTTCGGGAGAGGAGTGATACGGGGTGCACTCGGCCATCTGAGGTAGCCACTCGATCTGCTATCAGCGTTTCTACGATCAGGAAATCCGTCAACGACCTGAAGAGTCTCGTGCTGACCACATGCCTCTTCATACCTCACCTGATGACGCCGTTGACAGAGAATGACATGTCAGTCGGTCGGCTCAAATGGCCCCTCTAGGGTGAGAACATGGAAATTTTCTGAACTTGTTGAAATATGCAGAGCTCGCTTATTGACATCACTGAAATTAATTCTGGGTTAGTGGACGAGAATAGCCTGACCTTTCTACCATGAATTATATTCATCAAAATACACAAAAACTGGTTCTACTACTACTAATCTAACTTATATATGAAGTACACTGGGCGACGAGAATCACCAAAGTGAATAACGTTAATTCCCACTCTAAATTCCACAAAATGTTATTTCTCAAACCAATACCAAAGTCAGCCAAACGTTATAGTGACCACATGCTAGTGTATTAACTTCATTTTGCAGTTCAAAACGTTATCATATTCTGCTGTTACAAAGTAGAAACATACTGAACACTAATAATACACATTTGTAGAGGTAAGACTCGAGGGTTGCTATGCTGTCACAGTCACCCAAACATTACACCAACTTAAATTTATTTTGCAATACAAAACGTTTGTCACTCCCTGCTGAAAATATCAAACATTACAGTAACCCTCATGCGAAAGTACTAACTTTATTTTACAGAAGAACACTGTTGTGATGTCATTACGCTAATCTGTGCTGTCACACTATAGGAACTACATAACATTTGGATGAAACAGCACACTGAGCAGTAGTAATACACATTCGTACAGGTAAGAAACGACAGATGCGGTGCTTTGAAGTTCCCACTTTCAAAACCACCCAGACACAATAGCGACTCCGCGTAGGATATTAATTTTAACTTGCAGTGCAAATGTTTGTCGTCTTCTGCCGATAACGCTAAGCAGTCAAAGCAGTGGTAGATGACACAAACAAACAGGCATTAAGAACTGAAACTGCATTCTAACACCAGAAGCTGACAGTGTACGTGCCACACACCGCTTTTAGTAGCAGCATGTGTTATATCCATTATTAGGTTATAGAATTTTTCATCGGTTAATTGCAAACTGATTGACCAAATTCGTATCCTAAACTATTGAGGTTATAATAATCTCTCTCGCTCTCTCTCTCAGCCCCCCCCCCCCCCCCCCCACCAATCACCCACCAACCCACCCACCCACCCACCCACCCACCCACACACACACACACACACACACACACACACACATTCAATTACACACAGGGAGGGAGAGAGAGAAGGTATAAAATAATGCAGTTACAAAATCGTATCACTAGGTTCTGCGAGTCTGACTGTCCACGGGGCTGTTGCAGCATGCAACAAGGAGACGTGCGGTGGGCGCGGAAGCGGCTTTCTCCTGGGAGCAGAGTGCAGCGCTCGCTCCTAATTGGTCTCTCCAGGCGGGCCGCGCCTGCTGGAGGTGTCCGTGGGCCAGGTTGTGAGGCTGCCGCAGCGGGGTCGCGGCCTGACCCCGTGTCACCCCAAGCCAGGCCAGACAGGCGCCAGACGCCTGCGAAAACGCGCTGCTTTGCATACAGTAAGCCAGGAAGTTTAATTAACCACAACAAAATATTCCATACTCGCCTCTTGACTATTTGCTGATTTAGTTCGATCATATTAACAAATTTCTTCTCTTCTACACGACACAGGAGCAAATGCTTTGAACAAAACAGCTGGGAAACTCGCGAACGGTTTTAAAAACAATGTAACGTTATTTAGTTCATGTTGTTTTCACCAAGCATACAATTAATAATTTTAAATATTGCAGTAGACCACTTCAGAATACAGGGTGATTCAGCCCCCTACCGCTGTCTTTTATGCAACCCGCTGTGTTATGCCTGGGCTTCGTAAGCGATGCATGAGATTTTCGTGTTTTCGAGCTCGCTACGCGCGACTAGTAGTCTTGCATAAAAAATGAACAGGACCTTTCTGTTGGAAATGTAATGTAGTTAATTTTTATACTGGGATACAGTTTCTCTGGAGACCCCGGTTTTTGAGTTATTCAAGAAAAACGTACAAAAGTAACCTTCATACGCATCCGCATTCCCGTACTTAGCCGCTACCGGTCAGGATCGCTACTATGTTGTTCATGGCACTTCCTCCTACTATTGCCGGCCGGGGTGGCCGAGCGGTTCTAGGCGCTACAGTCTGGAACTGCGCGACCGCTACGGTCGCAGGTCCGAACCCTGCCTCGGGCCTGGATGTGTGTGATGTTGAAAAATGGTTCAAATGGCTCTGAGCAATATGCGACTTAACTTCTGACGTCATCAGTCGCCTAGAACTTAGAACTAATTAAACCGAACTAACCTAAGGACATCACACACATCCATGCCCGAAGCAGGATTCGAACCTGCGACCGTAGCGGTCGCTCAGCTCCAGACTGTAGCGCCTAGAACCTTTCGGCCACTCCGGCCGGCGTGTGTGATGTCCTTAGGTTAGTTAGGTTTAAGTAGTTCTAAGTTCTAGGGGACTGATGACCTCAGAAGTTAAGTCCCGTAGTTCTCAGAGCCATTTGAACCATTTTGAACCTCCTACTATTGTACAAATATTTGCGACTGCACGAATTATTTCTCACTTTCATCCTTCTTTGGTCTTGATTGACTGGGATTACTAAGCCACCGGTTTAATCGAGCACTTACAAATTGTAAGACTGGCCTTTGCATAAATTTTACATGACAGATTTGTGAATTTTAACAGCATCAAATAAACATTTACATCGTTATATTCGTCATTCCCTCTGACTACGAAACCACTGTGCTTGACAGTGTTATGTCTGGATAGAACTGTCAATGTTATTAGTTTTAGCGTAACGTTTACAAAAGCCATTTTTCGTATATTACCCTCAGGGGACGTTTAAATTATTAGTATTAATGAAGTAGTCGACTATGCTGGTGGCGTCAATAGGCCAGTTAATAGAGACGAAAAGAGGTCGCATGTATGGAATAGTTCGTGTCGGAAATTTTCGTACACTGGTAGGAGGAAGTGCCATGAACAACATACTACATAGCCTGACTAGTGAGAGGGACGACTGTGTGCTGGAGGTGAGTTTCAAGGCCACTTTTGTATGTTTGCCGTCAATAACTCAAAACCGTGGCCTCCAGCGAAAACGCATCCCAGTACAAAAATGAATTACATTACATTTCCTACAAAAAGGACCTACTCATTTTCCTGTGAGGCTAACAGTTTGTGCGTAGCGAGCTTGAAGATATCAAAATGTCGTACGTGGTTTATGAAGGCCAACAACGCATGCTGCTTCGTACCCACTGAAGTACCCAGTCGAATGCTAAATGGATTAAGGATAAAACACCATACTAGTTTCTAGCTTTCTCTCATAAGTGATCCATAGTAAACTGGACCTAAAGGATTTAAATCTGGAAATACAGCAAACTGCGAGGACACACATTCACACACACACACACACACACACACACACACACACACACACACACACACACACACACACACATGAGTCATAGAGCTCCTGTGTTTGAACCAGTGATAACTATTTCAGTCTGTACATGGTTGAGATTGAGCTGCAGTCAGAAGTGTTGTATTGGGGTTATATGCAGTTTATTTTCTTGATGTTTGCAATCTGTGAATGTTTTTATGTTGATATGAATACGCTTTGCAGGGAGCTAATAATATTTGGACAATGGCTGTAACTCGGAAAGAGATAAGATTAGAGACCAAAATGGAGGTTTTCAAAGACTTCGATAACGGAATGTAACAGGCAGACGTGGCAAGGAATTATATTCTTGAATAATCAACGTTATCTACATTCCTTTAAAAAAACGAAAAGAAATTGAAGGAAGTTTTCTAGGTGTCATGTTTGACACTTGAAGAAAAAGAATGAAGACTGCTGCTGCTGGGCATGTGGACAGTGCTAGAAAGCAGTGGTTTAATGAGACGCCTGCGCAGAACATAGCAATTAACGGCCCGTTGATATGTCACACGGCCCTGATTCACTTGGCGATTCCAATTTTAAGGCAAGTAACGGATGGTTGCAAAGAGTTAAGGAGAGACATGGTATTAATTTTAAAGTGATTTCTGGAGAATGCAGAAAGTTGGTGGTAAAACACCACGTGTAAACTGATGGAACACTACAGTCCTGAAATAATGTACAATGGAGATGAGACAGGACTGTTTTGCCAGATGATTCCGGAAAACACGATGGCCTTTAAAAAAATGTAAAGGAGGGAAGCAATCTAAAGTACGCCTAAAGGCTCTTCTCTTCAGCAACGTGTCAGCGGCACATAAACTGACATCATTGTTGATCGGACGATCAACAGATCTCCGATGCTTAAAGAATGTAAGATGCTTACCAGGTAAGAGTGCATACATTTTATTTTACTTTCCTTTCAATTATAAGCTGATTCAGTACCTTCATTTGTAATGTTATGAATATGCACGAAGAGCGAATACGGTACAGTACCCTAACAGATAATTTTTTTTCTCTTTTATTCTAAATGAGATTTCTTTTATTATCGTCAGTTACAAGGCAAAACTAAAAGCATGGATGACGTCCTCTTTAGTGAGTGGCTGCTTTCCCTTGCTAAAAGAGAGAACAAGGAAAAATAAGAAAATTGCATTGCTGGTGGTTAGTTGTAGTCCGCACAACACCATGCCAGCGTTAAAGGCTGTAGAATTATGCTACTTCCCCCCGAACTGTACTTCGACCCTTCAGCCACTAGACATCGGTATGATTAAGAACATCAAGACAAAATACCGTTCACGTATCGTTCGATACGTCGCCAACATTGAAAGCAAGCTGGTCAATCCCTACGGTTCCAGTGTGAAGCAGGCTTGTGACATTCTGCTAGTTCCTGGAACAGCAGAAAGCCAGATGCGTCTGCGAACTGTTGGAAAAAAGCAAGCATTTCCGAAAGTGAAGAAGTTGGTGAGAATGTTGTGGTGGATGAAAAAATCCAAGACAATGTCCAAAGTGATACTAAGATGCATTCTGGAGTAACAGGTAAAACCATAGATGCATCATTAGATGAATACGTTGGTGTTTGAAGCATACGTTGCCGAATCAATGGTCGAAGAGTTAAAGGGTAATTCGCGTGTTGAAGATTCAGAAGATGACAGTGATGCAATAAGTGCGAATGGGCCTCATCGGATGGAGCTAAGAGATCAACTGGAAACTGTTCAGCAAAAAGCGTCTTCAGTCCCCAGTGCTCGGCGGAACAGTTCATGGCGTTAGAACACGTAAAGGCAACACTCAGATGAGAATCGTCAAGAAAAAAGAAGCAAAGGAAAATAAGTGAATTCTTCTCTACAAAAAAAGTAAGATGGTCTACTATGAAATGGAGCGAACGGAATGGATTTCATTATTTGTCTTCTAATGTTGTTTCTCATCAGAAAAGTACTGCAGTACTGTACTGTATATACTGACCTTTACGGTACAGTAACTGTAGCAGTCACTATTAACAAAACTTTATTGCAATAATAACCCTGCTACAACAATAACGTTTTCATGGTCCCTTGAATATATATATTCACACACACAACATGTACATATTCTCACACACCAATGCACAAAATATTTGATGGCATCACAGTCTTACTGATTCCGAGCCTCCTGCGTTCTCTTCTTGAGAGTTACTATCCGTTTAACTGCTTGACATTTTTTGAGAAATTTAAGCAGAAACTGGAAATAAATTGCAGATATAACAACACATAAGTAGCACGTGTGACTGAAAGAAAAGCAGACTGAGATGGCTCTAACAAAAAATCACAACGGTGTCAATCTAACAAGCTCGAAATGAACTATATGAATGACGGAAATTACCACATTCGACTAAATCGAACATAACACAAGCTGCAGATGCTTCCATCCAAAGGTCATAGACACACGTTAGCCCAGTCGCTTATTTTCTGCGGGATCCATTAGCCACTTGCTTAGTTTTTAAATATATTATTCTATTTATTTCCATTATTTGTCATCCGTTTCATCTCTGCTTGTATTCCAAACAAAGCCACATTATCAATTTTTATAATAATAATAACAATTATTGTTGTGGCGTAACAAGCTAGTTACGCCACACTGAGAAGGGAGCCGAAAGGCACGCGTACACACACGCCGACTGGCGTCAAGTCTGGAACAGGATACGTTATGACTGCTATCAAGAAAATACGTAGCTTTGGAATATACTTAACTTTATTCTTTGTTGGTTTACAACGTTCTTCTTGAGACATTTATACGATAACTCTCAAACTAGGTAAGGCTAATGGCGCCTTGCTAGGTCGTAGCCATGGACTTAGCAGAAGGCTATTCTAACTGTCTCTCGGCAAATGAGAGGAAGGCTTCGTCCGTATTGTCGCTAGCAATGTCGTCCGTACAACTGGGGCGAGTGCTCGTCCGTATCTCGAGACCTGCCTTGTGGTGGCGCTCGGTCTGCGATCACACAGTGGCGACACGCGGGTCCGACATGTACTAAATGGACCGCGGCCGATTTAAGCTACCACCTAGCAAGTGTGGTGTCTGGCGGTGACACCACAATTATAATACCTTTTTAATAATAATAATACCTTTTCATTCGTATGTCATTCTACAATGATACAGGCTAGTCATTTCTCCAAAGTACAGAGGACGTACATAGGCAAACATGGAAACAAATTTGTTTCTTAAATGTGTTCAAAAGCAATGAAAATTTTACTTTTTAGTTGTTCCACAAATTTATTAACCTTAAGACTACTTTATGCGTGCTTCTAGAAAGTATACTCGTAGGTTAAACGAGTTTTGAACGAAAAACTTTTCGTTTAACGTCCTGCACTAAACGACTACAAGACGAGGCCCTAAGGATGTCCATCTGAAGATGCAAAACCTGTAATGGTGTAAATAAATAAACTTTTTGAATCCATTCTTTTGGATGGTTGCTGTTTCAGATTACAAAACCTATAACTGTAATACAGCCAAGGATCTATGTCCACTTTCAACAAGATAGCTTTCAGTAATGCACTTCATAACAGTAAGACCCTCTGCTGATGCCTTCGTTTGTCAAAGACCGTCAATTGTTACTACATTTACGTAGCGGTGTAAAAGCTTGTACTTAAATTGTCAACTGAATTTCGATTCACTAGCTGTTACTCTCATAAATGAGCAGTTTAATAATTTCCTGCATTTTTGTCCAAGTAAATATTTCAACTGAGGTCGACAAATAACTGCAAATAATGGCTTTCATTGGTAATCCTTTCACGCGATTCAGAGGAAAAATTATTTAAATTAACAGAATATATATTAATTTTGCAAAAGACTTTTCAGAGCAACTTGGGGTACTAAAATGGTCTCTGCCATGTTAAACGAATACCCTTGATGATGGTGATGCAATCATCCGAACCGCTTGTTGGTAACGTCAACAGAAATTTAAAATTAATATTCATGAATCTGAATCGTTTGCATCTGATTTTTAATCGCAGATGGAATTGTAGTGACTGTTCGCAAAAACCACTTTTGCAACAAAATAGAAATCGCGAAATACGGTTCGCGACAGTCACATTATTACCTCGGTGAGTAATTCGAAGCTCGCAACACCGTTTCCTGTCAGACACTTCTTGCACAGCATCACCACAGAGATCCTCCGATGGAGTCTTGGTATTCACCGTTGTATCGGATTATTTCCTCCGTCTGTTCGGGAAAGCCCGCTTAGTGGTGAATGCTGAGCTCTTGTGTGCTTCTTGAAGCGCCGTTTCGGAAACTTGGCGGTGAGCGCTCGATTCCACGGCGGGACTTGGGGAAACATTTGCGCAAAGTCTCTGTCACGCAAATGGAGCGCGGCATAAAGAGGTTTACCGTTTTACTCGCCGACTGTATTCCCGGGAAGGCGGAACGAACTTAGAAAACACTGCTCTGTACTCCGTCGAGAGTTGCAGAATTCTGCTGTCTTGCGACTAACATTTTCGCAAGGTCAGAGGCGAAAAGATTGCTAAGTCCTGCTCACGAAATGGAACGAATAAAACCTCTCTCGCTTCTGCTTTTCTGAACCATCTTGCATAGTCTTCCGCTTCGGTACTTGTCGCAAACAAAGTTGTATAAAGACGTATTATTCAGCCTCATAGAGAATTTTAGAAACCAGTGAGAGATCACAGATCACTAGAAGAACCAGCATATCTAGGCGTGTTGACGCTGTAAAAGAACTCTGACAAAGATGAAGTGCTTCAAAAGGTTTTTTTTTTTTTTTTCTACCTCAGATCACACAAGTGGTATGAAAACCGGAGTCGATTTCTTATGAAGTCATCATCAGTCATGAAAAATCGCAGTTTTCACGTTAAGAAGGGTACATCTCTAATCAATTTTATATTGTGATTATTTTTAATCTATTTTTGCGATTTGAAATTTATAAAATATTGTTCTTAGGTCCGTATTACTATGTCAAAGATACGCGGCAATCTTTTTACAAATTGTAGAAAGACGCTGCTAATTTTACAAAAGTCATAATAGAATTACCCCAGCGCACCGTCAAAGAATTTAAGAAATATCTTTTAAAAGCCACGACTATTGTCTTGCATGAACACTGTGGAGGTAACTCAACGCGAGTCAACGACAAGATAGAAACTCACTCAAGCCTACTGTCAGCCGTGACCTCTGAAAGTCTTTCTTCAGTTCAGGATGGCCTGCTTTCCAGTCTGTATAGTCTTCACATTTTTTTTCATTTGCTGCCATTCACTCCCCTCGGCCCATTTGGGCGATGAGTGGGCTGCCAGCGGATATGAGTCACCGCTCTTCAGCAGTACGAGAGTGAAAAGTTTAAAACGTATTATAAAATTGAAGATGGCAGTTGTCAAAGTGAATGTTTGACATAGCAAAAAGACATAAACCCTGTTGCGTGATTTAAAATATGTGTCAGGCGGATTTGTTGATTAGATAAAATATTGATGCAGATGAGATGGCAAATGAATGTTTCACAAAAGGTAACAAACAGAGAGACAGTTGCGTCAGTTAAAAAGTGAAAATCCGGTGAGTTAACAAATATCATCGTCTCGTATGGAAATTAAAATTTGCTCCTTTAAATGGTTTATTCGTTATTTCTCCTTTGCACGTCCTGAAAAATGCTTCCACCAAGTTTCATTGCCCTACGACCACACATTTTTCATGGGACCCATCTGAAGTAGAGAAAGTTTAACTATAACCACCCTGTAATTAGTTGTTATTGCATCCTTTTCTATTCATTATGCACATACTGTTCCAAACGCTCGTATGTATGCAGTAAACTGACGAATTCTAATAATTAATGCAAATAGTCAGTAAATGGAAAGCAAGTTACCTTTACCGTTTCAAAGAGTTAGTTAAGAGCGTGGGTTGTACATTACTAGCGCGGAAACTACATATCTCTCGTTAACATGTGTGTCTTCCTGAATTATCGGGAAGCTGTTCACACTTAAATGGACCGTAAACATCAAGATCTTCCAGGTTTTAACACCAAAAATATATAGGAGAATATATGATTTAAGATAAATACAAATCACAGCCGCAGTTGGGAATTTAATTAAATTCACTGAAGACAAGTAAAAAAATGGTTCAAATGGCTCTGAGCACTATGGGACTTAACTGCTGTGGTCATCAGTCCCCTATAACTTAGAACTACTTAAACCTAACTAACCTAAGGACATCACATACATCCATACCCGAGGCAGGATTCGAACCTGCGACCGTAGCGGTCACGCGGTTCCAGACTGTAGCGCCTAGAACCGCACGGCCACTCCGGCCGGCGAAGACAAGTAACAATTTGTCCATGACCGGGACACGATCTCAGATTTCCCGCTTTACGCAGGTGGTCACCTTAAGCGATTCAGCTATCGGGAAACGCTCTCCGTCCAATCTACGATTAAATTTCCAAATTGTGGCACACTATACATGTAGTGCCCACCGTCCATTATGCTTATATTCAAGAATGATGTCTGTTCTGTTGTTTGACATGTCTCATAGAACAGACACCACACATACAATAAGATGGGAGGGTAATTATAAACCTCGATTCAGTGTTCAATCGGGATTCAACTTATATTCAAGAACATATAGACAGAGTTCAGAGATTATAGTACAATATATATTGGAATCATTATTCCAAATATTAAAAGAACAAGGTTTAGATCTTAAAACACTTGATAGACACAAAATGTAAAGTCAAATTTATGGGGAAAATCTCTGAAACTTTTCTGATCAAAACAGGAGTATGACAAGGAGATGGACTCTCTCCACTACTGTTTAAATGCGTCCTTGAAAAGGTGATACAAGAATGGCGCAAACTGAAATCAGTCCTCAAGATTGACCATCCAATTACTCTCGGCAGAGGAAAATTAACAGTAGATTGCTTAGAATTTATAAACGATCTAACCATCTTAAACGAAAGCCAACGAAGTCAGATGCCAAAAGATGGACACAGCTTATCGACTCACTCAAAATATCTACAGTAAAAAAGGTGTCTCCAAGCACACAAAACTACTACATTACAGTACCGTCATAAAACCAGAATGCCTATGCGGATCAGAAACACTAATTTTAAACAGGAAAACAGACATAGAAAACATTCAGAAAAAGGAACGGAAGATCATAAGAAAAATTTTAGGCCCAAAACTTGTAGAAGAACAGTATCGGCTCAGAGACAAACAGGAAACCAAACAATACTCTAATATTCACAATGACATTAGAAAACACAAATTAAGGTTCTATGGATACATCGAAGGAATGAATCCGGACTTACAAAGCAAATAGTTGAATTCAATGAAAACAGGAGTAAGTCTAATACAGACCCAATGAAATGGATTGGCGAAATCAAAACAGATCTGAAACTAGCAGGAATTACACCAGAGGATATCCAAAACAGGGAAATCTTCAGATCCAAAATTCACAAGCAGCAAGTTGACCAAGAGGAGAAACCAAAGAAGAAGACTGGAACAACGTGGTCTCAAGAAAGAAAAGAAGCCCACAGCAAAAGACTGAAAGAAGTGTGGGCACAAAGAAAGGCAAATGCACGATACTAAATACTTAGCGTAGTCCTAAAGTGCTCGTTCGCAATTATGTATATATACAATATATATTAATTTCAAAGATTACTTTACAGTTACATTGATCACCTTGCTAGCGAAATTCTTTAATTTTCTTTCCACCTCGGGTCAGACAAACGAAACCATAACTGGTTTCATTTCGAAGACTTAGCTAGACATTGTCAGATAATATTTCTAAAAAGAAAGAAGGAGGAGAATATTAAAACACTGAGAAACTCTATTATAAGATCAAACTATCTTCTATTCATAGATACTATCACTTGAATAAATTATATCGCACTCGTCAAAGCACAACTGAACATGGCAGCAGAGGCCCTCACAGAGGCACACCGATCTACTAAAGAGAATGCCTACTGTACGCTTGTCCGTCCTTTCCTGGGGTATAGTTACTCAGTATGGAATACTTCCAGACAGAATTGAAGAATTACATTGGTAAGAAGGGCAGTCCGTTTTATACTGTCGCAAAATTGGGGAGAGAGTGTCACGGATATATTATGCGAGCTGGGGTGCCAAACACCTAAATTCAACCATCGAATTTCTCCTCATAATGGAAAAATACTTTTCTGGCTCCCATCTAAAAAGAGAGAAATGACTTCTTGATAACATAAAACAATTCAGAGCTCGCATGGAAATATTTACGCGTTCGTTTCTTGCATGGGCTTTTCGAGAGTGGAACGGTAGAGAAGTAATTTTAAAGTGGTTCCCATCTGCGAAGCACTGAAGGGTGTCAATTGCGGAGTAGTCATGTAGCTGTAGATTGCTGGAACTGAAGACTACAGTTAACTATGTAGTCGTTGTGCCGTGTCAAACGGCACGGTTGATTTCACCGCTTCCAGAATCATTATGTACGGAGTGCCCGGCTGTGGCCGCGAGAGGGCGGATGGTGCGGACACATGATTGCCTTGCGCG
This sequence comes from Schistocerca piceifrons, assembly GCF_021461385.2. Lineage (NCBI taxonomy): Eukaryota > Metazoa > Arthropoda > Insecta > Orthoptera > Acrididae > Schistocerca > Schistocerca piceifrons. The sequence continues at coordinate 447,975,746 of NC_060142.1, forward strand.
TCGCCGCGGCCGAAATTGTGGCAAGGGTCAGTGAGCTGCACTGGGACGAATGAGGGAGATCCGGCCAGATTTGCTGATACGGTAAGGTGTCGAAATTGAATGACTGTAGAAAGATACAAGATGAATAGACAAATTTTCAACATGATGTGATGAGTGGCAGCTTTACATGCAGATGAGTAGGAAGATCAAACCTGTAATGTTTGGATACAATATTACTAGTGTGCAGACTGACACAGTTAAATCGTTTAAATATCTGGGCGTAATGCTGCAAAGCCATGTAAGGTGGAACGAGCATGAGAGAATTGTGTTAGGGAAGGCGAATGGTCGATTCCGGTTTATTGGGAGAATTTAAGGAAAGAGACCCCATATACGACCTACTTTTGGGTGCTGTTCGTGAGTTTGGGATCCTTACCAGGTTGGATTGAAGGAAGACATCGAAGCAATAGGCGGGTTGCTAGATTTGTTACTGGTAAGTTCGAACAACACTGAAGTGTTACGGAGATGCTTCGGCAACTCAAATGGGAATCCCTGGAGAGAAGATGACGTTCTTTTAGAGAAACACTGTTGAGAAAATTTAGAGAACCACCATTTGAAGCTGACTGCCGCCAACATACATTGCGCGAAAGGATCACGAAGATAAGATACGAGAAATTAGGGCTCATACGGAGGCATATAGACAGAGGTTTCTTTCTCGCTGTATTTGCTAGTGGAACAGGTGGCTTGCAGAGGATCTAAGAAGATGTAGATGTAGGCGATGGTCTCGATATACTGCTGTCTTGAGGTTCTGTCTGCCAAACGTCACTGCTCTCTGTTCCGGAGCAACAACGAACTGTTGACGTCACACTAGATGCCTTGCCCTCGCTCGGCCACGGTCGGGGCCAGGAGGAAAATCAGTATAACAGTTAAAACGTACAAAATAAAGTGGTCAACTCTGTCATACGTTATCGAGAGGGTGAGTGTATTTAAACGGCAGCTTCGAAGTATTAAAATATTCTGAAATAGCAACTCGCTCCCTGCTGGAAACTCGTAAGACATGTAGTGTCTCATGGTGTGCTGTACGCCACAGGGCCCATATATCCCATTGGCGCCAGATTTGCGCAAGACGCTTTCGCAACGTAAAGGCTGGTGTCTTTTCTCAGATGGTTGGACGGCGATCCAAGTCGAGGTTTTTTTTTCCTTTATTGTTATTTTCAAACCCGTACAAACAGGCAGGCTGTCAGCAGCACGTTACGCCGCTCTTCAGCCATAGAGTAGATAAATAAACAACAGAAAGAATGCACAGATGTGACATAACGGTGGGTAATAAAACAGTAGACACATAAAGACAAACACGGAGCCGTTCACACTCGACGGTAATCCACAATACAAACTGTTGTCACGATGCACTAACACTGAAGATGGCGATGGCACAGGTGAACGATGGAGTGTGACGGTGAACACTGAACACTAAACACGACGGCACACACGAGACACTGATGGCGATGATCTCCGGCGCGCGAATGTCCACTTGGCGTGTGCGAGTCCGGGGACCTGCCAAGAGGGGAAGAAGGGTGAGGTGGGAGAGAGGGGAGAACAAAGATGCTAATGGCTGAGGAGATGGGGGGAGGAGGAGAGGGACAGGGTTGGGTGGTTGGTTGGTTGGTTTGGGGAAGACCAGACAGCTTGGTCATCGGTCTCATCGGATTAGGGAAGGATGGGGAAGGAAGTCAGCCGTGCCCCTTCAGAGGAACCATCCCGGCATTTGCCTGGAGTGATTTAGGGAAATCACGGAAAACCTAAATCAGGATGGCCGGACGCGGGATTGAACCGTCGTCCTTCCGAATGCGAGTCCAGTGTCTAACCACTGCGCCACCTCGCTCGGTGAAGGACAGGGGAGGGGAAGCCCGAGGGAGGAGTGGGGAGAAATGGAGGAGGGAGGGAAGTGGGAGAGAAGGGTGGGAGTGTTCCCAAAGGAGCAAAAACAGGAAAAGGGAGGGAGGATCAAAGTTCGTAGGAGGCATAGATGGAGGGGAGGAGGGCATCATCAGGGAGAGGGAACTGGCGGAAGCCACCTTGGGAGAGGGTAAGGAGGGTGGAGAGATGGAGACTGGGTGGGACGTGGGAATACAGGCGTGGCAGCGGGCGGGGGCGGGAGAGGATGGGCGAGACAAGCGGGTGAGGAGGATTGAGTTTGCAGGAGGTGTACAGGATCCGCATCCTTTCAAGGAAAAGGAGGAGGTGGGGGAACGGAATGAGATCGTACAGGATCCACGTGAGGGAGGGGAGACAGATGTGATAGGCGAGGCGGAGAGCATGGCGTTCAAGGATTTGAAGGGATTTATAAAAGGTAGGGGGAGCGAAGATCCAGGCCGGATGGGCGTAACAAAGGATAGGGCGGATGAGGGATTTATAGGTGTGGAGTATGGTGGAGGGGTCCAGACCCCACGTACGGCTGGAAAGGAGCTTGAGGAGATGGAGTCGGGAGCGTGCCTTGGCTTGCATTGTTCGGAGATGTGGGGTCCAGGAGAGTCGACGATCGAGAGTGACGCCAAGGTACTTAAGGGTGGGGGTGAGAGCGATAGGACGGCCATAGATGGTGAGATAGAAATCAAGGAGACGGAAGGAAGGGGTGGTTTTGCCTACAATGATCGACTGGGTTTTGGAGGGATTGACCTTGAGCAACCACTGGTTGCACCAAGCGGTGAACCAGTCAAGATGGGATTGGAGAAGGTGTTGGGAGCGCTGCAGAGTGGGGGCAAGGGCAAGGTAGGCGGTGTCATCGGCAAACTGGAGAAGGTGGACGGGGGATGACGGCGGCGGCATGTCCGCCGTATATAAAAGGTACAGAAGGGGAGAGAGGACGGAGCCTTGGGGCACACCGGTGGAGGGAAAAAAGGTGTAGGAATCCGTGTGATGGATGGTGACGTAGGAAGGACGGTGGGAGAGAAGGTTTGGAGCTTGAAGAGGAGACCAGAATGCCATACGCGGTCATAAGCACGTTCGAGGTCCAGGGAGAGGAAGATTGCGGAGCGACGGGAATTAAGCTGTTCGGAAAGGAGATGAGAGAGGTGAAGGAGAAGGTCGTCGGAAGAGAAGGACGGCCGAAAGCCACACTGGGTAACGGGAAGGAGGCGGTTCTGGCGGAGATGCTGGTGGATGCGGCGGGTGAGGATAGATTCCAGGACCTTGCTGAAGACCAAGTCGAGGTCGGGAAACGGGCTTTTGCATATCAGGAGGAGCATTACTCGAGTGGTTTTGCAATTGACGGTTGCACACTGGTGGTTTTTTGGTTGGTATAGTGTACTGTGAGGTTTCCTTGCAGACTGAACTCACCACGTGTCTCTTAACGGAACAAAATCGACATGCAAAGATAACTTCGGGGGTAGCAACGCCAGAAGACAATATCTGTTTGCAGAAGGACCTGCAGAGGATTGATTAATGGTGCTGGGACTAACAGAGGGCGTGCCTGGCGGATTGGTGTTGAGGTCTGGTGTGCAGGCCAGACTGTGGATGGTTTTTAAGGCGGTTTTCCATCTGCCGCGGCGAATGCGGGCTGGTTCCCTTTATTCCGCCTCGGTTACACTATGTCGGTGAATGCTGCGCAAACACTTTCTCCACGTACGCGTGCACCATAATTACTCTACCACGCAAATATTCAGGTTACGCTCGTCTGATGTGAGACGTTCCTGGGTGTCCACTCGGGGCCGAACAGCACAATAACCATGGGTCCGGCGTGGGGTAGCGGTGGGATGAATGGACTTCTGTAGCCTCTTGTGGGGTTGTGTACCACTGCGGGCTACAGCGGGGACGAAGACTCTCCGACGCTTCTAGGTCCCCAGTTTGTTGCTGGCCTCCCCACGAATATTCGTAAACTATTTAAGACTGCTTGTACTGCAACACGCAAAGATGATAAAGATTTTTAATGTAACTGTATGAATAATTCAAAGACTATGAAAGTGAAGAGCAATAATTCGTTTGCGCCCTGCAGTAGTTCCAGAGATTTGTGTTCACATACGGACAAAAAAACGCGGCTGTGTACTTCAGTTTGCAGAATATATAGTTAGATGAATGCCGAAATGTACGTGAAAAGGTAGGAGGCCAGAGAGCGACAGAAATTAGATAATGTTATTCCTTACGTTTAACATATTTAGTTATTAGACTTGTAAGGTGACCAAGTTTTTCTTTAGGAACGTCCCTTTAGTGTGACACTACAAGGTAGTATGCTGTTTCTTTGCTGGGACCAAGTCTTCACTAATTTCCATAACGATCATTCAGCCTCAATTTTGACAGTTATCAGAAACGTGAAGCACGTAAAATCGGTCTGGGGTACCTAATGTATCACAGTGGACCTCGTGTTAGTCGCTATGTTGGGGAAAGCGCTGCTCTCAGATCTCACGCACACGGAGCGGTAACAAAACCCTCTAACATAGACTGTAAAGTTTAACTTTCGGTGGGCGTAAATTACGTTACTAATTTATAGTTTACAATAACAGAACGAATCGTCCGCCCGTAAACTGCAGCGCCATGGCGGGATGAAACTGCCTACAGGTCGGATAATACCTCGCCCTCATATCCTCTGTCATTTCTCATCGTTCACAGTTCTCTCTCACGCTGTTCTCAACGCAAAGTTCCATTCTGAAATTCAGTAAATACCGGTTTCTTCTCTTGGCCGCAGTATCGTGGTGTCATTTTTCAACAGGACAATGCTCGACCACACATGGCAAGTATCTCTGTGAACTTTCTGCATGATCTTGAAGTACTCACGTGTCGGAGGTCAATTCCGTCCCGTCGCCAGCATCCAGGATGTAAAGGACCATTTACAGCACTTGTCGGCCAGCTCGCCTCGGGAGAGGACACAACACGTTTATGACACCTTTTCTTACTTTTTCTAGTTTTCAGTCTTCTGACAGGTTCGATGCGGCCCGCCACGAATTCCTCTCCTGTGCCAATCTCCCCATGTTGGAGTAACACCTGCAGCCCACATCCACAATTATTTGTTGGATGCATGGCAGTCTCTGCTTCCTTTACATTTTTTACCCTCTGCAGCTCCTTCTAATACCGTGGAAGCTATTCCGTTGTCTCTTAACACGTTTTATCGTCTTGTCGACTCCTCTTCTTAGTGTTCCGTATGTTCCTTTCTTCACCGATTCTGCGGAGAACCTCGTCATTCCTTATCTTATTAGTTCAACTGATTTTCGAAGTTTTCTGTAGCACCACATTTCAGGCCCTTCCAATCTCTTCGATTTCGGTTTTTCCACAGTCCATGTTTCACTACCACACAATACTGTGCTCCAAACGTACATTCTCAGGAATTTCTTCGCCAAATTAAGAGCTATATTTTGTACTAGTAGATTTTTCTTGGCCAGGAATACCCTTTCCGCATGTTCTAGTCCGTTTATTGTGTTCTCCTTGCTTCATCCGTCATAGGCTATTTTGCTTCCAAGGTAGAAAAATTACTTAACTTCGTCTACTTCGTGATCAGCAAGTTTATCGCTATCCTTATTTCAACTGCTTGGCATTACTTTGTCTTCTTCCAGTTTAGTCTCAATCCATATTCTGTACTCATCAGACTGTTCATCCCATTCAACAGATCCTGTAATTTTCTTCGCCTTCACTGAGGATAGCAATGCTATTAGCAAATCATTGATATCTTTTCACCCTGGATTTTAATCCAACTCTTGAACCTTTCATTTATCTGTCTTTGCTTCTTCGATGATGAGCTTGCAAAGTAAGGGCGAAAATTTGCAACCCCGTCTTGCACTTTTTTTTTTAATCCGAGCGGTTCGTTACCGGTTTCCCAGTCTTATTGTTCTCTGTACGTTCTTGTATAGACTAGTCATTACCCATCTTTCTCTACGGCTGACTCCTATTTTTCTCAGAATTTCCAACATCATGACCATTCGCAGCCCAACTATTGCATGCCATAAGGGGTGCAACGTCATACTGAAAAATGGTTCATACTGACAAATTCTTTGTAAATTTGATTCTATTTTGTAGTCACTGAAATAAGATCACGTACACATTAATTTCGCTTCCGCCTCCCTTTCTGCTTCACTTTTCCTGTCAGGCAATGTAGACTATTTTCATACTATTGGCTACCTGTATTAAAATGATAACAATTAAACTCTTCTAAAATCGATACATGGACCTGGAACTGATTCTAGGCACAAGGTCACAACGCTTATCGGTATTGTGTTTACGTGTATGTGAGTGAATCTCCAAGTAAAAAAGTTATGATTACCTTCCATTTTAATTGCAATCCGTAATATCCTCGAAATATAGGGCGATAGTGAGAGTTTACAGCCGCTACGTGCACCCTGTTTTTGTACTCTTCTCCTGTACTAAGTTTCATTTGGTAGTCTCCTAGCTGATACTGTGACTTTTCCCCAAGAGGTTGTAGACGATACAACATACGAATGACATTGGTTGTTGTGTGTGTGTGTGTGTGTACTTGGTTCTTTTATACGTGGAATGCACGGTACACTATGATGCTTTCACATCGTAACGTGCAGGCTCTGAAACAGATTTCGCTGCGCATATTTCGATTTAAGTGAGTCCTAGAGCTACGTTGAAAAGAACGGTGCAGAGGAATACAAGGTACGGTACAGACAGTAAATCTCTCACTCCAGTGTTTACACTTTGTTAACAGCTTGTCATGAATATCAGACGCATGGAAATTATTTTTTTCCCGTTGTAGGAATTTCCAGAGCAGCAGCGGCAGTGTGGTGTCATATAAGCTGCCCATAGCAACGTAGTCTGCAGAGAGACATCGTATGTGTGTGTGTGTGTGTGTGTGTGTGTGTGTGTGGTACTCCACTGTGGCTATAAACATGAAAGAGAGGATCGTGCTAAACTCGGTTTTCCCTCCTCGACGACTGGAAGCGTGAGGGGTTGAATGGTGTGTGTGTATGTGTGTAAGGGGGAGGGAGGGGAGGGTAGGAAATACCTTCGCACGCGTCAGCCCACTTTAAAACCGAAAATTCGGCGAGGGAAATTTGCGACGTGCCACAGCCGTTCTGTCGCGCACTATTGGATTACGCGGGAGGCGCAGGGAACTAGGAATGTTGCCACACGTGCGGAGCTCGCGTGCCGCGCCCGGGGTTCTCCATAACGCGATGCGCCGCTGATGTACGGCGCGTAAAACTTTACTAGTTTGTGCAACGACGCGCCGGATATACGACGCTACGCTTCCCGCAGCCGGCTGTGCTCGCGGAGAACGTGTTGGGATCCGCGCGCCAACTGGCCGTAAATTGGTTGGGGAGGGGGAGGGGTCACGAAGTAAGAATGTCCCCCAGAGGGGGGTGGGTGCGGTGCGGTGGGCGCCGGTTTAGCGCCGCCGGCTGATACGGGGCCGCAGGAGAGCCGTCCCACATCCCTCCCCTTCCATCTTACCCTAATGGACCGGCAGCGCCGCGGGGAGGGTGCTAAATTTTAAACCCGGCCCTTGCCGCGCTCAGGCGCGGGGAAGATACCTACCAGAGCCAACTTCGCGAGGCTTCATGTGCCACCAGCAGTTTCCGCTCGTGACGGATCCTGCTGAACGTGCCGAAAAGGGGAAACTACACGGAAATATGTCTTCTAGGTTTCGGCAGGTTTTACAGGAATGTCATCACTGTTTCTTATGTCTCGTTCACGACCGAATGCTCTTTATATTTCATGTAAAGAGTTCTTGACTGTAAAATTCGTTATCGTTTTGCTCACCACTGCATCACTACCTTACTTTACTGAAGATTGTTTGGTTGAAAAGTTGGACCATTCTAATATGGACATTCTCGACGTACTCTGTCAGTCCAAAAAGTTTCGAGACTGAATAGGCCGGCCGTGGTGGCCGAGCGGTTCTAGGCTCTATAGTCTGGAGCCGCGCGACCGCTACGGTCGCAGGTTCGAATCCTGCCTCGGTCATGGATGTGTGTGATGTCCTTAGGTTAGTTAGGTTTAAGTAGTTCTAAGTTCTATGGGACTGAAGACCTCAGAAGTCGTCCCATAGTGCTCAGAGCCATTTTTTGAGACTGGATAAATAAAAGAAAAAGGGAAACGCTATGATGATGGTTGCTTCAGGTGATCTACACAGTCTCCGACCACTTGAGTAGAACGCTAAGAATGTTCATACAACCAATTGAAATTGTCAGAAAAGTCTATCTTTGGATGCTGTCATATTGGCTTCAATTGTTCGGGTTACGGTCGCAGGTTCGAATCCTGCCTCGGGCATGGATGTGTGCGATGTTCTTAGGTTAGTTAGGTTTAATTTAAGTCGCATAGTGCTCAGAGCCATTTGAACCATTTTTGACTAACTACTATGTGGGCTATTTGGGGGGTACATAGGGTGGGAATTTGAGTGTAAGAGAGCAGCCATCTCTGGCAGTAACAACGCCTTTAAACTGCCTGGCATTGAGTATATTACACATCAAGTGCATTATAGACCTTTTGCACAATGCTAACTATGAGTTAGTATTGAGAGGCGCCCACATGCCTTGCTCATACTGTGGCATCAAGCAGTCAGGCCTGCAAGAGGAGTGGTCTGCCAAGCGAGTGGACTTATTCTTATTTATCGAGTAACATGAACACTAGTACTCACAATTAAGTTACAAGTTATTCTCCTGTTTGAATATTACGCAACGGAAACGCAAATCTGACTATTAGTAATTTACCCAACTCTGACTGTTCACTACGCACTGGCAATACCACATTTTCTTTCTTATTTAACAGCTTTGATCAACACGTGGCCATCGCACTGCATATGAATGGCGCACCCATTATAAATTCTGGATATCATGACAACATTCAGTTCGAAGGAAAAGGCCACCAATCTTTTTCTTTTCACTATCTTATTTATTCCGATAAATTCTATAACCTAAACACACAAATTCTATAACCTACAACAACAACACATGAGAAATTCCGCCCAGTGGGCATGGCTTTACATTGGTGATTCTCTGTCTTATGGTCTCGTGCACTTTCTGGATAGGATGGTGGATCTTTTGCTATATCTCACACTTCGACTCTCACAACCATCATCACGAAACTCTCCTCCAGACCGAGCGGTACAAAAGGAACATGCATAACCTCTGAAACTACCTTGCTACTCCCCCATGCAAACCACACATACTTAAATTAAATGACATACACCACACTGCAACATGGAATACAACACAAGGAATAGTCACAACATTATAATCACATCACTTTCAGCTTTCCTACTTCAATTAGTATTCATCCCAGTTTCACACGACACTGCCCCACTTCGTAACTTTTCTTTCCTACTACGAACTCTGGAGGGTATATGCACGCCTTCCTGTGCAATGCAAGCCAAGTGGCGTTGCTGGATAGACGGCTGACTCACCTTGCTTCTCTCTCTGAGTATTATAGTTTGAATCAAGCGTCACACGGGAACATAACGCGCAAAGTAATATTAAGAACATATTCATCACACACGTGAGTCCTCAACTGATACCATGGACGAGTACTTCTCTTTATCCTTTGTCTCACACATAGATTGAGACTCACACAGTACTCACCACGTGGAAGTACTCGTCTCTAATTTCAAGTCCCGCACACGCCATTTCTTAAATATTTCCGACTTATAGTACACACGCTAGTAATTCAGCTTAACTTAAGCACTCGGAAGTATTTCAACTTATTGCTACACGTGGTTTCATTGTGACCGTTGGTCACTTACGAAGATTACCACGATCCCCTTAATATTGCCTGCCTGACATTTAATTCTCCCCCCAAAAGTTCCTGAAATAGATAAATTATTATTCCAAACTACTCTTACGTATTTCACATGCATACCATGTCTCCACTCTTTTGTCTTTACGGAGCACACCTAAGACAGGTCTTACCAACACTAGATCCAGCGGCAGAGTGCTGAAACATGGTCGTTCTTCAGGTCATCTCGCACCTCCGACGAGGTGGGGGAAGACCATGTTACCCATTGGTCAGCCACATTTCAGGCGCTCAAAGCTCCGGTAAATTTCATCTCTTTGGTTCCACCAAAGGTGACCAAAAGATCGTCTCACAGATGATCATATGTTCACATTCACTATCTGTAGTTAGCAGACGACCATACATTCATTCATTTCACAGATCTCACCAAACTGGATGTAGGGATTTATTTTGTGGGAGTGCACATGTGATCAATTAAATAAATAAATTGTCATTCTTTCCCACACTGGTATCCAGCTTCGCTGTATTAATTGAAATTGAGTTATTATTAGAAAAAAATATGTTGTACTGACAAGAATAACGAAGAATGTTGTACCGATTTTCAATGTCGGGCGGTACTGTACCCTTTCAGTATTACAAAACTAACTGTCGCTCGCAGCTACACAACTACTATTTTTAAAGTCAAATGCTATCACGAATTCTAAGTATCTCTCAGCGTCTCAAAGAACGCTGTCTTAATCATATCACCTGCGACTGGTAGCGACGTAGGTACACTGCACATGTCGACCGCATCGCCGACTTTACTCTGTTGTTGTTGTTGTTGTGGTCTTCAGTCCTGAGAGTGGTTTGATGCAGCTCTCCCTGCTACTCGATCCTGTGCAAGCTGCTTCATCTCCCAGTACGTACTGCAGCCTACATCCTTCTGGCCCTGCTTAGTGCATTCATCTTTTGGTCTCCCTCTACATTTTTTACTCTCCACGCTGCCCTCCAATACTAAATTGGTGATCCCTTGATGCCTCAGAACATGTCCTACCAACCGATCCCATCTTTTAGTCAAGTTGTGCCACAAACTCCTCTTCTCCCCAATGCTGTTCAATACGTCCTCATTAGTTATGTGATCTCCCCATCTAATCTTCAGCATTCTTCTGTAGCGCCACATTTCAAAAGCTTCTATTCTCTTCTTGTCCAAACTATTTATCGTCCATGTTTCACTTCCATACATCGCTACACTCCATACAAATACTTTCAGAAACGACTTCCTGACACTTAAATCTATAATCGATGTTAAAAAATTTGTCTTCTTTAGAAACGCTTTCCTTGCCATTGCCAGTCTACATTTTATATCCTCTCTACTTACCATCATCAGTTATTTTGCTCGCCAAATAGCAAAACTCCTTTACTACTTTACATTTAAGTAAAAATAGTTCTTTGAGGTTTCGAGCTTGAAGTAGGATGACCTAGATATCTTGTCACGATATTTCGTCTAACAAACATTCAGCCAGTCAGTGTAACAAACGGATGAAGTTGAGATCTTTCACGATATTTCGGCTGAGAGCCAGTGAATCAGCCTGAGATAAGTGGAATGCTCATCACCCCAGAAAGACTTAAAGAAACACAAAAAATAGTTCCCGTTCCCGAGTTCTGAAAAAGACTGAAATTTCCCTTATTTGTAAGACAAACGCCGGAAATGGAAATTCATTCCCAAATGCTCCCGGCTGGGACTTCCTGCACCCCACTACCAGCTATGTTAGTATTTGACTGACAAGACCCTGATTCTGCAATAGTTCAGAAATCAAACAGCGCTTTGATCTTCATCGGTAGAGATTGGAAAAAAGTATCAATGAAAAATAGGATTGAAAATAAAGTCCTGATTAGCTGTATTATCTACAATAAAACCGAGCGAGGTGGCACAGTGGTTAGCACACTGGACTCGCATTCGGGAGGACGCGTCCGGCCAACCGGACAAAAATTTCAGACAAATTGCGGGACGGTTCATGTGAAAGTGTACAGCCGATTTCCTTCCCCATCCTTCCTTAATCGTCTGAGACTGATGACCTCGCTATTTGATCCCCTCCTCCAAAATCAACCAACCATCTGCAATAAAGTTTCCTGCAAGAGAGACTAGTAATTCTGAAGCAGCTTATCTTCAAGTTTTGAGAATGAAAACATGGTTCAGATAGGCTGTATTATTGTTCGCTGCATTATTTTTCTTTTATCTATGCGACTGTTCAGTTTCTACCTTTGGTCATTATCAAGCCCGTATCTTGTTTTTGTGCTACATACGCACAGAAATAAGACGTATTTCTGTCCACTTGTACAAGGGATACATTATAAAGTAAAATGAAGCTGGAAGGATAAGATTCATCCTTGAAAATGACCAAAGTTCGAAACTGACCAATCGCATAGATACTAAGAAAATAATGCAGCCAACATGGACCACGTTTTCATTCTCAGAACACGTCGAGGCTGTGGATCCCCACAATTTTTTTAAAAATTAAAATTATCTTTAAGTGGATATAAAGCGGGCTATTTCATACACAACAGCATCCCGCTTCTTCAATGCTGTTTCATCTGTGTAGCGATGCCTTGATTGTGGCAAGACCTGTCCTTAATCTCGAACGAAATTAGGCTATTCATTCATTAGCCACATATTCAGATTAATTAACTCAAGCTCAGTGCGCCTTGTTAGCAGGTAGAAAAAGGCACTGCTTCGGCTGGGCAAAGGCAGTCACGTCCTCGTCACCTCTCTTGTGACAAGCTCGCGCCTTAAACAATACCTTTACTTGACACTTTTCTGACGCACTTTGTAAACCACTTGCTTACAAAAGTCGCACAGATTATATAATGGATAAAAGAGTCTAGAGCACGTGGTAATGTTGTGACCGGTTTCGGCAAAATTAGGTCATCTTTAAGTTTATCACTAAAATACGGGACTGTCAGCTGGTGTGCGTTGTCACAACGTTACTTTGGAAAACTTGAAAAGTGCATTGTAACAGTTTGCGATTTAATTATAAACATTAGGCATTTGAGAACTGAACATAAATCGAACATTTTCGTAGGCAGCTGGAGTCTTCTGATGTTAGACAGTCTCCAGAGTGGAAGATGTTTGGTTATTTAAAGAGAGACATATGGAATGCATATAGAAAAGCTGTATTCATCCTGACGATCTATTGTCATTATAAAGGAATCAGACTATGATGTGTGAGCTTTACAAAGAGAATATATAATGATCTCAATTACGCTGATGAGTTTTTTAAAATATCTGCTCAGTTCTTTAGAAACAGTAGCAGCAGTTAACTTATCCGCGGATCACTCTTACAGGTATATTTGACATGACGTGATATTATACCGTAAGAACGAAAAATGTAGTTAATATCTACGGGCATTTACATTCTTACAGGTCAGTCAGGGGGAAGAATGGGACAGGTATTCAGTCGTGGCCTTGTAGAAGGAACCATCGCGGCATTTGTATGAAGCAGTTCAGAGAACCACGGAGAACTTAAATCGTAATGGCTAATTGCGGGTTAGAACCTCCATCCTCCCAGATACAAAGACATTGTGTTGACAAGAGCACATCCTCGTTCGGTTTATACGAACTGTCCACTACTGTTTTGTTTAAAGATTCATGTAATTATTTCAAAATGTATAAATGCTAGTTCAACACAGTTCATTAATTTCTCCACACCAATCACTGCTCTCACTATACATACATTTTTAGCTGACATGTTCTTATCCATAAAAAAACGCATTCTGCCAATGCAAATGTAAAAAGAAAATAAGTAAGTAAAAAAAAATTAAACAACATACTAGCCAGTGCAAAAAGTTTCGAAGCCGTATTAATAAAAAAATAGAGAAATGTTAAGATCGTGGTTTCAGTGGTTTATAGTTTTGTGGTAGGTTCGTATTGATAATACCAAGTCTCGTCACCCGACACGATTTTTCCAGAAAAGAATTGTCCTTGTTTTGCATCCGAAAAAGTCGCGGCAAGCGTCCACCCATCGAGAGTCAATGGGTGTGGGATACGTTCTGCACACATTTTTCTTTTCTTGAAAACATTCTCGAGAATGTCATGAACACTTGACTTAGAGATTTTGCTCCACTGGCGTTTGTAATGCCGGCCGTTGTGACCGAGCGGTTATAGGCGCTTCAGTCTGAAACCGCGCTGCTGTTACGGTCGCAGGTCGAGGTCCTGCCTCGGGCATGGATGTGTGTGATGTCCTTAGGTTAGTTAGGTTTAAGTAGTTCTAAGTCTAGGGGACTGATGACCACAGATGTTGCGTCCCATAGTGCTTAGAGCCATTTGAACCATTTTTGAAGTTTGTAATACAACAACGTTGACATACTACCGCGGCACGTCTACTGCTTAACGCTGCCTGCTCACAACTGACTGGTCGAATGCACACTTGCATTTCTGTTGTTTACAATTGTTTGTTCAAGCCGCCTCCGTTGTTACTGTGCCAACGTCGCTTATACGCCAGGAATAAAATCAGCCCTTTTTGGACGGACTGTGTCTGCAAAGCTTACCTGGTATATTTCACAATATTCACGACAAAAATTAAGAGATTACGTTTTTTTCCACAGGAAATATTCAGTAAGCACACCTGCACTATTAATAACGTTAAACGGTTACCATAATAAGTTGATAATCGGAGACTTAAGTGTTTTTTTACCTCACAGTCGTTTTTCTTACGTACAATAGTCCTGATAAAGGCAACGTGGTGTGCATATCAGTGCATTCGCTTGTGAGAAACAGTATCTTGAGTATTAATCAAAGGCTTTACACGAGTAAATTTACCAAACCGGTAAGACTCAATGGATGTTTGTTACACAGCGTCGTTACTTCCATGGAATAAAATATATTGGGAAGTTACTGTCAGAGCTGAAGGTTAAAAAAGAAAAAACTTCGCAATAAGAAGCACATAAAAGGCGAAAACGTAACGCTCCTGCTGCTCGGCGTCTTGAAATTATGTTCTCTGGTCGCTCGTTAAAGCCACTCAGATTAGCAGTTTGCTTTGATCATTGCCGCCTTTGATGTCGAGCAGAGCGAGAGCTGATAAAGTGTTGAAAAAGAAAAGAAAATAAATCCGTCGAATTTGCTTTTGTTTAAGTCGGAAGGTAATAACCATGACAACACTGAACGTACAGTTATCACTAGTTCAAGCAGCAGCAGAGACTACGGAGCTCAGTAAATGCGAAGTGAATATTTACTTTCCCATTATTACAACATTCAGTTTATGTATTAACTCTTGTCTGTCTGTGGTAGTGATTTACTGACTGAAGCTGCTGTAATGATTAGCGTATACTGTGTGTGCAAAGACAGAGGAAAGTTTATGGTGTGGTGTCACTACATTGATATGCGTGTGTAAATCACTAATCTCCAGCTTTCCCTCCAGTGATGGTTCTGTGAACTGAAGCTGGTAGAGGAATAAAATTTGTGATTCAAGTAATAGACAGCTGTCGCTTCAAGAAAATTTCGCTACGTAACGCGCTGATAACGGACTTACTCTGTAGGCACCAACAGGCGAGAGTTATCCCGTACGCGTGCTGTAGTCTCACTCGCAGCACGAGTAACATGGTGCGCCGGCATATCTTAATGTCTAAATTTCACCTACTGGGACGTAACTCATGCAAAGGATCAAAATATTCCCCACTCCACCATACCATTCATCAGCTGCCTATTACACTTCCCATGGTTCCCTCAATAGTTAATTGGAAACTTACGTTGTGCTCATGTAGTGCTTACACAAGAGCCAGTGCATACACAATTTTAATTAATTGTTATCGTCGTCATCGGCTGCTGTTAGTTATATTACAGGATCTAAGACTACAACTAAATATGCTGCAGCTGCTACTACTACTACGCTACTACAAATTGCTTAGTTTCTATGTCAGTTATGTTCATTATGTAAACATTACGTATTTAGCAATTATATGTTCGTTTCATCTTTCATATTGTTGTTCTATAGAGGCCTACAAACAGAAGATAATTGTTTAAGTGTATATATTTTTTATGATATTTGCGGTGTTTTCTAGCAGATAATTTAGGTTATGTTATTATTTGCAATTAAGGAATGTAATTAATAACTTACTTTATGTTTCTAATCCTTTTTGTGTGTGCATTGGCTCTTGTGTAGGCACTAGATGAGCACAACGTAAGTTTCCAATTAACTATGGGCGAAACCGTGGGAAGTGTAGTAGGCAGCTGATGAATGGTATGGTGGAGTGGGGAATATTGTGCTCATTTACATGAGTTTCGCCCCAGTAAGTGAAATTTAGACATTAAGATATTTTAATAAATGTTTGGTGACGGTGGATACCATAGAGAGATGCATCTGACGCCCAAATTGTGACTAAACAGCTCATACAATAACGGAAATACACGATCCAATCACATTAATGCGATCACCGCCAACTTTCGACGTCAACATGCAGCATGCAGTAACCACTTACTGATGGCAGGTGGCAGCACTAACAGTGGGGGGGGGGCGGGAGGGGGGGGGAGGGAGGAGGGTTATACAGGGTGATCCAGTGATCGTGACCGGGCCAAATATCTCACGAAATAAGCGTCAAACGAAAAAACTACAGAGACGAAACTTGCCTAGCTTGAAGGGGGAAACCAGATGGCGCTATGGTTGGCCCGCTAGATGGCGCTGCTATAGGTCAAACGGATATCAACTGCTTTTTTAAAAAATAGGAACCCCCGTTATTTATTACATATTCGTGTAGTACGTAAAGAAATAGGAATGTTTTAGTTGGACCACTGTTTTCGCTTTGTGATAGATGGCGCTGTAATAGTCATAAACATATGGCTCACAATTTTAGACGAACAGTTGGTAACACGTAGGTTTTTTAAATTAAAATACAGAACGTAGGTACGTTTGAACATTTTATTTCAGTTGTTCCAATGTGATACATGTACCTTTGTGAACTTATCATTTCTGAGAACGCATGCTGTTACTGCGTGATTACCTGTAAATACCACATTAATGCAATAAATGCTCCAAATGATGTCCGTCAACCTCAATGCATTTGGCAATACGTGTAACGACATTCCTCTCAACAGCGAGTAGTCCGCCTTCCGTAATGTTCGCACATGAATTGACAGTGCGCTGACGCATATTGTCAGGCGTTCTCGGTGGATCACGCTAGCAAATATCCTTCAACTTTGCCCACAGAAAAAAATCCGGGGACCTCAGATCCGATGAACGTGAGCGCCATGGTATGGTGCTTCGACAACCAATCCACCTGTCATGAAATATGCTATTCAATACCGCTTCAACCTCATGCGAGCTATGTGCCGGACATCCATCATGTTGGAAGTACATAGCCATTCTTTCATGCAGTGACACATCTTGTAGTAACATCGGTAGAATATCACGTAGGAAATCACCATACGTTGCACCATTTAGATTGCCATCGATAAAACGGGGGCCAATTATCCTTCCTCCCATAATGCCGCACCATACATGAACCCGCCAAGGTCGCTAAAGTTCCACTTGTCGCAGCCATCGGGGATTTTTTGTTAAACAATAGTGCATATTAAACGGGTTTACGTTACCGCTGTTGGTGCATGACGCTTCGTCGCTAAATAGAATGCGTACAGAAATCTGTCATCGTCCCGTAATTTCTCTTGTGCCCAGTGGCAGAACTGTACACGACGTTCAAAGTCGTCGCCATGCAATTCCTGGTGCATAGAAATATGGTACGGGTGCAATCGATGTTGAGGTAGCATTCTCAACACCGACGTTTTTGAGATTCCCAATAGTCGCGCAATTTGTCTGCTACTGATGTGCGGATTAGCCGCGACAGCAGCTAAAACACCTACCTGGGCATCATCATTTGTTGCAGGTTGTGGTTGACGTTTCACATGTAAGTATCCGGCGATCGGTCCGGACACTTGGGTGATGTCGTCCAGGATACCGAGCAGCGTGCATAGCACACGTCCGTTGGGCATTTTGATCACAATAGACATTTATCAACACGATATCGACCTTTTCTGCAATTGGTAAAAGGTCCACTTTAACACGGGTAATGTATCACATAGCAAATACCGTCCTCGCTGGAGAAGTGTTACGTGATACCACATACTTATACGTTTGTGACTATTGTAGCGCCATCTATCACAAAGCGAAAAAAGTGGTCCAACTAAAACATTCATATTTCTTTACGTACTACACGAATATGGAACAAAAACGGGGTTTCCTATTTTAAAAAAAAGCAGTTGATATCCGTTTGACCTATGGCAGCGCCATCTAGCGGGCTAACCATAGCGCCATCTGGCTTCCCCCATCAAGCTAGACAAGTTTCGTTCTTGTAGTTTTTTCGTTTGACGCTTATTTCGTGAGATATTTGGCCCGGTCACGATCAATGGACCACCCTTTATAAAGCGTGTCGGGGGTTACAGAAAACAATGCAGTCGTTGTCGTCGGATGGAAATGGTGCGATGTGTGTGAAAGGACATAATGACTGGCTTTCTGGCAAAGGATAGAAGCATTTCCGAAACGGCTCAATATGTAAACTGTTTGGGTGTCATCGTGATTGCCGGCCGGGGTGGCCGAGCGGTTCTAGGCGCTACAGTCTGGAACCGCGCAACCGCTACGATCGCAGGTTCGAATCCTGCTTCGGGCATGGATATGTGTGATGTTCTTAGGATAGTTAGGTTTAAGTGGTTCTAAGTTCTAGGGGACTGATGACCTCAGAAGTTAAGTCCCATAGTGCTCAGAGCCATTTGAACCATTTTGTCGTCGTGATTAAAGTACTCGGTGCGTGGAATATGACGCTATCCAAAGACGGAGCAGAGGCTACTGTAGTGAATGAGAGCCACATAGATGGGTACGGGTGGACAGACGTGCAACTGTTGAGCAACTGACCTCCTAGGTCAACCAAGGCGCAGTGTCTCTGTGGTGTCACCGCCAGACACCACACTTGCTAGGTGGTAGCGTTTAAATCGGCCGCGGTCCGTTCGTATACGTCGGACCAGCGTGTCGCCACTATCAGTGAATTGCAGACCGAGCGCCACCACACGGCAGGCCTAGTCTAGAGAGACTCCCTAGCACTCGCCCCAGATGCACAGCCGACTTTGCTAGCGATGGTTCAATGTCTACATACGCTCTCATTTGCAGAGACGACAGTTTAGCAAAGCCTTCAGCTACATCATTTGCTACGACCTAGCAAGGAGCCATATTCAGTTACTATAATGACTATCTTCAAGAATGTATTCTGAACAGATAATATTGTGACTCATGTACCGTCAAGAGTGACGTTCATCCTTAATGGATTAAAGTTAAGTATCAAACTAATTACGTCCGCTTTCTGAATTCTCATTCCTTGCATGTTCCAGACCTCACGTCAGTATAGTTCTTCACTAATCACGTCAGCCTGCGTGAGCTAAAACGCGTGCATTTTGGCCTCCCATCGTAAAACGGTGTTGCCTCTTCAGCTAACACTAAAGTCTCCTCAACAATCGCGCCTGGTTCTTGCACCCATGCTGACTGCTATTCATCGGTGAAGAAGGCTGGGATTTGCGCGTGAGTACTCGAACTGGACGTCCACTGAGTGGAGACAGATGGCCTTTTCATACGGATGACGTTTTATGCTCCATTGGACAGAAGGCCATTGGCGTGTTCGTGCGCGTGCTCACACCGATACAAATTCAGTTCCAAATGGAACGCAACTTCTATAATTTAGTACACGTTGTATGTTGAACACATCTACGGAGCTTGAAGAATATGGGACTTGCGCTTCATAGTATATCATAGTGTATTTACAGACGTGCTCAACCTTTATCAAATACTTTAATATCTTCTGACTATTGAGATGGAAATTAGTAACGAAACAAGTCTACGCTTCAGTACATGCTATAGTGTAAGACAGCGCAGTGGTTAGCGCTATGGTCTCCCATTCGGGAAGACGACAGTTCAAATCCCCGTCCGGCCATCCCGATATTTTCCGCGATTTCCCAAAATGGCTTAAGGCAAATGCCGGCATTGTTCTTGTCAAAGGCCGCCGCTGGTTTCCTTCCATATTCTTCCATAATCCGAGCTTGTGCTCCGTTCCTAATGATCTCCTCAACAGGACGTTAAAAACTGATTTCATTCCTTCCTTCAGTGCGTGCTAACTGACAGCAAGTAGACACACCAGCAAGGAATGAAAACTGATATTGTAGAGATAATAAACTGACGGGAAAAAATCGCAACCGCAAGAAGGAGATGTGTGGCATAAACGAAAATTTGTAGGCATGATTCTACATCTGAAAGATGATGTCTATTTCAATTTCACGCCAGTCGCATAGGAGTGGCGCTAGTAGCGCTAGTATAAGGATGCAAGTCAGGTTTGATTTAAACATACGCCGTAATGGTCATGAGCGTTAGTTACCTTTGAGATTGGACAAAGTGAGTTGATGTTAGTCAAGAAGGCCTATGAGGCGATGAAGACGCCATTATCAACACTTCACTCAGTTTGAACGAGTTTGTCTCTCCCGGCGGAGGTCCCGGAGGAGGTTCGAGTCCTCCCTCGGGCATGGGTGTGTGTGTTTGTCCTTACGATAATTTAGATTAAGTAGTGTGTAAGCTTAGGGACTGATGCCCTTAGCAGTTAAGTCCCATAACATTTCACATACATTTGAACTTTTTTTTTTTTTTTTTTTAGTTTGTCTCACAGGGCTATGAGAAGCTAGACATTCCTTCTATGATACTGCAGAACGATTTAGGAATGTAGCCACTGTATATTATTGCTTTCAGTGTCAGTCAAGAGAATGTACAGTTGCAAGAAGAGTGGGCTGTGGACGGCCACATAGCAATATCGAGAGGTGTATGGCTCCCGCCCATCGTACTTCATCTGCAGCAGCAGTTTGGGCAACAGCTGACACTACATTTACTTCAAGGACATCTCTGAGCCACAGGCCCTGTAGCATACAGTCCACTGACCCCAAACCATCGCCATTTGCGACTTGAAGACAGTCAACCGTTATGGGCTTGTGTGCGATTTCGTATGGCAGCAAAAGCATTCTCGTGGTTATATCATGGACCCTGACTGCAAATTTGTACGTCAATCTGGCGAATCGACCTGGTGAGCTGCCATTCATGAACAGTATTCCAAGGTGCGTTTTCCAACATAACAAAGCTGGCCCACATAACACTGTTTAAGCCAGTTTCGTTATGTTGTCTTGGTCTGCTTGATCAGCAGATCTGCTTACAATCGAGCGCGTATGGGACGTCATCCGACGAGAACTCCAGTGTCATCCACAAACGGCATTAACCGTCTCTGTATTGACCGACCAAGTGCAAAAGGCATGGAACTCCATCCTCCAAACTTACAACCGGCAACTGTACAACACAATGCATACACTGTTACATGCTTGCAGTCAACATTCTGTCGGTTACACCGGTTAGTACTCGTAATATACCAGCATTTCACATTTGCAATGGCTTATTTCGCGCTTACATTAGCATGTGATCTCGGAACGTTGATCACTTAAACGTGTTACCCGAAATTTCATTACTCTGTATTATTTATTTTTTGGGTGTTGTGCTTTTTGTTCCGTCAGTGTAGTTTAGCCGCAACGCACTTACCAGGAACGGGACCAGTCAGCCAATGAAGAGACAGAGATCTGCAAGGGATCGGTCGAGCGAAGCCGGCATTCATAGTTATTAAGAGTTGAGAGTGTGGGAAACGTCAGTTCCTGTTGAGACGTGTTGCCCCTGGCCGTGTGTACAGTGGCAGGCAGGCGAGGCGCTAACGAGGATCGCGCAGCTGAACACAGCAGCTCCTGTCCGCCTCTCTGCCAGTCGCTGCCTGCCGCGGCCGCATGCTGTCTGTTACTGTGAATGTCCTTCGTTGACTCTCTTTGCATCTCAACGAAGGTCGACCTAGACAAAGAATTCTTTGTTGCTTCGGTATCCACGTAACCGATTTGATGTACTACGGTCCAGTCGTGCCATATGAAAGCTGCTTGTCACTGTCACAACTTCCGGAACTTGTTTTCTTCCGCATACGCTCGGCAAAGACAACACTGTACAAGAAACTATTACTTGAAGTATTACAGTCTTTGATGAACTTATGGGGGATATACGCTATGAGATCAAAAATATCCGGATACATGGCTGAAAGTTCGTGGCGCCCTCCATCAGTAATGCTGGAATTCAATATGGTCTTGGCCCACCCACCCTGAGCCTTGATGACAGCTTCCACTCTCGCAGGCGTACGTTCAGTCAGGTGCTGGAAGGTTTCTTGGGGAATGGCAACCCATTCTTCACGGAGTGCTGCACTGAGGAGAGGTATCGGTGTCGGTCGGTGAGGCATGGCAAGAAGTCGGCTCTCCAAAACAACCCAGAGGTGTTCTATAGGATTCAGGTCAGGACTCCGTGTAGGCCAGTCCATTACAGGGATGTTATTGTCATGTAACCACTCCGCCACAAGCCGTGCATATGAGCAGGTGCTCGATCGTGTTGAAAGATGCAATTGCCATCCTCTAATTGCTCTTCAACAGTGGGAAGCAAGAAGGTGCTTAAAACATCAATGTAGACCAGTGCTGTGATAGCGCCACGCAAAACAACAAGGGGTGCAATCCCCCTCCCTGTAAAACAGGACCACACCACAACACCACAGCCTCCGAATCTTACTGTTGGCACTACACACGCTGGCAGATAACGTTCACAGTGCATTCGCCATATCCACACCCTGCCATCGGATCGCCACGTTGCAACCGTGATTCGTCACTCCACACAACGTTTTTCCACTGTGCAATCGTCCAATGTTTGCCCTCCTTGCACCAGCAAGGCGTCGTTTGGCGTTTACCGCAGTGATGTGTGGCTTATGAGCAGCCGCTCGACCATGAAATCCAAGTTTTCTCACCTCCCGCCTGTCATATTACTTGCAGTGGATCCTAAAGCAGTTTGGAATTTCTGTGTGATGACCTGGATAGATGTGTGCCTACTACACATTACGACCCTCATCAAGTGTCGGTGGTCTCTGTCAGCCAACAGGTTAGGGCGGCCTGTACGCTTTTGTGCTGTATATGTCCCTTCACGTTTCCACTTTGCTATCACATCGTAAACACTGGACGTAGGGATGTTTATGAGTGTCGAAATCTCGCGCACAGACGTATGACACAAGTGACGCCCAATCACGTGGCCATGTTCGAAGTCCGTGAGTTCCGCTGAGCGCCCCATTCTGCCCTCTCATGATGTCTAATGACTACTGTCGCTGGTATGGGGTACCTGGCAGTAGGTGGCAGCACAATGCACCTAATATGAATAACGCATGTTTTTGAGGACATCCGGATACTTTTGATCCCATAGTGTATAAGGCAGCCAGCGAGAGGGGTGCATGGCCCGTGTTCCGCTGGAACTAGCCATTAAACGCGACAAAGCGAGTCTAGTAAGTTTGGGGTTGTCCGGCGGAGTGTTTCTAGACGCAGAGACTCGTCTATAGTAGAGTAATGTATTAAGTTGAAATCATTTTTTGTTGATCATTCTCAGATTTCGTGTTACAAATGTTATGGTGAAGTTGTAGTTTGTACAGCACGACTTAGTGAAATAGTATTTATAACATTTCAAGGTCTTTAAGGTGCACTTATCTATGTTCAGACTTTACGTTCGTTCTTCGGTGAGATGACCAGCTTTCGAGCCCTTGTACAGAATGTGGTTCACATTAGTCGATCCGAATACAAGGGCCGTCGAATTCATCACACCCTTTTGTAGCAAACTGTACTCAGCGTTTTCCATTGCCTGTGGATTTCTTGTTGTTCAAATTATACCTTTGTGGTGACCTATAGTACCAAGTGTTTCACACATAGACGATTGTGCGCTTTATTGTGGTCATGTTTATGCTTTGGATGAAATAATAATTTCTTGACTCAAAGTTTAAGAGGTTGATTCGTAATGCTTTGTCAAAGTTTAAGAATTCTAGCATCGTTACCATAGTGTTTGTACTTAGCAAACTGCAGCGAGCTACCACACGTAAGTTCGTGGACTTTCACACTCTTAGTAAGCCACTGTTATAATCACTATATACGCTTCGACTATTTCTTTGCATGCTTTCGACATCAGAAGGTAAACCGTCAGCTGGAGATACAGAGCTGGTGGTACATCACTTTGTTTACGAAGTGACTGCTACGTGTCCTTAAATTTTACATTTCTAAAACGAAAATGTTCGATAAATAGACTGAGTCATGCAAGCTTACTCCACGTAACTTGCCTGCAGAATGGGTTACTTACATGTTCTTGAAACCAGACCATGAGCTTATCACAAGTTACTTCGATCATGGAATGCATACAGATGCTCATTACTTTATGCTCGCTATTATTTCGTTACGAAAGTAAACTACATCTCTGTTGCGAAAGTAAGCTACACTTCTCCTTAGATAACTAGAGAAAGACAAGTGAGGTGAAATTTTTTTTAGTTATTTTCGATTTTGTTGCACAATTTACGCTTTCTTTCGTAAAACCCATGTTACAAATCAATAAAAAACGACACTTTTTGCACTCATCCGATATCTTATTCAATAGTGTAGCTCACTGTCCATTAGAGCGCTGCTGCCGTAGTGCCTACGAAAAACGAACAGGAGTGTCATGACTGTATGCGGTAAGTGTTTGCTGCTACCCGCAACGTAGTAACGTGGCGGCTAGTCCGCGCGGTAACGCATACTTAGTGTTTCCAAAATCGTGGTACTATGTAAACATATTTTCAGGTTACGCCAAGCAAAGCGGAGTTTCCGTTTATACTTTTTGTCATGAAACCATCCACAGGATGCAGATCAAATGAATCAAAATGAGCGAAATGTAGCGTTTAGGGAATGATGCTTCATTTAATCAGGGTGCAGATTATTATAAATTTTATTACCATGGCGATCTTTGATTTTTGGGACGCTTTCAATAACTTGAGGATGAAATGTAGTATAAATTGAGAGTGAGATATTGTATATAATCGAGAGAGTATTGTTCCGAACGCGCAGGCGATGGGTCAATTGAGTTTGTGTTTACACCCTTCCCTCATAGTCATTCCCGATAATACGAAAGGTACTTGCACTTGAACAACTTCATCTACATCTACATCTAAATGGATACTGCGCAAATCACATTCAGGTTCCTGGCAGAGGGTTCATCGAGCCAACTTCACAATTCTCTGTTATTCCAATCTCGTATAGCGCGCGGAAAGAATGAACACCTATATCTTTCCGTTAGAGCTCTGATTTCCCTTATTTTATCTTCGTGTCGTTCCTCCCTATGTAGGCCGATGTCAACAAAATATTTTCGCATTCGGAGGAGAAAGTTGGTGATTGGAATTTCGTAGGAAGATTCCGTCGCAACGGAAAACGCCATTCTTTTAATGATATCCAGCCCAAATCCTGTATCATTTCTGTGACACTCTCTCCCATCTTTCGGGATAATACAAAACGTGCTGCCTTTTTTTGAACTTTTTCGATGTACTCAGTCAGTCCTATCTGGTAAGGATCCCACACTGCGCAGCAGTATTCTAAAACAGGACGGACAAGCGTAGTGTAGGCAGTCTCCTTAGTGGGTCTGTTACATTTGTTAAGTGTCCTGCCAATAAAACGCAGTCTTTGGTTAACCTTCCCCACAACATTTTCTATGTGTCCCTTACAATTTAAGTTGTTCGTTATTGCATTACCTAGGTATTTCGTTGAATTTACGGCTTTTAAATTAGACGGATTTATCGTGTAACCTTAGTTTAATGAGTTCGTTTTAGCACTCATGTGGATGACCTCACACTTTTCGTTATTTGGGGTCAACCGCCAGTTTTCGCACCATTCAGATATCTTATCTAAATCGTTTTGCAGTTTGTTTTGGTCTTCTGATGACTACAAACAACCGAAGACGGCTGCTCAGATTGTCTCCAAAATCGTTTATATAGATAAGGAACAGCAAGGTCCTACAACACTACGTTGGGGAACGCCAGAAATCACTTCCGTTTTACTTGATGACTTTCCGTCAGTTACTATGAATTGTGACCTCTCTGACAGGGAATCACAAATCCAGTCACATAACTGAGCGTTGAAGACAGCGCTAAATTTCGAGCTTCTGTAAAAGATCACCAATCTTGGGGATTTTGCGTCTGTTTCAAATTGGCATGTTTGTTTCGTTGTCTCTCAACAATGTTCTAACCCGTTTTGTGTACCAAGGAGGATCAGCTCCGTCGTTTGTTAATTCATTTGACATAAATCTCTCAATTGCTGCCGATACTGTTTCTTTGAATTTAAGCCACATCTGATCTACATTTCTATTATTAATTTGGAATGAGTGGTGATTGTCTCTCAGAAAAGCGTGAAGTGAATTTTTATCCTCTTTTTGAATAGGTATATTATTCGCTTATTTTTCGAGGACAACCCTGTATTCACTAATCCCTGAATCGGTTCTGATGCTCGTTATTAACTCAGGATTATTTGTTGTTAAGAGGTCAAGTGTGTTTTCACCACCGTTTACTATTCGCGTGTACTCATGAACTAAATGCTCGAAATAATTTTCAGAGAACGCGTTTAGCACAATTTCGGATTATATAAACTTATCGAGATATATGTCTTGTGTGGCAACACGGTTAGAAACTGTTAGAGACTATGTACTCGCTTGAAGCATCCCGTCTCCAACGTCCCAGTACAGAAGACAGAAAAGGAAGATAAAGGGAACTTGATAAATATTCTCATCTTCTGTGAAAACGACAAATGGTTCAAATGACTCAGAGTACTATGGGACTTAACATCTAAGGTTATCAGTCCCCTAGAAATTAGAACTACTTAAACCTAACTAACCTAAGGACATCACACACATCCATGCCCGAGGCAGAATTCGAACCTGCGACCGTAGCAGTCGCGCAGTTCCGGACTGAAGCGCCTAGAACCGCTTGTCCATCGCGGCCGGCGTGAAGACAGCGCGCGCCAAACCGCCACAGATAAGAATTGCTACAACAGTGTGACGACGGATGGCAAGATGCAGTTGGTAGACCTTCGAAAAGTTAATTTCTCAACTTTTCACTTTCCTTAGAATGCTCCTAGCAAATATCGCTTTGGCCCATGATTTCCCAATGCAGGACTCTCTTGGCAACTGAAACGTTATAAAAACTATTCCAAAGTACCAGCATTACGAAAGTTTCTCCGATTAGTGCTTTAGTCGTTAAATCAAGTGGCCTTAATGCTGATGCCTGTTAAATACGTTATTTTACAAATATCTTGCACAGTATTGTTTCTCAAAACATCTACCTAGAACATATTAAATTTTGAAATTTGATCTGGACTTGAAAGAAAAGAAGAGAGTCTTATCGCATTGTTGGCAGGAGACCCAGAGGACTGTTTTCAGCCTCCTAATCGGGAAGGAATTTCTTTCTATAAAGTCCGCAGCTCGTGTTCGTGCGGTAGCGTTCACGCTTCCCGCGCCCGGGTTCCCGGGTTCGATTCCCGGCGGGGTCAGGGATTTTCTCTGCCTCGTAATGACTGGGTGTTGCGTGATGTCCTTAGGTTAGTTAGGTTTAAGTAGTTCTAAGTTCTAGGGGACTGATGACCATAGATGTTAAGTCCCATAGTGCTCAGAGCCATTTGAACCATTTGAACATCATGTTTCCTCCGCTCGCGGTGTCCGCTGAGTACAGGTGACTGTAATAGATGTAATCTCATGTTTGAGGCTGTGTGATGATGGGAGAAGGAAGAATGTGGAAAGCAGTGTCGGTATATAACCTCGTCTTGATACAACAAACAGAATCAGCGAGCTTAACGGCACACAAATCAGCACAATAGCGTCACATGCAAAGAGGTGTGGAATTTAGTACAGGGCATTGCCACAAAGATGGTGCTCAGGAATTTTACGCTACCACCTCTCCTCCCCTCGCCAGCCAAATACTACCGGTGAAAATGTCTTCCACCACCACGATTCGAACAGGCTACCTCCGAGTAGGGTGACCAACTCAAACGTATTTCCCAAGATAGTATACTTTTTAAATCTTCCCGTCTCCCGTAATGGTCGCCTGTCTCTGCCGTATATTTCAGCTTTCACTGGTATAAACATTACGTTATTAATCCTGCGAAGTACTGTCGATGGTTCAGATTCCCTGACCGACAGACGCGAAAACCTTTCGTTTGGTTCAAATGGCTCTGAGCACTATGGGACTTAACTTCTGAGGTCATCAGTCCCCTAGAACTTAGAACTACTTAAACCTAACTAACCTAAGGACATCACACACATCTATGCCCGAGGCAGGATTCGAACCTGCGACCGTTGCGGTCGCGCGGTACCTGACTGTAGCGCCTAGAACCGCTCGGCCACACCGGCCCGCACCTTTCGTATAAGTTGATACCATTGTCAATATATAGTTTCTTTTTCTGTTCCAGCTTCTACGCAAAAAAGATGGTTTGGCTCAAGGGAATGACATAGCATAAGCCAGCGGTCGTCAAACGTTTTTGCTCAAGAGCCAATACTGGTGTTGTTTAGCCTTTAGTAACAGCGCAATATGATCGCCGCTGGTCCCCAGTACTGATCGTTAGAAGTCACCATTATTGGGAGCTCTTCATGTCGACTTTTCTCTGCTTCAAATTCAAAAGTTGTGACAGAGTAGTTGCCTCACGAAGTGTTGTTTTGCTGTCTCATTGAGGGAATAATTAACCGTTTAATAACAGTAATTGTACTTATCTACAAATGCATTATGAAATATGAGGTGTTTCTTACATGTCTTGATTATCGTTAAAACAGGCTTAATATAATTTCATATCCCTTGCTCTAATAATAAGTACCACATCTGAAGATGACAGTCTCTATAATGTGCATTCACGAATCCACTTTACTTCCGTTTGAAAGTTGTACCACAGTCGTGCACACCCGTGAGTTACCTACACTGGAAGATAAACAATAAAACTATCCGCCTCTCACATCCTCTTACCCTGCAGTGTCCGTACTCTTACCCCTCTGAACCTGTCGAAACCGGCCAATTTTAGTTAGCTGACGGCCGACTTCACAAACGTGATTAAAATCAAGCACAACTTAAATTATTACTGCCCGTATAAGTATTTTTGCTTGTTACTGAGCAGGAAATAAACAAGAGCTACACTAATTACACAAACTACAAGAAAAAAATCAGAAGATTCCAGTGAGGTATCCTCGGCTAAGGGTCGACATATGAAATGTCCCCTTAGAAAAATTTGTTATTGACTGTGCTGGTAAATCCCTTACGTTATTTGATTTTCAAACAGGTGAGCAGAACTGAAGGTACTCAGACATTTCGCTAAACTCAAGTTCTTACTTCCAATAAGACCGGAAACGTTATAAGAGGTCGCTAAGTGTTTTTATTCTCAAATAAAAAACTAAACTCCTCCCGAACAGGTCATAAGGCACAACGGTACCGACCGGTCGTCGTGTCATCCTCAGACCGTAGGCGTCACTGGATGCGGATATGGAGGGGCATGTGGTCAGCATGTGGTCTCCCGGCCGTATGTCACTTTTTGAGATCGGAGCCGCTACTTCACAATCAAGTAGCTCCTCACATTGCCTCACTAGGGGTGAGTGAACCCCGCTGGCCAGCAACGCTTGTCAGACCAGATGGTCACCCATCCAAGTGCTAGCCCAGCCCGACAGCGTTTAACTTCGATGATCTGACGGGAACCGGTGTTACCACTGCGGCGAGGCCGTTGGTTCATTCTCAAATACTGGAAGAATATAATCTGGATAATTTGCGTTTCATGAGTTACACTGCCGCAAGACGTATACGCACTTCCTAAATTTAATACTTGAAGTACCGTGTTAAGCCTTTAATGTAGCTGGCCGCTGTGGCCGAGCGGTTCTAGGCGCTTCAGTCCAGAACCCCGCTGCTGCTACGGTCGCAGGTTCGAATCCTGCCTCGGGCATGAATGTGTGTGATGTCCTTAGGTTTAACTAGTTCTAAGTCTAGGGGAGTGATGACTTCAGATGTTAAGACCCATAGTGCTTGGATCCATTTGAACCTTTAATGTAAGATTATACCTCTTAATGCGTAGATTTTGATCTCATTTTCAGTTTTGAAATTCAGTCAGTGATAATATGAAATACTGAAAAAGATATATGTTGTGGATTGGCAAGAGAGCCAATCCACTATGAGAGGAAGCCGAAAGGCACGCGTTTTAGCTCAGGCTGGCTGGCGTGAGGTCTGGAACAGGTCAAGGAAATGAGACTAGCAAAAAACGTACGTAGCTGCTGGAATACTTAACTTTAAGCCATAAATGGTGAACATCGCTCTTGACGGTACATGTTTTACAGTATCAATAGTAACTGGTAATGGCGCCTTGCTAGGTCGTAGCAAATGACGTAGCTGAAGGCTATGCTAACTATCGTCTCGGCAAATGAGAGCGTAATTTGTCAGTGAACCATCGCTAGCAAAGTCGGCTGTAAAACTGGGGCGAGTGCTAGGAAGTCTCTCTAGACCTGCCGTGTGGCGACGCTCGGTCTGCCATCACTGATAGTGGCGACACGCGGGTCCGACGTATACTAACGGACCGCGGCCGATTTAAAGGCTACCACCTAGCAAGTGTGGTGTCTGGCGGTGACACCACAATATATTTGTTGTCCCTGAAATCCGCTTGATAGGCAACCTGTGGCTGGGACCATGCACCGTTTTAGTCGTTTAGTATGGCTCTAAGCACTATGGGACTCAACTGCTGAGGTCATTAGTCCCCTAGAACTTAGAACTAGTTAAACCTAACTAACCTAAGGACGTCACAAACATCCATGCCCGAGGCAGGATTCGAACCTGCGACCGTAGCGGTCTTGCGGTTCCAGACTGCAGCGCCTTTAACCGCACGGCCACTTCGGCCGGCTAGTCGTTTAGTAATATAGACGATTGTGGTGTTATAACTGCAAATGATCTTGACACAAAATACCATCATTAAACTAGGGACATCTGTGGCAAACGATTTCGCACTGGATATTGCAGCGATGCAGCATGATATGGACTTCACGGGGCGCTGGTAGAATTGGGCTTTCTCCTCTAGGGAATTTCGGCTGATATATCAAACTCCGCATTTCGTCGTGTGAAAAAATCGCCATCAAGTATACCCACCACCCTCA
The DNA here is from genome assembly GCF_021461385.2 of Schistocerca piceifrons. NCBI lineage: Eukaryota > Metazoa > Arthropoda > Insecta > Orthoptera > Acrididae > Schistocerca > Schistocerca piceifrons. The sequence goes on from NC_060142.1 coordinate 448,006,426, forward strand.
TAATGGGTGCACCCGGCCACGAGGAACGTCAACCTGTTGAGTTTTTTTTCTTTCTAATATTTCGAGCTCTCAGTGCTCTCAGTGCTCTATGACGTGCGGGAAGCAGAATTGCTTGATCTCGAAAGCTAAGGATTCGACCGTAATATTGGTAAGTTTGCAGCATTTTTATATGTTAGATCCACATTTCTAGAGACGCTAGATACTGGAATATATCATCTTCATTTCGTCCTTACAAGCTCGTACGTGTACCAAGTTTGGTTAACACTTGATAATCTTACTTTTTTTCATCTTCACACATCGTTCTGTTTGCTACTCACTTTCAATCACTCGTATTTTTTCATTCTGATACGACATTCAAACTCATAAACCATTGCGGGACATCATTTTGCAGAACTGGTAGCCTGGAATTAACCACTTTTTGTGTAGTACTATGAAACGTATTTTACCACCAGAGAAGTTTCTTCTTTATGTTGTTGCAGATTAAACAAACGATGAAAGATTTGAAGTTTAAATTTTTGGTAATTCCTTATGTTTGCGAGTTGTGCATGAACAATACAGAAAGTTATTGTAGATGGTAGCATATGTAAAAATCAACTGTCCATTATATTACTCAAAACAGAAACTCTATTGTTATTTTCACTGCGTCAATCGTAATCCGTGGATTATGCGTAGATTGGTGGGGTACAGTGAAACGGCTTGAAATTATGAAATACTGTTATCATACAATGTAAGCTTTCACGGCCGGTATTATCTTCACTTAAAACTTGCGGGCTGATAGGCCGTGGTCGAAGTATAAAACTTTCCCCTGACGTTTCGTCTCCAACTGCGGGAGACATCCTCAGAGGTAAAGTGGCGAACTGCGCTGTTCGCCGCTTTACCTCTGAGGATGTCTCCCGCAGTCGGAGACGAAACGTCAGGGGAAAGTTTTATACTTCGACCACAGTCTATCAGCCCGCAAGTTTTAAGTGAAGACAATACTGTTATATTTAGCTCTAATGTTAACTATAAAATAACCTAGTGTTAATTTCAATATTTTCTTTGAACATACACTTCAGGGGGTATACGAAGTTGCTCAACAGAAAACTGTTCAATTCAAGCTTAAACTCTATCACATAACAAGGAAGATATTTGGTATGTCCTAATATTTTAATTAAAATTTGTATCTGAGTAATTTGTGTGTTAATGTTGAAAATGGTTCAAATGGCTCTGAGCACTATGAACTTAACATCTGAGGTGATCAGTCCCCTAGAACTTAGAACTACTTAAACCTAAGTAACCTAAGGACGTCACACACATCCATGCCCGAGGCAGAATTCGAACCTGCGACCGGAGAGGTCGCGCGGTTCCAGACTGAAGCGCCTAGAACCGCTCGACCACACCGGCCGCCGGTACTTCTGATCAAATAGTGTACTTCCCTTATTGTTAGTTTAGCAAATGACACCTCTAGTTGTGATATTTGGTTCTTATAAATAAACAACAATGTATAAATACTTTTTTCCGTGACTATGGGTTACCGAACGTTCAGATTTTGATTATATCCGAAAAAGACTGTACTGAGTTTCGCAACATCACCGGAGCAGAACTGATCACCCTGATACGTTCAGTACGCTATCAGATCTAAAGCATCCTGACACGGCTGTACATTGCGGAATTGACCACTAGATGTCACGCGAGGAAGAACCGCCACTATGAAAGGAAGCAGGAAGCATTTGCCAGCAGAGAAGCAGCAACAGAACAATGCGCTGATCACGAAAGCTCTGTGACCTCCGACGTTAACTAGTTCAAATGGTTCAGATGGTTCTGAGCGCTATGGGACTTAACTTGTGAGGTCATCAGTCCCCTAGAACTCAGAACTACTTAAACCTAACTAACCTAAGGACATCACACATATCCATGCCCGAGGCAGGATTCGAACCTGCACCCGTAGCGGTCACGCGGTTCCAGACTGAAACGCCTAGAGCCGCTCGGCCGCAGCGGCCTGCTGTGCTAATGTTAACGTCATCAAATTTTTGTGGAGGTTTTTTCAACGCAAAAGAAATCATTAGTTGAATATTGTAAAGATAATGTGAATCATTGCGATAGAAGAGATCGGATGAATCGATAACGGCGGACGAAGAAATTTGAGACCTGTGAATACATGTTGAAAACTAGTATGTTACGAACCATTGGTTGTACTTAAATTTTATTGCACAAGAAAGAACAACATTTTATGGGGTAATACATTAAAGATAAAAATGAAAATACAGTTGAGGTTGCACCAGAGGTGTAAAATACCAGAACCCAATAAAAAAATCATCACAAACGCCGACGGATAAATTGACACCTGAGATGTAGAACGAGACCATTAAATTTATAATGCCATTAATAAAGTGGCCAATGTGCGTAAAAGATAGTGAAATTTATGTGCTGACGATAAACGCCACTTCTGGATTACAGGGAGTAACGTATCTGATGTACAGGTGTTTTCGGTACCGTGGCCGGTGGCCAGACGAGTTTTTTTTTGGCGATAATCTTTGAGGAGGTCCTCGGGGCCTCTCGGTACCTATCGGTTGGTTCTGGAAATATACGGCATGTTTCGGCGAGCAGCGGTCCAAGGCCGACAGCTTTTTGCTAAGTAGCTTTGCCAGATCGTTTGCTAACGAGGAAACGCGAGGCAACAAAAACACTATTCACCAAGCCGTGCTTCGCGGCGTTCAGCCGAACTTTACTGTGAGTTTCCTTTTTATTAAAGAAAAAGAAAAAAAAGACAAAGCATCAGCCATCTCGGTGCAGTTGCTTCCTCTGCAGTCTTTCCAAAACATCCTAAGATACGTGACAAACGACAAGTGATTCGCTGGCTAAATTAAATACGAGGTGAGTCAGAAAGGTTTCTGTAACTGGACCACTTCGTAAAAAGCAACGTGCGTTTCAGATGCATGAATGAGCATTGAGGGACGTTGTAATTGACGCCCAAAGAGGTGGTTATTTTGTTCAAAAATGTTCAAATGTGTGTGAAAACTTATGGGACTTAACTGCTGAGGTCATCAGTCCCTTAGCTTACACACTACTTAACCTAAATTATCCTAAGGACAAACACACACACCCATACCCGAGGGAGCACTCGAACCTCCGCCAGGACCAGCCGCACAGTCCATGACTGCAGCGCCCTCAGACCGCTCGGCTAATCCCGCGCGGCGGTGGTTGTTTTAACAGTTATATAGTTATATAGACAAAATTCAATGACGCTAAATAAATTAATAATTAATGTGATGATAAATGTATTAAGGATTTTCTATGCGTACAAAGCGAGAGAGAGATTGTAAAAACTTTTACTTCGTTATGTTGCGTCACTTTTTCCGGCCCCATTGTTGCTGTTCAGTCCTTATTTCCAACGAATTTTATTTTGTTAACAGTAAAGTTTCTTTGTCTGGTAGCAATGCGCACTACTTTAACTGGAACTTAGCTATACCTAGTCCCGTGACAAAGCTGATTCCCCTTTGTTGCCGCTTGTGCGGTCCACTTTGCGGAACAACATGAAATGACACGTGGAAGCGATGGGTACGCACTATCTGATAAATGGTTGCCGGACGCCTGTTAGTCGACACTTATATGGCTTGTGACCACACTTTGTTTTTATGGCAGCTTGGATCCTTTCAGTAAGGCGTTTGAATGTCTATGGTGGAATGGCAGCCGACACCACAGAAGGAAGTAACGTTGAACACTGGGGTACAGAGCGAATTAAACGTTCTAACTCATCCGAAAGGTCTTATATTGGGTTCATTTCTGGACTTTGGGAAAGATAGTCTACATCTACATCTACGTAATTCCCCTGCTATTCACTATAAAGTGCCTGGCAGAGTTTTCAATGAACCACCTCCAAGCTGTCTCTGTACCGTTCCACTCTCGAACGGCGCTCGGGAAAAACTAGAACTTAAATTTTTCTGTGCGAGTCCATTTCAGGAATGTTACTGCCCACAAAGAATTGCTTCATAGATAATCATTTATGAGGGTGTATTTTCATGCTGAAGCTGTAAGTAGACTGTTTAGGTTTTTATGTTGGTAACGTCACCTAGCGCTCTGTATGAAAATCACTGACTGTGCTGTGTGCAGTCTGTGGCTGGTTGGCATTGTTGGAATATTCGCTATTGTAGTGTTGGGCAGTCGGATGTGAACAGCGCGTAGCGTTGCGCAGTTGGAGGTGAGCCACCAGCAGTGGTGGATGTGGGGACAGAGATGCCAGAGTTTTGAGAGCGGACGATCTGGACGTGTGTCCGCCAGAAAGAGGAAATTTGTAAGACTGGATATCATGAACTGATATATATATATATATATATATATATATATATATATATGATTACTTTTGCCACGAACCTACTACGGTGTCGTAGCAGGCGGAGAGGTGATACTCCGACGTGGCGCGTCCCAGGTGGCGGATAGGGGGGTCCTCACCGGCTTGCCGGCGGACTTGAGCGAAATAAAATAGCTCTCGCGGACCAAACACACAACATCAAGAAATCCATTAGTGTCTGTTCTGGTATCCAGCGACTAGTGGTCTGCGTCTGTTTACCTAGTTGGTGCGGCAGTGAAATATCGCTTGATCTCAACAATCAAGTCTGCAATTACTGTGATCTTGTTAAAGGTCACCACAACCAACTTCAACTTGAAGTAATCATGATGGAACAAATGGAAAGAAATCCGCTACCCCACGCCCCAGTCAACGGACTGGACTTTCCTGGTCATCGGATTCTGGGGGACCAGGAACATCATGAGGAGAAGAGTCGGAGCTTCTCAAAACCTCTTCGCAAGCACTACCTTGGCACTCTCAATGCAAACACTCTGTCCAAACTTGGAAAACTAAAACAACTGACAGACATGCTAGATAAATTTCACATCAAAATTCTTGCCATTCAAGAGACGCGCTTCGTAGATGAAAACCATTTCGACACAGAACATTACAGGATTTACAAAGGTAAACCTGCTGTCAGAAGAGGAACACCATTATTGTTTGGTACAGGGTTTGCAGTACACAAATCAGTCATGGATAACATCATAGACTTCAATTCAATATCAGAACGTATCTCGACACTGTCCTTCAAATCAGGTAATAAAGTATACACAATTATCAACGCACATGCACCTACAAATGACCATAACAGAAAGAAGCCACAAGAAATTGAAGACTTCTGGGAAGACATGGAGGAAGTAACTAACAACGTACCAGAAAGACATGTGAAAATTCTAATGGGTGATTTCAATGCGCAGCTTGGTAAGGAGAGAAAATTCAGAGAAATAACAGGCCCATACTCAGCACATATTCGCACGAACAGAAATGGGGAACACCTCATAAAATATTGTCAAAACTTTAACCTCAAAATCATGTCAACACAATTTCAAAAACCAAGACGAAAACTTACAACATGGAAAGCACCCAACACAGTGTGGGGAGAATTTCAGATTGATCATGTGGTCATATCCAAGAAAAATTCGCGGGAAATTCTAAATGTCAGAACGCGTAAAGGAGTCTTCGAGTCTGATCATTATTTGCTACAAGTTAAGATTAGGCCAATCCCAAGACTGAAACAGACAGCACAAAACAAAATAGTCAAACCTGATCCGGAATACTTGAAGATAAACATGGATAAAATCGTTGAAGAAATTAATAGGCATTCAATAGACACATGGACAGATCTGGCGAAGGCAGTTCAGAAGACTATGTGCTGGGGACAACCACCTAGAAAACGCAAACATAGGTGGTGGAACGCAAATTGTGATGAAGCCATTGAGAGAAGAAAGCAAGCATGGGACAAGTTCAGTAGCTACAGAAATTCAGAAACATGGAAAGAATTTCACGAAGTTCAGAAACTAGCATCGAAGGAAATCAGAAGGGAAAAACGAGCATATGACAATAACAGACTAAAAGAAATTGAGGAAGATTTCAAAAGAAATAACACAAGAAATTTTTACAGAACTTTCAAAGAAAATATTAAGGGCTATCAACCCCCTAGCCTCTGCTTCCGAAGAACAGATGGATCCCTGGAAACAAACACAAAAGAAAACTGTAAAATTCTCAAACATTACTTTGATAAACTTCTTAATTGCAAAAAACCTACAGGAAAATTAACATTCCAAAAGACCACACCTAATGCCGATTCTGATCCACCCACAACAGAAGAGGTAGAGGAAATCATAAAACAAATGAAAAATAACAGAGCTGCCGGAGAAGATGGTATTATCGCCGAGATCTGGAAACTCCAAGATGAAAACATCACCAAAAAAATCCATAAGATTATCTCCGAAATTTGGATCACAGAGAAAGTGCCAGAGGAATGGAAATGTGCATTGATCCATCCATTACATAAAAGGGGTGATAAGTCAGATCCAAACAATTACAGAGGCATTTCGCTAGTACCAGTTACATACAAAATTTTCTCTAAGGTGCTATTAAACAGACTAGAACCACAAGCAGATCTGCAAATTGGGGAATAACAGGCAGGCTTCAGAAAAGGGAGATCATGCATCGAACAGATCTGGAACTTGAGAACACTTTTGAAAGTCAGACAGGCAAGAAACACTGTAGTTACCTTTGTGGACTTTAAAAAAGCATATGATTCCATAGACAGACAGACATTCTTTGACGTGCTGGAAGAATATGGTATCGACAGAAAAACCAGGGCACTTATACAACAGACGCTTACAGACACTACCTCCAAGATTAAGTTCATGGGAGAAATTTCGGAACCCTTCCACATACACACAGGTGTCCGACAAGGAGACGGGCTCGCACCAATCCTGTTCAACATGGTGTTAGACAAAATTATCAAGCAGTGGGAGGAACAAGTTAAAGGAATACAGCTGGGAAGAACACGTGAAACCAAAACAATCATAAAATGTCTGGCATTTGCAGATGATATAGCCATACTCAGCAATAATACACAGGAGGCAAAGGAAGCACTGGAATGCTTGCATGAAATAGCTGCCAAAACAGGTCTGCAGGTATCTTACGAGAAGACACAATATATGGAACGACAGACCAACAATGTACACACCATGCATATTATATATGGATCCGTAGAAAGAGTCGAAAAATTTAAGTATTTAGGGGAGTACATACAAATGGGAGGATCAAACAAGGCGGCTAACATGGAACGAACGAAGAAACTCCAGAAGGCATACAAACTCACATGGTCACATTATAATAAGAAAAGCATATCGAGGCAGGCCAAACTTAGGCACTACAAAACAGTTGTATTACCAGAAGCATTGTACGCGTCAGAAACAACCACAATTGGAGCATCAGGCATCATAGACACAGAAAAAATAGAACGCAAAATTCTCAGAAAAATATTTGGACCAATCCACAGAGATGGCATATGGATGAAGCGACCTACCAAAGAGCTGTACCAGCACACTGACAGACTAACAGACGCGATCAGAAAACGCAGATTAACTTTCTATGGGCACATACAGAGAATGGACAACAACCGACTTACAAAGAAAATTTTTGATGTAGTAAACAGCTCAAGCAAGAAAACAAATTGGTATCATGAAATAGACGAAGACTTAAGGCAGATAGGGATCAACAGGCAAATGATAGGAGACAGGAAATACTTCAGAAACAAAGTTAGGAGTGCAAAATTTATTGTAAAGGAGAGAAAGAAGACAGGAACATTATGGACAGAGCAAAGGAAACAGGAGCACAGCCAAAGGATGAAGAGATTTTGGGAAGAGAAGAGGAAGAAAGGAAAGAAGTGAAAATTGTGTCATCATGTGATTTTCGAGTTCAAACACTGTCCATAAGGGCAACAATGAAATGAATGAATGAATATGATTACTTTTGAACATAATTAAGGTAAATACATTGTTTGTTCTCTAACAAAATCTTTAATTTGCTAACTACGCCTATCAGTAGTTAGTGCCTTCCGTAGTTAGAATCTTTTATTTAGCTGGCAGTTTTGGCGCTCGCTGTATTGGTGTAGTTCGAGTAACGAAGATTTTTGTGAGGTGAGTGATTCATGAAACGTATAGGGTATTGTTAGTCAGGGCCATTCTTTTGTAGGGATTACTGAAAGTCAGACTGCGTTGCACTAAAAATATTGTGTCAGTTTATTGATTACCAGAATAAGTAAAGAGAGAAATGTCTGAGTACGTTCAGTTTTACTCAGGTGCCTTTGTATCAAATAACGTAGAAGTTTACCAGCACAGTAATTTATAATTTTTCGAAGGCGACGTTTCAAAGCAGTCATCGTCTCCGAACTGTTCCTTTGCTGTACACAATATACAAAGCTATAATTCCGGTAAGGAAAGTACACCCTAACCACGAAAAAGACCACATTTTCCTTATTTCACTGTCGGTGCAACACATGACAGCAGGGAACGTTCACCAAGCAGTCGCGAAACCAAATCCTTTCGCCAGCTGCTGTGGTCGAGCAGTTCTAGGCGCTTCAGTCGGGAACCACGAGGCTGCTACGGCCGCAGGTTCGAATCCTGCCTCCGGCATGGATGTGTGTGATGTCCTTAGGTTAGTTAGGTTTAAGTAGTTTTAAGTCTAGGGGACTGATGACCTCAGATGGTAAGTCCCATAGTGCTTAGAGCCATTTGAACCAAATCCCTTCCATCGTATTGCCACAGGGTGTGGCGTGACTGATAATTTCAAATGAAACATTTCCAGTCGACCACGGTCCAGTGGCGTTGCTCTTCACTCTCCTTTGAGGAGCTGCTCGACCTCGACGCACATTCACTGTGCTAGCTTCCTGCTGGTAGCACTTTGGAATCCAAGAGTGATTCCTTTTCCTTCTTTAAAGCTGTTCCAACGTGGAGTCAAGCGCTGGCCCACCAGTCGGGAACGAGAGAGCAGAGAGGGCTGTGAAGAAGACGTCAGCCAATTACGCGCTGACCGACCCCTCTCCAGGACGACAACGCGACAGCAGCGGCCTCTAAGCGAAGAGAACATAAGCACCGGGCCCGACTGGCAGCGGCCCAGTTCTACCGAAGCTTCAAGACTAGCGACATGAGTAGAAGAATCAACTGTATTACTTCACTTGGATTACGAATTGTATATGCTGAAGTACCTTGCTTGATTTGCATGTCGCCCTTTGCTTGTGACACTTCTGTATTACATCTACATCTACATCGATATGGTTACTCTGCAATTCACACCTCTGTGCCTGGCAGAGTGTTCATCGAACCATTTTCATACTACTTCTCTACGACTCCACTCTCGAATGGCGCGTGGGAAAAAGAAACACCTAAAGCTTTCCGTTCCAGCTCTGATTTCCCTTATTTTATTATGACAATCATTTCTCCCTACGTAGATGAGTGTCAAAAAATTTTTTCGCATTCGGAAGAGACAGTTGGTGATTGAAATTTCGTAAATAGATCTCGCACCGAGAAGGCAGGCTTCCTAGAACCCACATATTCCAGCAGAGGACGGACAAGTGTAATGTAGGCCGTCTATTTAGTGGGTTTGTCGCATCTTCTAAGTGTTCTGCCAACAAAGCGCATTCTTTGTTTCGCCCTCCCCACGATATTATCTATGTGATCTTCCCAATTTAAGTTGCTCATAATTGTAATTCCTAGGCATTTAGTCGAATTGACAGCTCTCAGATTGGTGAGATTTATCGTATACCCAAAATTTATAGCATTCTTTCAGTACCCATGTGGGTGACCTCGCACTTTTCTTTGTTTAGTGCCAATTGTCACTTTTGGCACCAACCAGAAATTCTCTCTACATCATTTTGTAATTGGAATTGATCGTCTGATGATTTTACTAGACTATAAATTACAGCGTCATCTACAAAGATTCTAAGGGAGCTGCTCAGGTTATCATCTTGATCGTTTATGTAAATCAGGAACAGCAGAGGGCCTATGACATTACCTTGCGGAACGCCAGATATCACTTCTGTTCTACTCGCTGATTTACCGTCTATCACTACGAACTGTGACCTCTCTGAGAGGAAATCACGAATCCAGTCACACAACTGAGACGATACTCCATATACAAGCAATTTGATTAATAGTCGCTTGTGAGGACCGGTATCAAAAGCATTCTGGAAATCTAGGAATATGGAATCGATCTGAGATCCCTTTTCCACAGCACTCATTACTTCATGGGAATAAAGAGCACAAGAACGATATTTTCTGAATCCTTGTTGGTTATGTATCAATAAGTCATTTTCTTCAAGGTGATTCATAATGTTCGAGTACAGTATATGCTCCAAAATTCTACTGCAAATTGAGGTGAGTGATTTGGGTCTGTAATTCAATTACTCGTATTTCCATTCTTTAATGTTGGTGTGACTTATGCTACTTTCCAGTCTTTAGGAACAGACCTTTCGTCACGTGAGCGGTTGTATTTGATTGCAAAGAAAGGCGCTATTGTGTCTGCATACTCTGAAAGGAATCTGATTGGTATACCATCTGAACAGGAAGACTTGAAATTCTCAAGTGATCTGAATTGTTTCGCAACACATAAGAGTTTAGTACTGTCATTGTTCATTTCGTAATAAAACTCATTAATATGATTTGTTTGAATGTTGTCTAGCGAACCGAGAAGGCAGGCTTCCTAGAACCCACATATTTGACGTCATCGCAGGATTCAACAACAGTGGTGTTTTACGAACACCTTCCGCAATGGTCGATTGTCCCTGTCCGACAGTGCAGCGCTGCCAGATCTTGGTTTAGCATGCTTATTCCTCTGCTTTTCCCCACTCAAAATCACATCAGCAGCTGTTGACTTGGACAGCTCTCAAAGGGTTGAAATGTCTCTGATGAAGTTGTTATTCAAGTGACATTCAAATGACTCCGAGCACTATGGGACTTTACTTCTAAGGTCATCAGTCCCCTAAAACTCAGAACTACTTAAACGTAACTAACCTAAGGACATCACACACATCCATACCCGAGGCCGGATTCGAACCTGTGACCGTAGCGGTCGCGCGGTTCCAGACTGTAGCGCTTAGAACCGCTCGGCCACCACGGCCGGCTATTCAAGTGACATCCGATGACTAGTCCACGACGGAGGTCACAGAGCTTTCGTGACCAGCCCATTGGTCTGTGGCGGCTTCTCTGCTGGCAAATGCTTCCTGCCTTCTTTCATAGTGGCGGTTCTTCCTCGCGTGACATCTAGTGGTCAATTCCGCAATGTACAGCCGTGTCAGGATGCTTTAGATCTGATAGCGTACTGAACGTATCAGGGTGATCAGTTCTGCTCTGGTGATGTTACGAAACGCAGACTCCTGAGACACTGGTGGTCTACAAAAGTTTAAGGCCGCAGCGACATTTAACTTCCACTCCGAGCGGCTGCATGTTCTGTACGGCCCCCGAGGTGAGGACGGCGTTCCCATGCCGGTTACTGAGGAGGGGGATTTTTTGTCGAGGCTCTGTCCTGTTACTTGCTTCCGCAGCATCCCACAGAATGTAACACGCCGTCCAGTCGGGGATCGCTCTTAATTACTTTTAATTACATGTTCTGGAACGTAGTTAGCTGGACGCAATGGTTCCATCACGAAGTGAGGCACGCCGCTCCACAGCTGCAGGTTTGAGACTCACGGCCACTTAGTTCCTGTCATGGTTCTCTCCAGCACTGTTGAGGAACAACGGCTGGAAAAAAGGACAGTGTTAACGTCTCGTATTTTCTTGGAACACTATAGAGTGGCTGTATTTGCTAGAACCAGCTAACGTTTTGAGAAAAAAATCTCTTGTCAGCAGAGATATGTGAGTGACTAACAGACTTCTCTTATTAATACAACCCTTTCACTGGTTGTTGAAGTCCGTTTTAAGAACTACAGTAACCAGCCACATTTTAAGTAGTTTTATTTACGCTAATAGGTGATTCGGGCTTTCACCCGTCTTCAGTTGGCGTAAGACATATTTAATCTTCAGTGAGTACTTCGCTAAAAACATCGACTTCAATTTGGATGCTGTAGCTGCTTTTCTGTTCCGCTTGTTGTTGCTCCTATTCATCTCATCTGTTGTCGTGCCGTAAACACTTTTTCTTTGCTTCTTCTTCTTTTCGATTATCTACGGCCGGCCGCCATTTCACCGCCCCTAGCAGCGGTCTTCTCCTGCCATGGCTTTCCGAAATGTTTATATTCCATTGCCTCTTCCACATCACTTTCCCAGTTGCGTCGTGGCAGACCCGTTTTCTTCTGCTGGGGTGTTATCCATCGTAGAATGCAAGTTGGCATCCTTTCTTCATTCAGCCTACTGACATGGCAAAACACATGAGCTGTTTTTGTTACACGTGGTCACAGGTATCCCCACCCGTTCTCATCCTTTGCCGGATTACATCATTTCTTATCCTGTCCAGCCCAGGTTTCTGTTCCGTATAAAACTACACTATGGACTACAGTCTTCTACATTCCTTCTTCGTTGTTTTTCTTATCTTTTTGTTCCACAGAATAGAGTTCATTGCCCTTGTTACAGCTCATCCGTCATAATTCGTAATAGTGATTTAATCATTGCTTGTGTCCTGTATATTAAATAATACCCCAAGATATTTTTTCTTTTCCATACCTACAATTACTTCTCCATCTACCGCCAAATTATCTTTTTTCTCGTTCCTACAACCAAGTACTCACTTTCTGTATGTTCCAGCCGCATTGTATTTCTCTTTAAGCTTTCTCATCACGTAGCTCAGATCATCATCATGTCTTCTGCTAGTATGATCTGGTCATCTGCAAAATACAGGCTAAATATCTTGCTGTCCTATACTGTCACTCCCATAACCTGGCATTTTCTACGCCAAGTCTACATGATTGCTCCGAGATACTGCTTAAAGAGCGTCGGTGACGGAACACATCCCTGCCTCAGACCTTTGTTCACCTCGAATTCTTCAATCCGAACTGTTCGCAATCCTTCCTCTCGCTGTGTTATTTTCATATAATATCGTAACATCGTTTAACGGTTTTCGATCTAACTCCATCTCTTTCAACTTTTCCCATAGTTGTTGGGTACATTATCATACGCCTTCTCTGAGTCAATCAATGCAATTTGCGTCTCCAGTCCAACCTTTATGCTTTTGTCGCATATCAGTTTCATTGTGGAAGTGTTTTCCATTTTCGATCTTGCTGTTCCAAATCCTGCTTTCTCTTCTTGCTACTTGTAAGTTGGTTCTTTCTCTACTAGATCTTCCAATACCTTCGAGTACAGTCTTCCACCGCAAGTGGTCACTGCCAATACCCTATAATCATTTTGGTTACGTTATGCAACTTTGTTACATAAAACTATTTTCCATTCCGATGGAACGTCAACTCCATTTAATATTGTTTCAAACAGCCTCCTTAGCATCACCAACAATGTCGCTGGTAACCTCTGGATACATTGATCCATATCCTGGTGCCTTCATCATCTTACGGCTCCCCACAGTCTGCTGAAGAACTTTTCTAGCCAAACGCCATAACTCCTCTTGCTGCATCCTCCCCTCACAACTAAGTGAAAATTCAGGCCGAATTTCCTGGAATAAATCCTTAAAATACGTTGTCCAATGACCATGGCTACTATTATTCTGATGTAACTCATCACCAGTTGATACTCGCATTGGCTCAGCACTACGAGCCACACTAATCATCGTCTCTACATATTCACGTCTTTCTTCCCATGCCTTGATTTTCCTTTTTAACACTTTTCATTTTACTTCTCTATTTAGTGTCCTACATTTGTCTCAACTTTAACTGACATTTTCTTTGCATAATGCATATTCCCGATAATGTAAATGAAACAAAATTGGTTCAAATGGCTCTGAGCACAATAGGACATAACATCTGAGGTCATAAGTCCCCTAGATCTTAGAACTACTTAAGCCTAACTAACCTAAGGACATCAAACACATCCATGCCAGAGGCAGGATGCGAACCTGCGACCGTAGCGGTTGCGCGGTTCCATACTGAAGCGCCTAGAACCGCTCGACCACACCGGCCCGCTAAATAAAAGAATCTTTGATGTTTCTGAGCAACAGTCATACAATAATTTTTAAACTAACACACTGCAATTTGGGTGTGTTATTGTTTATTTAATTAAGACCCAGGCTTCGGTCTTTTGTTCCAGTTTCAAGTGATTGAGTTTATGTCATTAACACATATTACAGAACATCAAGCTCAAAATTCGCCATAAATTAAGAAAAATATTCTCTCTGCATGAATTGCCAGGTGTAAAACAATCATCCCGTAATAAGATCAATAAATAATAGTGAGAGCACGTCATAGTTAACCTTTCGCATCCGGAAATAATCTTCCGATATACACTGTGTGATCAAAAGTATCCGGACATCTACAAAAACATACGTTTTTCACATTAGCTGCATTGTGCTGCCATCTACTGCCAGGCGCTCCATATCAGTGACCTTACAAGGGAACCTCCCCATCGCACCCCCCTCAGATTTAGTTATAAGTTGGCATAGTGGATAGGCCTTGAAAAACTAAACACAGATCAATCGAGAAAACAGGAAGCAGTTGTGTGGACTATGAAAAAAAAGCAAAATATACAAACTGAGTAGTCCATGCGCAAGATAGGCAACATCAAAAATATATGAGCTCAGGAGCCCCGTGGTCCCGTGGTTAGCGTGAGCAGTTGGAGAGCGAGGGGTCCTTGGTACAAGTCTTCCCTCGAGTGAGAAGTTTAATTTTTTATTTTCAGACAATTATCGAAGTTCAGGCACTCACACATAATCAACTTCGCTCTCCAAAATTCCAGGACATGTTCGGATTTGCTTGGAAATATGCAGGAATTGACGGTCTACACACGGAAAAATTTGAAAACGTTAAAAACGTATGATTTGACAGAGCACAGGGAAAACTGTGCGACTGTGTTGCAATCATTTGTTGCAGTTTGTGTGACAAACTCTCATGTTTTCATCACTTTTTGGGAGTGATTATCATATCCACAAGAAAAACTAAATCGGGCAAGGTAGAAGAATCTTTTTACCCATTCCCCAAGTGTACAAGTTAGGTGGGTCGACAACATATTCCTGTCATGTGACGCACATGCCGTCACCAGTGTCGTATAGAATATATCAGACGTGTTTTCCTGTGGAGGAATCGGTTGACCTATGACCTTGCGATCAAATGTTTTCGGTTCCCATTGGAGAGGAACGTCCTGTCGTCTACTAATCGCACGGTTTTGCAGTGCGGTCGCAAAACACAGACACTAAACTTATTACACTGAACAGAGACGTCAATGAACGAACGGACAGATCATAACTTTGCGAAAATAAAATTTTCACTCGAGGGAAGACTTGAACCAAGGACCACTAGTTCCGCAGTTGCTCACGCTAACCGCGGGACCACGGCGCTCCTAACTTCGCCCTATCCTTGATGTTGCGTATCTTGCTCATGGACTACTCAGTTTGTATATTTTGCTTATTTTTTTCATAGTTCCACACAACTTCTTCCTGTTTCTCGATTGATCTGTGTTCAGTTTTTCAAGACCTACCCATTGTGCCAACTTATAACTAAATCTGAGGGGGGTGCGATGGTGAGGTTCCCTTGTTAGTAGTCATCAGACATAGTGAGAGATCATAATGGGGCGCTCCGCGGAACTCATGGACTTCGAACGTGGTCTGGTGATTTGGTGTCACAATGTGTCGTACGTATGTACGCGAGATTTCCACACTCCTAGACATCCGTAGGTCCAACGTTTCTGATGTGACAGTGAAATGGAAAAGTAAAGGGACACGTGCCGCACAAAAGCGTTCAGGCCGATCTCGTCTGTTGACTGACAGAGACCGCCGACTGTTGAAGAGAGTCGTAAAGTGTAATAGGCAGACATCTACCCAGACCATCACACAGGAATTCCAAACCGCATCAAGATCCACTGCAAGTACTATGACAATTAGGCGGGAGGTGAGAAAACTTGGATTTTTTGGTCGAGCGACTGCTCATAAGCCACACGTCACGGCGGTAAGTGCCAAACGACGCCTCCCTTGATGTAAGGAGCGTAAATATTAGTCGATTGGACAGTGGAAAAACGTTCTGTGGAGTGACGAATCACGGTACACTATATGGCGATCTGATAGCAGGGTGTGGGTATGGCGAATTCCCGGTGAACATCACCTCCCAGCGTCTATAGTTCCAACAGTAAAATTCGGAGGCGGTAGTGTTATGGTGTGGTCGTGTTTTTCATGGAGGGGATTTGCACCCCTTGTTGTTTTGCCTGGCACTATCACAGCACTGGCCTACCTTGATGTTTTAAGCACATTCTTGCTTCCCACTGTTGAAGAGCAATTCGAGGATGGCGATTGCATCTTCCAACACTATCGAGCACCTGTTCATAAAGCACAGCCTGTGGCGGAGTGGCTACACGGCAGTAACATCCATGTAATGGACTGGCTTGCATTAAATCCTGACCTGATTCCTATAGAACACCCTGGGATGTTTTGGAGCGCCGACTTCGTACCAGGCCTCGCCGAATGACATCGATACCTCCCATCAGTGCAGCACTCCGTGAAAAATGGGCTGCCATTCCCCAACAAACCTTCCAGCATCTGATTGAACGTATGCCTGCGAGACTGGAAGGTGTCGTTAAGGCTAAGGGTGGGCCAAGACCATATTGAATTCCAGCATTACCGATGGAGGGCGCCACGAACTTGTAAGTCATTTTCAGCCAGGTGTCCGGATTCTTTTGATCACATACTGTATATGTATTTGTAAAATAGCCAAGTATGGTTATTGCTGCATAAATTAAGCCAGTAAAACAAAAAAATAAGTAATTGTGTTTATGATTACGTCAGCTCTATTACACCCTTAAGCAGGCAAAGTAAATAAGAAAGAAAGATTAGTTTCCCACGTCCAATCGACGACCAGGTCGTTAGAGACGGGAGTATGAACTCGGATTTGTGAATGGTAGGGTAGGTACTCGGCCACGTCCTTCTAAAAGAGTCTTGCCGGATTTCGCATTAAGCCATTTAGAGAAATTACGGTAACCCTAGATGGGGACTACTGGTCCGAGATTTGAAGCGGCGTCCTCTCGAGTATGTGCCCCACAGCATCACCTTGCCCGGTGTGCGTTACGAACGTTGACCACCGTTGCTTCTGGCACACACTCCATGGCAGCTGTGATGAGTCACTGCTGTAAGCTGTATGTATTAAGCCGCATATGGGAGAAGTGCAATACACAGAAGCAGATAAATGGTGCGAAAAAGAGGAAAGAAAAGAGGAACAGAGTACACGTCTTAAATATCAGGTGAACTTTCTAAGTGAAAGAATTCCGTTTGTTGTACGTTAACTCAATCTTCGTGTTTGGTGCTGCTTCCTTTTGCAGGGAGATTATTTCTGAAGTTTTGTCACGACAGAATAGAATTATGTAACTTCTGTTAGCGTTACCTATGCGACATTCGAAAGTTCATGATGCATTTATACCATGAAATCTTGTTTCTCCTCTACAAGTGCAGAAACAGAAGAAAAAGAAGACGTCCGGCAAAATTGGTAAGCCGGCCGGTGTGGCCGTGCGGTTCTAAGCGCTTCAGTTTGGAACCGCGTGACCGCTACGGTCGCAGGTTCGAATCCTGTCCTTAAGTTAGTTACGTTTAAGTAGTTCTAAGTTCTAGGGGACTGATGACCTCAGAAGTTAAGTCCCATAGTGCTCAGAGTCATTGAAACCATTGAAACCAAAATTGGTAAACAAGTACCTGTAATCGATTTCGTGTTTCGCTATACATTTTCCTCGCCATAATATTCGTAGTATATAGACAAGGCGCGTACAGCCACAAAATGTGAGAAAATTTCCTTCCAGTTGTGGGTCATACAAATATTATCATAAATGGTACTGTGGTATCGTTCAAAATTCGCGGTGCCACGCCATAGTCGCCAGCGCGCATCGATACCACAGACATTTGCGAGAGATCACTGGAATTCGCAACAACCAGTGGCGGGCACTCCAGAAGAGCACTTCTCCCACACTGCATAGCACCATTCTCATGCTGAGGTGCCGGCCGGAGTGGCCGTGCGGTTCTAGGCGCTACAGTCTGGAGCCGAGCGACCGCTACGGTCGCAGGTTCGAATCCTGCCTCGGGCATGGATGTGTGTGCTGTCCTTAGGTTAGTTAGGTTTAATTAGTTTTAAGTTCTAGGCGACTGATGACCTCAGAAGAAGTCGCATAGTGCTCAGAGCCATTTTTTAGCCATGCTGAGGTCAATATCGTGTCGCACCTGAAAGAGCTCAGCCCAATTTGTGACCGCAGCTGAAGCAGTCAACATCATCGAGTAAGACTAAAGAGTGATTCGAAGTTTCTGATGAACCTGAACTTTAGAAAATGTTGAACATTTTAACTCAAGAGAACAGTTTATTGATTAGTGCAGCAAATGATGCTTTGCTAGTCCATGACAGTTGTAAATTATCCAATACTCCTGCGGCAAAGAAGTGTGGCAAAGTTAGGCAAATCTGTCATTTATTCAGGTAACAAAGTGAACTAATTATTCACAATCGTAGAATCCACAATTATGGCCAGACGAAAGTAGTTTCGTCAGGTTATAACAGGTTTCTGCTTCTTAGGAAGTCATCATCAGACCTGTTGTGAAAGGAAGAAGAAATGGGAATAGCAAAACAACAGTAAACTAAGTTACATATTAAAACCGATTATTATATGCAGCTATACGAACGTAAATGGCCGCGCGGAGTGGCCGCGCGGTTTGAGGCGCCATGACACGGACTGCGAGGCCCCTCCGGCCGAAGGTTCGAGTCCTCCCTCGGGCATGGGTGTGTGTGTGTTGTTCTTAGCATAAATTACTTTAAGTAGTGTGTAAGTCTAGTGACCTATGACCTCTGCAGTTTGGTCCCTTAGGAATTCACATACATTTGAACGTCTGAACGTGACTGTGTGACACAGTAACTTCTCGAAGTGAAAATGCGCAGGCAAGGAGATATGCTTACATCGTAAACGGCGCTCTGGTTGGTGGAACCTAAGGCTACAGTTAACTGCATAACTGTATAAAGCTTACGGTTCTTAGATTGTAGATGTGTACAGAGCGTCCCACATGGATGTTCCTACTGATTCGACCATAGCCTTATTTCGAGACTTCGTACAGTCACTATTCTATTCAGCCAGATTTCTAGCAAGTTAATAGTAGTGCAAATTTTGTACGAAGCTTATGAACTCCCAAAGAACCTAGGGCTATACCAGAACGACGTGGGTTTAAGAGTCGTCAAGTTCACTTTCTCTGGTGTTCCGGCAGATATCTGCAGTTTCGTTTTTGTAAAGTGTAACTTGAATCTTCTCAAACAAATACTGCTCATCACATCTATCTTGCGACTCCCAGTGTCCCAATATCCTGTAGAAGTAGGTCCTCCAAATCTGGTGTACTCACATTCCGCCGCCTCCCCCACCCCATGTTTGTCTGTCTGAAAGCACCCATGACCGCATAAATGCCCAAGAGAATCTTGTGATGTGGTTGGTGTCTGCGAGAGTACTTGTTTTGGTATAGCCATGCTGCCTCTCGGCCTTTTCAATCTACTTGGCCGGAGGCAAATACCATCTCGATCTGTTCTTGAAATGAGTGTCAGACTATTCTGCTGCTTGTAAAATGCAGCGTCAATCATACAGCCTGCAACACACAAGGAACACGGAACGTGGTGAGAGTAACTGTAATTCGTTGGCGCCATCTACCGTGAAAACGATGCATTTCAGACCACCTGTTCACAGGACCTTCTTTCTTCCGTTTCCAGTCCATGCAGATTTTCGGTTTTATTACTGTGTAGGGAAGCAGCCTACTCACGCCGTATAAAATTCTCATCAGTCTTTCCATTGTGTGCCGCCTAGTCCGCTGTAACTAGCTCTGACGTCATAAATGTTGCGCAATACTTTAAAAATCAAGTAAATAACCTGAAGCGTTTCTAGCATGTCAGGAGTAATACTAAATCAATATGAGTTGAATATCAGTTAAATAACTTTAACCATTTTCGAAATTTGGATGTTTTTCTGTAAAAATCATTGGCGCAACAGAAAAGAGCTAGAAACTTAAAAATTTATGTTTAGATTCCTTTTTCATAATAATTTAATAGAAACGGTACTTTGGATCTCACAAATTAAAATTTTAGTGGAAATTCATGATTTTCTGGTTTTTGCCTTAAAAATTAAGGAAGCAAGATAGATTAAGTAGGCTAATAAATAAGGCTAGGATGGAGATCCGCTATAATCATAAAGATGTGAGAAGTTTCAATTGAATAACTATAAAACTATAGCGATAGCGTATCTTCAAAGGGAAAGTTCAGAGCTCGTCTACTGCGTGTAGTGTAATTAAATTAATTCTCTCGCCCAAAATATTTGACTTAGCCACGTCAGACTTTTATTATGATTACTTACCTGTGTGCTGAATGCACATTTAAATTGAGAGCTTCATCGGCCATCAGCAAAGGAAACGATGATTTATTCAGTAACTTAAAGTGGTGCATTACTAGCCCAGCGGCTAGTCGGGAGAGCCGATTTGATCAGGCGTTCACTTAACCGTCCGCACCGCGGCTTTATATATAAGAGCGCTGCGCGAGGAAGGAAGGCCCCAGTTCTCTCCAGACGCTGAATAGCATACCATCTGTGTCGGGAGTCGCGTCGCGTCGGTATCATTGTTATAAACAGCCTCAGATGCCGTATTAAGTTACTTGGGATACGCGTAACCATGAAATCATTTTCGAGTGAAGTGTTAATTCTGGGATGACTTTAATGATCTATCTTCAGTTTGCGTATGTCGTAGTTTCACGTGCCGTCGTTAGCAGGGCGTTTGATGAACATTATCATCAAATTATGGCGAGCATTCACTTAAACGTTTAATTTGAACAGTTATAGTGGCATCAGCCCATTAGACTCTGAACTGTTGGATTTTGTGGATTCTTTTTTTTATTTTTTATTTTTTATTTTTTTTATCTGTGACTTTCAGAATATAGCGAACATTTTTACACGATCGTTTTTGATTATGAATCCCAGACAATTTCCTAATTCCTCAGAGCTTTAAGCTGTAGCTATAAGTGTATTTCTCAGATGAAGTGGGCACCAGGAATTCTAATTACAGGCTTCACGTTTTGCTAATCACTTTCTGGTTGCCAATATTGTAGTTAGAGAGCCAGTGTTGAGAACGGCAAAAGACAGCATAAATAATAGGAACATTTATATAACAATTAATTCCACCCGCCGCCCCACATATGGTTAATCGGCCGGGAAATGCATCTTTTCTACATAACATTCTACCTATGTAAACAATAATAAAATTCCACCCGCCGCCCCACAACTGTTCCCCCTGAAGATATAATAACGATAAAAAAACTGCGACATACACGTTTCTCAAAAAATTACGTAGCTCTTCGCATAGAAAAATTAGAAGTTCATCAAAAACCGATTAAATCACGCTGACCACAGGCGCGCCACGCTAGGTGTTCATTGGTCGCCAGCGGGCACAAATGTACCCCAGGTAGCCAGTATAAAAAATTTGTTAAATAGAGCTACTGGCTGTCAGAGAGCAATTACATAGCGTAGGATGCAAACAGTACCGAGTTTTGAGTCTGTTCGCAAAGGACTCATTTGTGTACACAGATGTTAAGTAATTACAAATCTTTGGAAGATGGTCATCGCTGGGTGCGAAGACCACCAGATGACAGCGTCATAAATAAATATAATGTAATGCGCACAAATGGACCAAACGCTACCTAAGAGCGATTAACCTAATAAAGTAAATCTATTAGAGCAGAATGTCGATGTCAGATTTAAAGCAACTATCACAAGGTAATGCAAATCACCCACTAAATAGATCGCTTACAACATCTTGCTATGAACTATGTGGCTGAATGTACCCCCCGGGCGCTGTGACCGAGCGGTTCAGTCCAGAACCGCGCTGCTGCTACGGTCGCAGGTTCGAATCCTGCCTCGGGCATGGACGTGTGTGATGTCCTTAGCTTAGTTAGGTTTAAGTAGTTCTAGGTTCTAGGGGACTGATGACCTCAGATGTTAAGTCCCATAGCGCTTAGAGCCATTTGAACCATTTTTTTTTTTAATGTTCCCGGACACCCTTATGTAACGCGGCGTTGACCTCTAGATGTCACGAGAAGGAAGGGAGTATTTTGTTTTCACTTGTACAGAAGTTGTAATAGCAGGCCATTAAGGCCTTTGTCGGCGGTAGACTCACATACACACACGCACACACACACACACACTCACGCAAGCGCAACTTGCACACACATCTGCAGTCTCAGAGAGCTGAAACTAGTGTAGTTTCAGCTCTCTACGACTGCAGATGTGTGTGCAAGTTGCGCTTGCGTGAGTGTGTGTGTGTGTGTGTGTGTGTGTGTGTGTGTGTGTGTGTGTGCGTCTGTGTATGTGTGTCTACTGCTGACAAAGGCCTTAATGGCCGAAAGCTACGATTATGTGAATCTTTTTATTGTGCCTCAGCGTCTTCACTATATAGTGAGTAGCAACTTTACTTCTCTCGTATTGTTACATTGCATCCTGGATTTTCCATTGTTTGACTTTAACCAATAAATTAAAGTATCTTACCTCAAGAGCAGCAACGGTGGAAGGCGATGTAATGTGGTCTCTCATACAAAAATATAAATGCTAGCTACAGGCTCAGCAGTGTGCACTACTGGCCACAATACATTGAAATACACACGAAATTCCTTTGGCTCATATACGAGATCATTTAAGAAAACCCAACTTCTTTAAAAATATATATGATCTGTACGGGGAGGCGGTACTGATTATGGTGAATTACTAACACTGAGGTTCTTTTTAGCAAAATTATATTGCAAATTAGGTTTGGCTTTTCAAGAACATCTGACAACTGAAGTTACATTACTCACAGTAGATTCATAAACAATGAGATTTAAGCAGCAAGTATTATCTAACCTCATTGAACCAGTATGAACACAAATCATCAAATAACATATAGCTCTGTTAAGGAATCTTAAAAGCATTACAAAAGTGAAATACCTAACTAGCCTTTTAATCAAAACAGTTTACGTATATTCTGGGATTAGTCAACAATTACAAATTATCAGCCAACTCTACAGGCCTGATAGTATCTATACTAACAAAATCATAGCCGGCCGGGATGGGCGAGCGGTTCTAGGCGCTACAGTCTGCAACCGCGCGACCACTACGGTCGCAGGTTCGAATCCTGCCTCGGGCGTGGATGTGTGTGATGTCCTTAGGTTAGTTAGGTTTAAGTAGTTCTAAGTTCTAGGGGACTGATGACCTCAGAAGTCAACTCCCATAGTGCTCAGAGCCGTTTGAACCATTTTTTTAACATCTTAACTTGCTTGCATGAAGACTTCTGCTTCCAAGTTCAACAATATGGACATTAATCCAACACTTGGTGGCTTCACATAGCACACCACAAAAACTTCCTACTCCATCGTCTTTCCCTCACAGACAGCTACTCACTGCTATGCGGCCAGCGGTCTCTTACTCCAACATTACAATCTCAGAGCGGAAGTAGTATCTTTAGCTCAGCAGTCACGCACCGTCAGCGATCTGCGTTATCGAGCCGATAAAGACATTCATCGTTTGCAGTATGGTAGTTTCATATTAATTTATTAATATTCTTATCTTATTCTGGTGCCACACACAAGTGTGCCCCAGTAGACTCCTTTCAAAGTGATTGAGTTTATGTCATTAACATATATAGCATATTATCTGTCTCATGACTGCAGCTCACAACGGTGCTGGAAACGACGTTTTCCCGTTGGGGCGGCAGCGGTTCGAGCACTGCCTAGCGCATCAGCCTCCAAAACTCGCGCTGGTTACTGCCTGAGGCAATAAACGGCACGAGTACACACCGGCACGCGCGCGGCGTGCAGGGGGTTGCCGCGAAATGTGGAAGGAGAGGAAGTGACATCACATCCTCCCGGCGTCGCGTGTGTGTATGTGTGTATGTGTGTGTGACTCACGTGACCTCCAGCCACCCTTCACACCGGCGCGGAAAGCTAATGCACTCGCCTCGCGGCGCGGCGCGGGCCGAAGTCGGCGTGGGCGGGCTGCGGCTGTGGTTACAGCGGCCAGCCGGCTGGCGGCGGCCTCTCCCGCTGGTCGTTAAACTGCACCGGCCGCCGCTCGCCATCGCCACTCAGCTGCCTCAGACTCGGCCTTGAAAACGTTGCCACGGGCTGTACCACTCTCACTCGTTCTTTAACTCTAGGATTTTTCGGCACGCTAACAATACTATTGGTGGGTCTGTTTATGAATAACTATACTGCTAACAGTCATGATTTTCTTTATTTATATTCTGCATGACGCGTTTTGGGAAATGATTCCCATTTTCAAGTGCGTTTTCTCTATTGTAGTATTCCGTTTTCACGTAACGTTTGCTATGTTTGAGTTTCTGCTTTGACTTGGTGACTTTACTGAAATATATATATATATATATATATATATATATATATATATATATATATATATATATATAGGGTGAGTCACCTAACATTACCGCTGGATATATTTCGTAAACCACATCAAATACTGACGAACCGATTCCACAGACCGAACGTGAGGAGAGGGGCTAGTGTAACTGGTTAACACAAACCGAAAAAAATGCACGAAAGAATGTTTTTTAACGCAAACCTACGTTTTTTTAAATGGAACCCCGTTAGTTTTGTTAGTACATCTGAACATATAAACAAGTACGTAATCAGTGCCGTTTGTTGCATTGTAAAATGTTAATTACATCCGGAGATATTGTAACCTAAAGTTGACGCTTGAGTACCACTCCTCCGCTGTTCGATCGTGTGTATCGGAGAGCACCGAATTACGTAGGGATCCAAAGGGAACGGTGGTGGACCTTAGGTACACAAGAGACTGGAACAGCACATTACGTCCACATGCTAACACCTTTTTATTGGTCTTTTTCACTGACGCACATGTACATTACCATGAGGGGTGAGGTACACGTACACACGTGGTTTCCGTTTTCAATTACGAAGTGGAATATAGTGTGTCCCGACATGTCAGGCCAATAGATGTTCAATGTGGTGGCCATCATTTGCTGCACACAATTGCAATCTCGGGCGTAATGAATGTCGTACACGCCGCAGTACATCTGGTGTAATGTCGCCGCAGGCTGCCACAATACGTTGTTTCATATCCTCTGGGGTTGTAGGCACATCACGGTACACATTCTCCTCTAACGTACCCCACAGAAAGAAGTCCAGAGGTGTAAGATCAGGAGAACGGGCTGGCCAGTTTATGCGTCCTCCACGTCCTGTGAAACGCCCGTCGAACATCCTGTCAAGGGTCAGCCTAGTGTTAATTGCGGAATGTGCAGGAGCACCATCATGCTGATACCACATACTTCTGTACCTACGGTCCATCACCGTTCCCTTTGGATCCCTACGTAACTCAGAAGATCTCCCGGAGATCTTGCAGAAATAGCACTCCTGGAAGAAACGATATTGCGGAGAGATGGCTTAGTCACAGCCTGGGGGATGTTTCCAGAATGAAATTTCCTTTCTACAGCGGAGTGTGCGCTGATATGGAACTTCCTGGCAGATGAAAACTGTGTGCCGGACCCAGACTCGATCTCGGGACCTTTCCCATTCACGAGCAAGTACTCTACCGTGTCTCCGCTATATTCTTTCTAC
Source organism: Schistocerca piceifrons (assembly GCF_021461385.2). Classification (NCBI taxonomy): domain Eukaryota; kingdom Metazoa; phylum Arthropoda; class Insecta; order Orthoptera; family Acrididae; genus Schistocerca; species Schistocerca piceifrons. Next base: position 448,031,949 of record NC_060142.1, read on the forward strand.
TAGGAGTTCTAGTTTTGCAAGGTCTGTAGGAGAGCTTCTGTAGTTCAGATGGTAGAAAAATTGTCGCAAGGAGACCAAGGTCCCGAATTCTACTCTGTCCGGGTTTTAATCTTCCAGGAAGTTTCACAACAGCCCACAGCCCGCTGCAGAGTGGAAATACCATTCTATTTAAAGAGACGTTTGTAGATGTAGTCGACGGAGATAATGTTACAGATCTTCCACATCGTATGATATGCTTTTGTGCTGAGGATGTTTATCTTAACAATCTGGATCATCATTTGCTTTTATCTATTTTACAATAATGCTTATTTCTGTGTGTTATTATTTTTATTTAAGTATATTATCAAAGCACCTGAAGACATTCACTGTTTCACTTTAAAGTATTTCGTTTAACATTTATTTTCAAATTCTCTGTAAAGTGAATATATCTCTAGCTCTTCTAACAAATCCATTTTTGGGGCTCCATAAATATATATAGAAATCGCGTGGGGGAAACCGGGACTATATGGAAAACGTGTAAGGGCTTGCCAGCGAAACATATCGGTGGTCCTGCGTGTGGCCAAGGCTATTTCGAATACACTGTACAAGTTTCGCTGGGAAGCCCTTACACATCTCCCATACAATCCCGGTCTCTCTACAAGCGATTTCCATATTTTTGGAGCCCTGAAGAAAGACATTTGCGGCCGTCGAATTGCTTCGGATGAAAAGGTGCATGCGTGGGTACAATCAAGGTTCCGTAGGCAACCGCAAACATTTTTCCATGAGGGCACTGATCGTCCTCTCGCACAATGGGGTAAATGTGACAACAGTTATAATGATTACTTACGAAATAATAAACAGTTTACTTATTGTTTTTCAGCTGTCTCCTTTTTATTTGACTGCCATCTTATACAGTAATTTTTACTCGTAGATTCTTTTGAAGTGTGATGATACCTATTTTCTTGATGTGCCAGTGTCGTTATGCAACGAAATGTTTCCATTTTTGCTGAATAGTTCATTACCTTGTGTACAGACATAAGCTTAAAGACAACACCATCATTTCACACTTTCGCATACAGCTAATTACATTCCAAAGATTCTTATCTGCATGGTTCTTTAAATTAGAAACGTCTGCATGTGAAAGCGTGACTTAATGACGTTACACCTGTTCTTGAGCCCTGTGTCTCAGATAGGCCTATACGAGGTCTCTTCAAAGAATTCCGGAACTTTACCCACAAAATTTTTCTACCTTCATCTTTTATTTATTGCGCATGGTCTCCTTCGAAATAGTCTCCTCCACAGTTGATACACCGCTTCCAACGCCGTGTCCACTTCCGGTAGCAGTCTTGGTACTCGTCTTACTGGATCGCGAGAAGCACCATCTCGTGAATTTTCTTTTATCTCGTCCATCGTTACAAATCTTCGTCCTTTCAATGGGGTTTTCAACTTTGGAAATAAAATAAAAAAGTCCGCCTTGGCCAGGTCTGGAAAGGACGGACGATGAGGCAGCACAGTGATTTCGTTTTTTGTGCAATAGTCACGCACCAACAATGAATGTGCAGGTTCGTTATCGTCGCAACACGTTCCGTTAGAACGATCGATTAACATTTCGTACCTGTGGCACGAATTCAAGATGAACTAATCCTTGAAAGTCAAAGAAAACTACCAGCATGGCTTTGACATTTGACCTGACCTGAAGAGCCTTTTTGGTCTGGGTGAACCTTCCCCGGCCTATTTTGAAGACTGAACCTTGGTATCAACGTAATAACCATAGACCGACGCCTCATCACCAGTTATCATTCTTTTAAGGATCATATCGTTCTCACCTAAAGTCTCTTCACAGATTGCTAGGAGAAAGTCTTTCTTTTCTTGAGCCATGGGACGAAGTTGGCGCCAACACGATGCAGTCCGAGATGCTGTGTAAGGATTTAATGACATGATCCAACCGAAATGTTACATTCTTGTGTAGTCCCTCGATTGCCACGGATAATTTCGTTGACGATGCTGACATGAACGTCGTCGGTAAAGGTCGAAGGGCGTCCTGAACGAGGGTCATCCTTAACTTCCCTCCGGCTATTTTGAAATCGTGTGAACCATTCGTAACACGTATTACGGCTTAGCCACTGATCACCGTACGCTTCCTGCAACATCTGGTGTGTGTCTGTAAAGGTTTTCCTGTGTTTTATGCAAAATGTAATGCAGACGTGTTGCTCCTATAACTCTGCCATCTCGAAATTCGCAATCTGTGCGACAGAACGCTCTACTTGATACAGCACTGAACGATAACTAACAGTCATACAACGATGAAACTTCCGGCAGTTGCACATCAAACACAGTCATGAGCAGGGATGCCAACTGCATTTCTTTCCAGCGCCCCACTGGCGCGAAATTACGAATATCCAGATTTTTTTTGGCCAGACCTCGTATTTATAAAAATGAAAGTAAAGCCACCACTGAGATTATTTGAATATGCAGCACACATAAAGGTGCACACTAAAATAAATAAATCTTTCTGGACCTGGACAAATGTCGGTAAATAATATGGTCGGCATTCCAAGTAAACAGACACTATGAGAGTCCATAGGGACCAATGAGTAAAACAAAATATATAGGTACGTAGGGTGTTCAAAAAGTAAGTTTGTGTTAGATTTGTGTCGTCCCACCTTAATCCCATTGCAAAACAAGAGTGGGGCATTGTGAGAAGGAAGTCCAAGTTCGCGGTCTCCTGCTGAGACAGTCATGCTGCGGTACAGATAGCAGATGCATAACAGTGGCGCTATAAATGAAAACGTACTCCAAAGTACGTGGGGCAGTACGATTCTTGTGGGCTAAAGTCTATATCACATACATATACATCGTGAGGTACTGTCTCTGTATGAACGAAATGCAATGTCATTTTCAACTGAACTGAAATGGTGCTGACAACTTGCTCAAGGCCGTACACACGTTGATGATATCGATCGAGAAGTCCCAATACTGCACTGTTCAATTTTCATCTCTTGGCAAGTTGAAAGAAAATCCGGAGGAAGAAGGAACTATGCGAACGTTCACACAGCAGCCGTACAGAAATTGTGCCGATAACTGGACCAAAGTCGCACAAACATGGATGACATTGATCAAGAAGTCCTAAGAATACTGCACCGTGTGATTTCCGTCTTTTGGCAAGCTGAAAGAAAATCTAGAGGAAGAAAACTTTCCAACAATGAAGACGTCCACACAGCGGCCGTAATGAAATTGTGTCAACAACTTGAGCAAGGCCGTCCAAACACGGGTAATATCGATCGGTAAGTCCCATTCTGCACCATGCGATTTCCATCTTTGGGCAAGATGAAAGAAAATCTGGGGTAAGGAAATTTTCTAACTATGAGGACGTTCACACGGCGGTTCTGCAGTGGCTCCGTGACCAACGAGCGGATTTGCACCTAACTACTTACAGGTAAGGCTTAGAGTTCCGATCAGAGGACTGGAAACGTTCACCACTAAAGTTCACGACAGCGCCTGCAACTAGCTACTACTAACAGCAGTTGATGAACACCATCACAACAAAACGGGACCACAGTTCCAAGGCAAAACCGAGGAAGTCACTCAGAAAACACCCTGATTAAATTTGCATGGAAACAAATAAAATAAATTGAACGATTGATAGAACGTTTCGACCATTGGTTTCTGAGACTTGGTGACTGATGAGAAATAGTGTCACGTATATGCCTCGGTCACTCTGAAGCTTAGTGGAGTACTCAATAACAGTTACTAAGCCTGCCATAGCACTGTGTACCTTACTCTTTTAAGCTCCTCGTAATTACCTGAAGTGGCAGCGTGCTGCGTCGTGCCAGTATATATTGGTAAACAGATGTGGCCGAAGTAAGAAATAATTGAGGAGATTCCTTTCCTGTAACATACCTTTATTCGTGTAGAGCACATTATTTGACGTACCAAAAATTTACGCAAGCAACAGATTCTACAGCCAGCGTTGAATTATTTCCATTTACCAAGCTTATGGATGGAAACTTTTCACCTTGAAGTGTCGCCTAAGGAGGGGACTCGAAACCGCTATCGAGTTTCCGTTCGCATGCCGTTTCGAAAAGGTAACAAATCACTATCGGTCGGCGTCCTTTAAAAGCCGGTGGAAGCGGGTAATTAGTATGGGCTGCCGCCGGTGGCGCGACAAGCGCTCGGCTCGTGGAATATGCGAGCGAATTTCCGGCCATTATCGGTCCTGCACGCACTCGCCGCTCTCGCGCTGGAGGACACGCGGGCACCACAACGCCGCACCGCCTCACCGGCTCACTAGAAAGCGTCGCGGGGCGCCCAGCACACGCCTCCTGCCTACCAAGTCCTTGCTCAGCGCTCTGCCGGAGGATGTCGAGTATCCGCTCTCGTTCAGCATACTGAACCGTGCTTGGATTTGTGGTCCATCTTCACAAAATGGCTCTGAGCACCATGCGACTTAACTTCTGAGGTCATCAGTCGCTTAGAACTTAGAACTAGTTAAACCTAACTAACCTAAGGACATCACACACATCCATGCCCGAGGCAGGATTCGAACCTGCGACCGTAGCGGTAGCGCGGTTCCAGACTGAAGCGCCTAGAACCGTTCGGCCACAGCGGCCGGCTAAGTCGGCTGATGGCCTTATTTTAAAATCAAAACAAACTAAATTAATAGATGGCTGAAGGCCTTGCACAGTACTTCAGACTAAAAATGAAAATCACAATTTAAAACCAGTGCTCAGAAGTGTTCCAAGAGTCAGCCTGAGGAGGTAGCTCTAACGTAAGGTGAGGTGAGACCGGCAGCCAAAAGTAAGGTGAAATAAATCCCGCCCCGTTGGCCGTGCTGTCTAACGCACGGTTTTCCGGGCGGGAAGGAGCGCCTGGTCCCCGGCACGATTTGTGTCGAGGTCCGGTGAACCGGCCAGTCTGTGGATGGTTTTTAGGCGGTTTTCCATCTGCCTCGGCGAATGCGGGCTGGTTCCCCTTATTCCGCCTCAGTTACACTATGTCGGCGATTGCTGCGCAGACAAGTTCTCCACGTACGTGTACACCACCATTACTCTACCACGCAAACATAGGGTTTACACTTGTCTGGTGTGAGACGTACCCGGTCCCGGGGGGGGGGGGCTCCACCGGGGGCCGAACCGCACAATAACCCTGGGTTCGGTGTGGGACGGCGGAGGGCTGAAGTTGACTGCCGTAGTCGTCGTGGGGTTGTGGACCACTGCATCTGCGGCCGGGACAGAGCCTCTTCATCATTTCTAGGTCCCCGGTTAATATACAATACAATACATACAAGGTGAAATAATCGGAAGGCAACACGACCCGGGGATGGCTGAAGGACCGACCAACAACCTAATCAATTCCCTTCCGCCTGACCAACGGCACGACAAGCGAAAGTATCCGCGGAGGACGAAGGTGACATCAGCACTACGTCTTCAAAACTGCCATCTAAAAACAGCCAAGGCACAATAAACACTCTAAGAACAAAATATGAACAAACAACTAAAAGGCTGTGGAACTACACGTCATGCCGAACAGCATCAACACGACGAGGAAAAACACACTGCCGGAATACTACGCTAACGACCAGGGCAGGTAACTGGGGCGTTAACAGCCACAAGGCAGAAAATACCACTGGTGCACTTCACTGATAAGTAACAACCAATTTAATAGTTAAAGACAATACAGGAAGACGGCTGCAAAATTTCGCCGACTCCAACACACCATACGTTGCTGCTAGCCAGAAAGGCCCAGGAAGCGATAACTGGCAACGGACGAAGAGATGTCACAGCAACTGAGGTTTCATAACAGGTTAACTGATCACTCAACTTCAGTGTCCGCGTTCGGTGGGCAACGAGCTTTGTAGCTCTCGCAGCTAGCCCCTCACAATCCGACTGTGCTTTCACGCCGCCAGCGGTCCGGGCCTGACCTCGCACTGCAGAGACTTCCTCGCTGCTCTGTCCCAATCAACCAATTGCCACACACACACCACCACATGGAAATATATCGGCCACACCAAAGATGGTACAGCAGTACTGTTGCTATCACTGACGGAGGCAAGCCAGCAACTTATTATGGTAATAACTCTCGGGCATGGATGTGTGTGATGTCCTTAGGTTAGTTAGGTTTAAGTAGTTCTAAGTTCTAGGGGACTGATGACCACAGCTGTTAAGTCCCATAGTGCTCAGAGCCATTTGAACCATGGTAATAACTCAGGGAGAAATAAGACGCCACTCGAGTGTGACAAAACCCCAAAGAACAACCGGCATCAATCCAAGCCGGCCACGGCTCGAGTTTGTCGCTGCAAACGTGTTTTACTGTCTATTGCAACAGCAGTTAATAGTACATTACACGCTACGCTCATTCTGTGGCGTCAGGATTCTCCAAGGAATTCACAGCAACGTGACTTGACTCTAGGCCCCAGTCCTCAGAAGAACAAAACGTGATGAGAGCCCACAGTGTGAGATGAGTAGCCATTGAAGATGTATGTTACCCGACTTGAGCAGCGCTCTTACGCAGATATTCACTTCATTGTGGAAGGAATGCGCGACAATGCCACGTAGAGCTTATGGAAGCGGTAGCAAATGCTGCTCTACCATTCCGAACCGTTGCTCGGTGGTCAGATGCACCGACGTACACGGATTCGGGCGGCTTGTCAGTGTGAGTAAGGACTTTACTCGTACCCAGATCGCCCAATCCGTGGAGGAGGATTTGTAGTAGTATGAGGAGATTAGTGTTTCACGTCCCGTCGACAACAAGGTCATTAGAGATGGAACACAAGCTCGTATTAGGAAAGGTTGGAGAAGGAAATCGGCCGCTTCCTTTCAGAGGAGCTATTACGGCATTTGCCTGAAGCGATTTAGGGATATCACGGAAAACCTAAATTAGGATGGCAGGACGCGGGTTTGAACCGTCGTCCTCCCGAATGCGAGTCCAGTGTGCTAATCACTGCGCCACCTCACTCGATCCAGTCCTTGGAGAACGACAGAAGGTGGACGCTATATGAATTACAGCACCATACTGGCATTCAGAAGACAATAATCTCTACAATTTTACGAGACGAGCTGCATTTGTGTAAATCTGCTGCCCAGCACAAACTGAATAGGAAAAGTGGACACATTACGAAACTTGTCTTGTGCATCTAGCGCGTTACGAGAAGGAGGGGCAGTTAATACGCTTGTGAGACTCACCATAGAAGTATTTTGGGTCAGGGCGTATGAGCTAGAACTGAAAAATCAGTCCGCGGTATAGCTCAGCCCGGTACACGATCCAGGCAGAAATCTCGTCGCAACACTTCTCCTGTCAAGCTAATGGTCCTCATAGCCTATGGCATTAGAGGAGTGACTGTGCCATTGGCCCCACGTGGACAAACTGTTAATGCCCTGTACTACTATCGAACTTCCCTGCAACAACACCTACGACAGGCTATTCGGGAGAAAATTCCTGAACGTCTACAAGAAGCTTTAATTCTTCAGAACAAGGCGACAATCTATACGACAGTGTGTCTACAAAATCTGCTCGCGCGATGGGGATGGGAAGTACTGGAGCATCCACAATACTCGTCAGGCTTAGCACTTTGCAATCATGACCTCGTACAAAAACTTAAAGAGCTATTGCGTGGAATACCCTTCCGAAAACTTGAAGACATTGCCGCAGCAGTAACGCGTGAGATCCGACGATTCGCTCATGATAAGGCCACGGGTATTCGTTGTCTTCGACAGCGTTGGCAGTGTGTGATGGATTCGTTGGGAGACTATTTCGAGGGACTCTTGTCACAGTCCATATTCTTGCCCTGTACAGTTGCAATTGATAGCTAAACACATTTGAAACGACGAAATTTGTTTCGTCTTTTTTCTCGTGCTCCTATTTATTGCGGTGTGTGAATCCACCCATCTCCCTACATGTAATGTTTACAGATGAACTAACTTTCCATTTGCATTTTTCAGAATTTTTTTATTCGTTCCCATTTTCAACACAAAAAGTAGTTGCCACGACTTTTGAAATGACTCTCGTAGTTTCCTTCCTGACCGTGACTAAGGTGTTCCTCTCGTAATTTACTTTAGCCACTTTTTGTTTCCTATGTCTCGTTAAAAAGAAATATTGGCCTACATACAATGTGTCCATAAACCATCTTTACAAATGAATAACTTTAAAAATATGCTAGATACTAAAAAATGATGACATGTGATGATATAATCCATAAAGTTCTTTTTCTTTCCTTTTATCTGCCAGGTGACACAACTTCGACGCAAAATTGAACTTTAAAACCTGGTAAAATATGGACTCCACGAGAGGAAGCTCAGTGCGTGACCGGGTTAATACAGACGACGTCCTCCACCCAAGAGCTTTCGAACATGGTACAGAAGGCAATCACCATACCGAGCAACTATTCGGGCTTGGCATACATCACTTATGTAAACAGGTACTGATCTCCAAGAAAATTGGGTGAGTCGCCCTCCTATTCCAGATGACGACGTGGACAGTTACGGCAGGCGTTTGCATATGGTGGCCAGAGAGTTGGAAATGATCAACAGTGTATAATATCTTGTATAAGAGGTTACGGCTATATCCCTACAAGGTGCCACTGCTTCAGACATTAAAGCTTACGGACAAAGTCAGCCCGAAAGTTTTAACTAGATATACTAGGCAAGACTGACACAATGACTTTTTGGAAAAGATTTGTTTCTCCGAAGACACAAAGTTTCATGTATCAGGCAAACTGAACAGTCATAACATTCGTATATGGGGCTCACAGAATGCTCATTTACACGTGAAATGGAAAGCGACGGTCCCAGGGTCAATTAATTGCATTAGTGATCCATTGCTTTTCATCTAGTCTACCCTCAACGATTGTGTTTACTCTTAGGACTTTCTTTGCACGCTGTGTGGTTCTTCAGTGGATACAGGTGCGAGGAACAAATGTCATTTATGAACAGATAATTCAGATATTAATTTATTCTAAAAATAATACATAACGTCGTTGCTGGAGTTGCAGCGTCAGCTGCTAACAGTCGATCTGAATGTAGAAACATACACAGTTGCAGGAGGTTTATAAATCTGCCACTCAAAAAATGGTTCAAATGGCTCTGAGCACTATGGGACTTAACTTCTGAGGTCATCAGTCCCCTAGAATGTAGAACTACTTAACCCTAACTAACCTAAGGACATCACACACATCCATGCCCGAGGCAGGATTCGAACGTGCGACCGTAGCGGTCTCGCGGTTCCAGACTGAAGCGCCTAGAACCGCTCGGCCACCCCGGCCGGCATCTGCCACTCTCCAATATAATGTTTATTCAGAAGATGTCGAGACCTGGCCGTTGGCTTACACATAAAATGGGGTCAGTGGATGAAAGTTCACACTTAAAGTGAACCCGCCGCTGGAGCTCCAGAGAGGGGATGCTTGCATATCATTGGCAGCAGCGTAATCGTTCGTGACAGAACCTCGTGCTGCAGTCGCGGCTGTAGGAAACGCAGCGGCGTAGCTGGGAGAGTCCGAATTTGAAAGTGCGGCCGACCGGATAGTAGCCGATACCGCGTTTACCTAAACAAGTTACAAGAGTTTGCTGTGTCACAGTTGGAACAACACAATCTGACGTCATATTCCAGCAGGACGGGTTACCACCACACTGATCTCTAAATGTTCAACAGATTTTAGATGAAAAGTTTCCGAATAGGTGGAGTGGACAAGATGGTCCAATTCGATGACCTCCATGATCCCCTGACCTCACACCACTAGATGTCTACCTGTGTTGTGCCGAACCAAGGTTAGAGACCTAAAGGACTTGAAGGCGCGCATTAGCAATGCATTTGAACATGTCACTGTGGAGATCTTGATTTGTACTTAGAGAGAAATGGAACTCCGACTAGACATTATCCGTGTCACTAAGAGTGCACACATTGATGTATATGAGTGAGGAAACAAACCTTTATAAGCTATTTTATCACATGTTGAAAACCATTTGTTAACATATACGAGTAGTATAGTTTTAAAGGTATTAAAGTCTGAAGTTGTAAAGATAATTTATGGACCTTCTTCTTCCGTACTGTTCAGTGCAGCCTGTTAGCCTCTTCATTTCCTCATATGACTCTGCTCCTGTATCATACCTGATACGTCCCTCCTGTTCCTCCCTTGCCTTGAAACATTCGTTCCATTTAACTAAAACACTGTGGTTTCTCTAGAAGCGGTGAAATAACGTATCTCTTCTTCACCGTACTGTAGATTTCTGACATCTTTCTCCATCCATTCTTCTAACAATTTCTTCGTTTCTGAGCTTTACTGTACACATGAACATTTCTATTTTTCTCCAGCAACACATTTAAAATACCTCCAGTTCTCTTGCAACATCTCTTCTGGTCGTCCTCGGCGTCGCACAAAATCACACTCTCAGTAGCGACCAGAACTCACACCCTCTTGACCGTTTGCGGTGCGCAACACAAAGTACGCGACGTATTGCTCTTCAGAATTAACTGCAGAGGTTTATAGGTGAACTCGGATTTATTTCCTACGCTGCTACACACATAAAATCTGTCTAAAGAAGGATCGCCATCCACGCTTTGACCCGCGAGATAGTGTAAAACTTCACACTTCAAATTCAACAGCTGAAAGCCCTATAGCTATCTGACTACTTACAGGAAAGGTTCAGTGTTTCGATCAGAGGACTAGAAACGTCCATCACTAAAGTTCACGACAGCGCCTGCAACTAGCTACTACCAACAGCAGCTGATGAACACCATCACAACAAACGGGAACACAGAAACACCCTGTTCAAATTTGCACGGAAACAAATAAAATAAATCTGTACCACTTAACCCTAGACAAGTCTTTCACTTTTATCCAACACCACCTTAACTAGCTAATGTCTTCACGCTTTCCTCTGAGCTTTTACAGAAAGAGTCCACGTTCATTAATCTGCAACACCTCTTTTGTCGTGTGTTTGTCCCGCATTGGTGCAGGGTCGGCATAATTATTAACGTATTTGGCATCGTTAATTCAAAAATAATTAGTAACGGAGGCTGAAGACTTTCGGCATAAGAAATCACCATCGTTCCGCCAGTAGCCTTTTCAAAGACGGCGGATGAGCGGACAGAGGTTCAGAGCGATCTCTTGTCCTTGGGATGGGAAACTGCCCATAAAGGCAGAATAATCGTTAATGAACAACGGCATGAGTGTGCAGAAGGAAGTGTAAACCACCGCATTAAAGGCACATAATGTATATCCAAAGGACATGCGGCCTAAACCTGAAAAATTGCCATGACGATATCTCCATTGTCTCCATTGGCAAAATATTCCGGACTAGTCCCACTTTCGGATCTCTCGGAGGGCACTGCGGACGGGGAGGTAACCAGGAGAAAAAGATCGAGTAACCAACGAAAGAGTAACGTTCTGCGAGTCGGTGCGTGGAATGTCTGAAGTTTGAACGTCATAGGGAAGCAATAGAATCTGAAAAGGGAAACGCAAAGCCTCAGTCAAGATATAGGCTGGAGTGGGGGAGGGATGGGGGGGGGGGTTCAGTGAAGTGAAATGGAAAGATGGATTTCTGCTCAGAAGGGTATAGAGTAATATCAACATCAGCAGAAAATGCCATAATGGGAGTGGGATTCGTTATGAATAAGAAGTTGGGGCAGAGAATGCGTTACTGTGATAGGGTTGCTCTCACCAGAATCGACAGCAGATCAACAACGACAACAGTAGCTTAGGTATACATGCCGACGTTGCAAGTAGAGTTGAAGAGAGCGAGAAAGTATATGAGGATACTGAACGGGTAATTCACTACGTAAAGCAAGATGAATATCTAATAGTCACTGGGATTGGGATAAGGTTGTAGGGAAAGAAGTGGAAGAAAGCGTTACAGGAGAATATGAGCTTGGTAGTACGAATGAGCTGTTCATGAATCAGAAGAGAAGGAGGTATACTTGGAAAAGGCCGGGAGGTACGGGAAGATTTCAGATAGGTTACATCATGGTTCTAAATAAAATACTGGATTGCAAGGAGTACGCAGGAATAGCCATAGAGCCAGATCAGAATTTACTAATGGTGAAATGTGCTAGGCCAGTAAGGAAGCAATAGGGCGCAAAGAAGTTGGACAGGGAAGTACTAAGGAAAGACGAGAAATGATTGAACTTCTCTGAGACTATAGATACAATTATTATGAATAGTTCAGTAGGCTTGAAGAGGACTGAACATCGCTAAAAAAAAAAAAAAAAAAAAAAGGCAATCGCAGGAATGGGAGGGAAGAAAAATAGGTACAAGAACAGTAACTGTGAAGAAACCATGTGAAACAGAAGAAATACTTGAGATGATCGACGAAAGAAGGACGTACAAAAATGTTCTGGGAGACTCAGTAATACAGAAATACAAGTCACTGAGGAAGTGCAGGGAAGCTAAGAAAAATGAAAAGTGTGAAGAAATCGAAGAAGAAATGATTGTCGGTAGGACTGGCTCAGCATACGGGTAAGTCGAAACACCCTTCGGTGACATTAAGACCAAGGGTGATAACATTACGAGCGCAACTGGAATTCCGCTGTTAAATGCAGACGAGAGAGCGGATACGTGGGAAGAATACATTGAAAGCCTCTATGAGGGGGAAGATTTGCCTGATGTCATAGAAGAAAAAACAGGAGTCCGTTTAGAAGCGATAGGGGACCCGGTATTAGAATCAGGATTTAAAAGAGAAGGGATGACATACCATCTAACTTACGGAAAAACATCATCCACACAATACCGAAGACGGCAAGGGCTGACACGTGCGAGAATTAACGCACAATCAGCTTAACAGCTTCAAGTTGCATCCAAGTTGCTGACAAGAATAATATACAGAAGAATGGAAAAGAAAGTTGAAGATGCGCTAGATAACGATTAGTTTTGCTTTAGGAAAGGTAAAGACAATTCTGACGTTGCGGTTAATAATGAGCATGACCAAAGAAAAATCAAGACATGTTCATAGGCTTCGTCGACCTGGGAAAAATGTTCGACAATGTAAAATGGGGCAATATATTCGAAATTCTGAGAAAAATATGAGTAAGCTATAGGGAGAGACGGTTCATATACAATATGTACAACAGCCAAGAGGGAATAATAAGAGTGGCCGAACAAGAAAGAAGTGCTCGTATCAAACAGGGTGTAAGACGAGGGTGTAGTCTTTTGACCCTACTATTCAATCTGTAGATCGAGGAAGCAATGATGGAAATAAAAAAGGAAGGTTCAAGAGTGGAATTAAAATTCAAGGTGAAAGGATATCAACGATACGATTCGCTGATGACATTGCTATCCTGAGTGAAAGTGAAGAAGAACTAAATGATCTGATGAATGGAACGAACAGTCTAATGAGTACAGAGTATGGGTTGAGAGTAAATCGAAGAAAGAAGTAAGTAATGAGAAGTAGTAGAACTGTGAACAGCGAGAAACTTAATATCAGGATCGATGGTCACGAAGTAGATGAAGTTAAGGAATTCTGCTACATAGGCAGTAAAATAACGAGTGACGGACGGAGCAAGGAGGACATCAAATGCAGACTAGCAATGACAGAAAGTGCATTCCTGCCCAAGAGAAGTCTACTAATATCAAATACTGGCCTTAATTTGAGGAAGAAATTTCTGAGAATGTACGTCTGGTGTACAGCATCGTATGGTAGTGAAACATGGCCTGTGGGAAAACCGGAACAGAAGAGAACCGAAGCATTTGAGATGTGGTGCTGCACACGAATGTTGAAAATTTAGTGCACTGATAAGGTAAGGAATGAGGAGGTCTGGGCAGAATCTGAGAGGAAAGGAATATGTGGAATTCTGGTGCCTAGACAGCAAAATAGCGACGGGCGGAATTTTGAGGACTTCCTGGTACATGAAGGTATTTACTTGTCTGAATGGTATATAACTAAGATGTTTTGTTTGCGGTTGCTGAACCACTGTGATTATGATTAAGCTAGAAATAAAAGTTAAGGACAGGTGGTGACTGTACAATGTTACCTAAATAAACGTTGTGGGCACACTCATTGTCACAAATATATTGAATTACAGCTACAGGAAGCTCAAGTGATCAGTTAAGATGACAGTACTAACACGAGTCGCAAAGTGTGCTTAAATCTTTCAATTAAACTAAACTCCACCTGAACAGCCTTCGGAAGGCCCAACAGTACCGACCGACCGCCGTGACATCTTCAGCCGATAGACGTCACTTGATGCGGATGCAGAGGGGCATGTGGTCAGCGCACCACTCTCAAGGCCGTTATTAGTTTTTGTGACCGATTCAACTGCTTCTCAGTCAGGTAACTTCTCAATATTGGCCTCACAAAGGCTGAGAGCACCCCACTTGCCAACAGCGCTTGACAGATGCGGACGGTGACCTATCCAAGCACGACAGAGGTTAACTTCGATGGGATGATGGGAAACGTTGTAGCCACTGCGGCAAGGCCGGTGGCAAACTTTTCAATTGTTACGGATTATGGGACTGATAATAACAGCTCGGTCACCCGGAGCAAATCATATTCTATAAATTTTGAAACAGATGTGGAAATGAAGACGAACAAGAGAGAGGTAGGGAGAGAGAGAGAGAGAGAGAGAGAGTTTAGCGTGTCTGTCAAGGATGGTACAATGGAACAAGATTTTTTAGGGTTAAGTCAATGCCAGTTCTGGATGACTTCGTCGTGTGGTTGTGGTCGTACTTTCAAGCTGTCATCATAATTTTTTTGAACTGAATTTTCGCGAGTAGTGAGCAACAAGATGTTTAAACAGTCAGCTCGACGAAAACAGGCATCCTTCCGTAAACTTGTGAGGCTTCAGAACTCAGGAGCCCTGTTACAATATGCCACATAAACTGTTGACCCACGTGGCCGGAGGGTGACTGTAACTATCGCGGAAATGCGTTTGCTTCTCCAAGACGTTCGTTTAGTGTGAGCTAATGCCCGTCGCAACTGATGTTTAGAACCTTTGCTCCCAAATAAAAAAAGCAGCCGAAAGCGGCACCTATCTTTATGGCCACCATGTGTCTTTTATAGCAGTTCTGGAAGAAGTAGGGACGCCGGAACATGTGGTATTTCATTGCAGTTTACGTCAAACAGAAAGGGGAACGGACTGAGTAACTTGATAATGGACAGGAGCGATCAACATACCGAGAGATCGCAATTACTTAACTCTGTTGCCAATAAATATCAAGAACTCTGCAATATCAGTTTAGCAGTAGAGAACATACGGATGACGGTGCCGAGGTACGGGGCCGTAATCGGATCGAACAAGATCAAAGTTTGGAGCGTAGCTGTACGAGAAAAGCCATAGGAGCTGAATCGCCTCGAGATGGACTTCAACAAGGAAACAATGAGCATGAAAGCAAATTGGATAAAATTTGGATAAGGATGTTGATGACTCTTAACACTATGGGATTTAACGTCTGAGGTCATCAGTCCTTAGAACTTGGAACTACTTAAACCTAACTAACCTAAGGACATCACACACATCCATGCCCGAGGCAGGATTCGAACCTGCGACCGTAACAGTCACGCGGTTCCGGTCTGAAGTGCCTAGAACCGCTCGGCCAAAACGGCCGGCAAGATGTTGATGATGGAGCAGAATGGGATACTAATATGTACACTTAATAACACCAACAAGTGGTCAGTTAAGTACAGAATTTTTTAAATAGCATAAAAAATTTAGACGTGGGAAATTAAACAGTAATGTAAGTACCCGAGTGGAGCCGAACCATCCAGAGTCATTTGGCAGTATTTTAGTACAAGGATAAACATAGATGTAGACAGCTGCATTGTCAGATGAGAATTTCCGAGACTGGTTGTTACTATTTTAACAGAATAGTGACACGGGGTCCTGTGGTGATGTGTTTTTCTTTCACTTCACTCTTCTTCATTTCTTTCATTTCTACCATTTTCTGTTAATATGGCTGTGTAATTTATCTATAAGTGTTTAAAAATAAAACTTCCATGTCACTTTGAAATAAATATAGAATTTGTAGAATATAACAACAAGACAGTGGAGTCATGTTAACTGCAGTAAATAAATAAAATACAACCAGTTCCACAAGGAGCACCACGGAACGTTACGTCTTCAGAAACTAGCGTTTCTAACGACCAGGTTCGCTCTACATTTGAAAATATTCATACGAACACCTGTTTTTAACGAAAATCGGCATGTTTTAAAGAAGTATACAGGGTATTTATAAATGGTGGAAACTCAAAATTTTTTATGACTTTATTAAATTCTATAGTCTTTCCTGATTACATTGATACATACATTATAAGGTTTCAAATGAAAAATGACATATATACACAAAATTTTAAAGTTACGGTCATGTATGCCGTTACGCCCCCTTTATTTCTGTTACAGAAACCAGCGTCCAATAGGAGAAGGAAAAAAGGCTGCACAAAGGTTTTGTGATTTGATGGACCTTCCTCCTCCTCCCAGTAGGTTCAGCCAGTACATAAAAATACTTCTAGGTGCCTTGACGGTTGTGTCTAAAGCATCTATGAAACGTGCAGCAGAAGAAACTGTAAATATTATGGAACCAGGGACATTGCTGTTGCACTTGATGGGACATGGCAACGCCGAGGACATCGTTCCTTGAATGGTGTTGAAAGTGCTATTTCTCTGGTGTTGAGTGCTTATCTAAGTACTGCCACATCTGTCATGGCAAATGAAAGGAAAGTTTCTATCTGATGGAAAATCTCAGCCAGGCCAGGGCATATTCACAGAAACTGAAACAGACCTTCTTCAGAGTTATTATGGATTGGCCATTAGACGAACTGCACATCTGAATGATGTTAGAGCGATGATAAAAGTTGTATGGGCCACCTACTTTCATAAGTTGTCCAAAATGACCACCCTGTTCACCGACTTTGCCCTAAAGGAGCAGATTCTAGATGTGGTTACCAAAAAGCACAAGAAAGTGGTCGAATATTCCATCATAAACATTCTCTTCTTGAGCCTGTTATGAATGAAATAAAACCAATTTTTAGAGCCCTGAGTGACCCTGTTTTGTTTAGTAAATGTCTTCATGGCGGCACTCAGAATATAAGTGATAGTTTCAACCATTGCGTAGGGGAAAGATTACCAAAGAATGTTTATATAGAACTAAATACATTAAACGTTGGTGTTCTAGATGTAGTTATATGTTTCAATGATGCAGTGGTTGGAAGGTTGGAAGTCCTGAGAAATTTAGGCATAAAATGTGGCTCTAATATGGAAGATGAATTGCTTGCGTGTGACAGACAACAGGTGTATGAAGCTGAAAGATTCGCTCTTGAAGTTACCAAAGAAGCAAGAAGTGCTAAAAGGAATGCCAAAAGGAAGCTTGAAGATGGAGAAATGCTGCAGGATGACGACTATGCTTCAGGAATGTTCTGAGGCACAGTATAACTGAACTCCTATCTTCATTCGCAATTTCCCGCAAGATGTATTTTTCAGAATTCAGGTACAAATATTTCCTAAAGTTCATAAAACATTGCTCCACTTTTTTTCTGTAACTTGCAATAGTCCATACTTATGTAGCAGATCTAAGCTTTATTGCAGGATCAACTAAATTATACAAAAATAACGTTTTTATTAGGAAAAATATTATAAAAATTAAAATGTAAGATGTGATATTTTTTATCATTGTAATATGCCTAATAGGTGGAATTAAATAGGTCTACACTCCTGGAAATGGAAAAAAGAACACATTGACACCGGTGTGTCAGACCCACCATACTTGCTCCGGACACTGCGAGAGGGCTGTACAAGCAATGATCACACGCACGGCACAGCGGACACACCAGGAACCGCGGTGTTGGCCGTCGAATGGCGCTAGCTGCGCAGCATTTGTGCACCGCCGCCGTCAGTGTCAGCCAGTTTTCCGTGGCATACGGAGCTCCATCGCAGTCTTTAACACTGGTAGCATGCCGCGACAGCGTGGACGTGAACCGTATGTGCAGTTGACGGACTTTGAGCGAGGGCGTATAGTGGGCATGCGGGAGGCCGGGTGGACGTACCGCCGAATTGCTCAACAGGTGGAGCGTGAGGTCTCCACAGTACATCGATGTTGTCGCCAGTGGTCGGCGGAAGGTGCACGTGCCCGTCGACCTGGGACCGGACCGCAGCGACGCACGGATGCACGCCAAGACCGTAGGATCCTACGCAGTGCTGTAGGGGACCGCACCGCCACTTCCCAGCAAATTAGGGACACTGTTGCTCCTGGGGTATCGGCGAGGACCATTCGCAACCGTCTCCATGAAGCTGGGCTACGGTCCCGCACACCGTTAGGCCGTCTTCCGCTCACGCCCCAACATCGTGCAGCCCGCCTCCAGTGGTGTCGCGACAGGCGTGAATGGAGGGACGAATGGAGACGTGTCGTCTTCAGCGATGAGAGTCGCTTCTGGCTTGGTGCCAATGATGGTCGTATGCGTGTTTGGCGCCGTGCAGGCGAGCGCCACAATCAGGACTGCATACGACCGAGGCACACAGGGCCAACACCCGGCATCATGGTGTAGGGAGCGATCTCCTACACTGGCCGTACACCACTGGTGATCGTCGAGGGGACACTGAATAGTGCACGGTACATCCAAACCGTCATCGAACGCATCGTTCTACCATTCCTAGACCGGCAAGGGAACTTGCTTTTCCAACAGGACAATGCACGTACGCATGTATCCCGTGCCACCCAACGTGCTCTAGAAGGTGTAAGTCAACTACCCTGGCCAGCAAGATCTCCGGATCTGTCCCCCATTGAGCATGTTTGGGACTGGATGAAGCGTCGTCTCAAGCGGTCTGCACGTCCAGCACGAACGCTGGTCCAACTGAGGCGCCAGGTGGAAATGGCATGGCAAGCCGTTCCACAGGACTACATCCAGCATCTCTACGATCGTCTCCATGGGAGAATAGCAGCCTGCATTGCTGCGAAAGGTGGATATACACTGTACTAGTGCCGACATTGTGCATGCTCTGTTGCCTGTGTCTATGTGCCTGTGGTTCTGTCAGTGTGATCATGTGATGTATCTGACCCCAGGAATGTGTCAATAAAGTTTCCCCTTCCTGGGACAATGAATTCACGGTGTTCTTATTTCAATTTCCAGGAGTGTAGTAACTCAGCCATCATGTCATGCATATCTGGCAAAAACCTGGTCTCTTTCAAAAGTACAACATTGGATTAAATGGTACCTCAATTTGAGGAAGCATTTTGGAAAAACAAATCGCATCAATTTCTTTGTAATTTTTTAATAACTCTAAGCAGGTTCAAAAATATTCAAAATACTTCTAATCTGTTTAGAAAGTGTGTTGTATTACCTAATATCAACAAAAAATCTATAAAATATATACATTATAAACAGTGCCTGAAACAAATAGGTTTTGAGTTTTACATAATATTTAGCCTGAAAAGTACGGAGTATCCTTAATTGTAAAACTATGGGAAAAGTGCCTCTCTACTTGTATATCACCATTATCTACCACGGACTGCCACTTATCACACCTAAAATTGGTACCCAATTTTGCACAATGATTAATTACCGAAGTGAATTATTTTTTAGCCTCAAGTGCCTAATTTCCCTTAATCTACATGAGTGCATATTGCTGTCGTTTTATCACGATCTCTTACCCATCCAATCCACTCCTTATCCCCACGATCCTATAGCCATCTAAGAACATTCATACATTTTCCAGCTACAGGTTTCTTCAGATGATGGGGCAGATGGGAGTCGGTAATGCAGGTAGGTGTCTGCACGGAAGTACACTGTATTCGGAATCAGGAAGGAACAGCTTGAACGTTCAGAGCTGTGCCATTTGTATGTTAGACGTGCTCGACGTGAATTCAACTAGTCTTCACTATGGAGGCCGGGAAAGAGGAACAGCGAGGTGTAGAGCAGTGTTTGACTGCGGAAGCAGTGTCAGGAAGTGAAATTCATGTTCGAATGTCTGCTATGTACGACCAACACAGTATGTCAGTGCATGTATGTTTTCATGGAATAAACGTTTTCGAGAAGGTCGACCATGACAAGCTCTTAGTGTCGTTGTCCCTTCTGCCATTGCTACGGTGGACTCTGCCGTCAGAGATCACCGCCGGCGAACCGTGGAAGACATTCGTCTTCTGTTGGGCATCAGTCACGCCACTGCTCACGCCATCACGACAGAGCAGCTGAGGTTCCAGAAAATCTCTGCGCAGTGGGTTTCCCACAGCCTGAGGGACAGGAGCAGAAGTTGAACAGAATGTCGACACTACTGCAGCCATGGAATGGTATCACGATGAAGAATATCGTTTTCTATCTCGTATCGTCGCGGGAGATGATGGATGGTGTCACCATTTTCAGCAAGCGTAAGATCGAACGGTGGAAGGAAGTGGACTGATGTAAGAGGATTGACCCTCACCGAAAATTTCCAGAGCCGTGCAGTTCAGCTCCAGGAAAGTCATATTCCAGAAAGTCAATGAGTAACAGGCCCTGGCACTCACAGATAAAGGTCTGGAACACTGTTGCACCACGATTAACGCACAGCAATACATTGCAGAAACTGAGCGAGTCAAGTCCAAACGGCCAGGATTGTTGACGGACGGTATTATTCCGTTGCAGGATAATGACCGTCCACTTGTTACCAAGGCTTTTTCGACTACGATGCGGAGGTTTCGCTGGAAAGTCCTTACGCATTGGTCATACAGTCCCGATCTCTCCTCATGTGATTTCCGTATTTTTCGAGCCGTGAAAAAAGACATTCGTGGTCGTCGATCTGCTTCAGATGAAGAGGTGAACGCCTTGCACAATCATGGCCCCGCCACGAATTCCTCTCTTGTGCCAACCTCTTTATCTCAAAGTAGCACTTTCAATCTACGTCCTCACTTGTTTGTTGGATGTATACCAATCTCTGTCTTCCTCTACAGTTTTGGCCTCTGCAGCTCCCGCTAGTACCATAGATGTGATTCCCTGATGTCTTAACAGATGTCCTATCATCCTGTCCCCTCTACACGTCAGTGTTTTCCTCATAATCCTTTCCTCTCCGATTCTGCGCAGAATCTCGTCATCCCTTACCTTATCTGTCCACCTGATTTTCAACATTCGTCTGTAGCACCACCATCTCAAATGCTTCGATTCTCTTCTGTTCCGGTTTTCACGCAGTCCATGTTTCACTACGATACAATGCTGTGCTACAAATGTATATTCTCAGGAATTTCTTCCTCATATTAAGTCCTATGTTTGATACTAGTAGACTTCTCTTGGCCAGGTCCAAGACTAGGGCTAGTCTGCTTTTGATGTCCTCCTTGCTCCGTCCGCGCTGGTTATTTTGCTGCATAGGTAGTAGAATCCCTTAACGTCCTCTGCTTCGCGACCATCTATCCTGATGTTTTCTCGCTGTCCTCATTTCTTCTACTTCTCATTACTTTCGCCTTTCTTCGATGGTGCCGTAGGCAACCGAAAATATCTTTTCATGAAGGTATTGACCGTCTTATTTGACAGCGGGATAAATGTATTACTATTTATGGCCATTATTTCTGAAATAATGAACAGTTTACTTAGTTTTTCCCCATGTGTCCCTTTTCATTTGGTTGCCTCTTATACACTACCGGGGAAAAAGTTTAGTACTCCAGGAAAGACGACGTCGATTTTGATCCGACGACGGCATATGAAACCTGGGGGATAGTAGGTGTGTCGATAACGGTTTAAAAGTCGTTCGTTAACAGACAGCGTCATGGAACAGCTACCAAGGCGCCATATATGTCTACCCTTTAATAGCGAATTCTCACAGCAAGAATGTGTAGTGTGGTGCAGACGTGAAGTAAGCAGGCAACCATGCCACGGAGGCACATTTGTGCTGAGCTAGTTTGGAAGGTGTGGCCTTCTGAGTGTCGGGATGGTCCTTTCGGAGAATTTCCACACAAGCTGTACGTGTTGCATCAGTTGTGCAATAATGCTGGTATCAGTGGTCACGTGAACATTCTCACACCGGTAGACGAGATTCTAGACGTCCACCTGGCACAGACGCCTGCCAGGGTCGTCGTATTATAAGGGCAGCATGGCAAATCATACAGCTACTACAGCACAGATAAGAGGGTTTGTGTGAGCCCGGATTTGTCGAGACGAAGGGTTACAAATCGTTTATAAGCAGTGTCACTGCGGGCAAGCACACCTGTAGCCCGTCTTCCACTCACGCCACAGCGTCAACGTGGATGGCTCGACTGTTGCTATCAGAGGATCACTTGGAATCGCGCGTCGTGGTCTCCAGCGATGAAGGCAGATTCTGCGTGCACGCAAGATATGGTCGTTTGCGCATACAACATGGACCTGGCGAATGTTGTCTCGTAGAGTGCAATCGTCCAAAACACACTGGCCTTATGTTATGGGGTGTAATAAGCTATAACTGCCGTTGGTGTTTCTGGAGAAAATGCAAACCAGCGCTCGGTAAATGCAGAATGTTGTTAGACTCGTTCTTTCGCCGTTCTTCCGACTGTAAGGTGCTCAGTGTGCTCTCCAAGACGTGCAGCAAATTCCCTGGCCAGCACGATATGCCGACTTGTCTCCAGTCGAACACACGTGGGATATGATGGGACGAGAAGTGACTCGTGCGACTCACAGATTAACAACTCTGACAGAACTACGCCCATACCCCACCATATCCCACGACGTTATTCGCAGACTGTACGATCGACTAGATACCGTAGTTAGTGCCTACATTGTCGCACGTGCAGGCTACAACTCGTACTAACATGAAACTTCCAGGCAGATTAAAACTGTGTGCCAGACCGAGACTCGAACTCGGGACCTTCGCTTTTCGCGGGCGAGTGTTCTACCATCTGAGTTACCCAAGCACGACTACGCTCCCTTCTCATAGCTTTATTTCCGCCAGTACCTCGTCTCCTACTTTCCAAACCAGGCTGTGGCTAAGCCATGTCTCCGCAATATCCCTTCATCTAGGAGTGCTAGTTCTGCAGGGTTCGCAGGAGAGCTTCTGAAAAGTAGGAGACGAGGTACTGGCGGAAGTAAAGCTGTGAAGACGGGGCGTGAGTCTTGCTTGGGTAGCTCAGATGGTAGAGCACTTTCCCGCGAAAGGCAAAGGTCCCCAGTTCGAGTCTCGGTTCGGCACACAGTTTTCATCTGCCACGAAGTTACATGTCAGCGCACACTCCACTGCAGAGTGAAAATCTCATTCTCATTCTGATTACGTACTAATATGGTTGTTTCAGCATGGATCGACACCTGGTATCTCAGAACCGCTTCGTGGTATTGATCAGTAAACATAGTCAGTTCATGTACTCCATATGCACTGTTGCAACAATAAACCTCGAGTGAATAGGAAATCTTTAAGATGGTGTACTGATTTTTTTTTCGACTGTGTATACTCGCGGCATATTGAATGACACCTTAGAATTTATAAGTGCAGCTGCGGAAACCCCCTTTCTTGAGCTGATATTTCGGCCGTAAGGCTTAGGGCTGTCTTAACGAGAAAGCTGACCGCCTAAGCCTAGAGTACTCGCTTTCATTATTTTAAGTACGAAAGCAGCGTCACTGCACTTGCGGCTACACAGCGCACAACCCAGGGAGCTTGTTCGGCGGCAAAGTGCTTTGAATTAACTAAATTTTTGGACAGACGTTCATGTTGAGATCAAAAGCAGCTGCCCTACAGTTGTATGCAGTATGGCAATGTCGAAATTCCTTCGTCCACCACATCTATCTGGGACTCGGTAGTGCGGGAAGCAGTGGAAATTCGTTTAGCGAAGCACTTAAAAGACAGAGGTAGAGGTTTCAGCTTGAACAAAGCATAGGAATCGGCGCATTCTTTGATCAAGTCGCAAAGACGTTGCTACAGTGCAGCTCTTAACTTTATTGGTTAAAAACAGTCTTGGTTGCAATTTTAGTTTTTTATTTTTCAACGACGCGTTTCGCCTTAATTAGGCATCTTCAGGTTATCTTAATTTGGTATTTCTTAGAAGAATCCTTTAGTCAGTATCGCCCTAGGGCATCGTCGAATATATCAGGCCAACATCGCCTTCGTTAAACTCGGTAAAAACTTTTCTAGATGGACGCGAGTGACACCAAGATCTGCATAACGTGCTCCCGTTCACAGGAGCGAGTAACAGAATAAGTTGGGGGCTCAGGTAGTAAGCATAATGCACCACAGCGTCGTGTGCTAGCTTATTCTGTTACTCGCTCCTGTGAACGGGAACGAATTATGCAGATCTTGGTGTCACACGCTCGAGGGAGGACTCGAACCTCCGCCGGGACCAGCCGCACAGTCCATGACTGCAGCGCCCTCAGACCGCTCGGCTAATCCCGCGCGGCCAAAAGCATCGTCTGCACACCTGTTCTCATTGGCTTAGGCCACCCATGTCTCAAAAACCTTCAGCAGATACACTGCCGTACCAGTTGCCGTAATCAGCTAGTTGAGAGGCAAGAGCAAAACTTGCTCGTGGATAATCGATACGTAATAAAATGAATGTATAAAATTTGGCTACTATGCAAATGTAACAGACAACTTCGAGCTTCTCAACTATTGCTACCCTTTGATATCCGACTTTGGTTTCTGGCTGTGGCACCCAGACTAACCCCACGTCATACAGTCAGTTGGCTTGTCAAGTAAAAGTGAAGGCACCGTAGTTATTGCCCACAACAGACAATGGAAAAGCTGTTTGCTTTCCCCGAAGGTACAACAAACTGGGTTCCCCATTGTTTGTTTGACTAGGGAGATTACCGGGGCTGTGTCTTCAGCAGTTCTAATGGTATGGTCCAGGTAAATCGCCCATGTATCAGCGAAGCTATAGGAAGCGAGTGAAAGCGGACTTTGTGCTGGAATCGCACATCGTAATGAGAAACAGAGTACCCAGAATGGCCATCTGATTTCTTTGTCCGCCAATGGATTGCTGCAAGACGGTGCAGATGTTAGTCAAACGAACAGTGGGGAACTTTCGGAGAAAGTGCACAGCTTTCCCATTGTGGCAAAATGGGGTGCCCTTCGATTAAGCATTTTATAATTTATATTTAGCTTCGTGTTTAGATGGATAAACATTTTCTGCTAGGCAGACATGTGAGAGAGAAACTGCGACGAGGAGAAGACAGTGGAGACTTGGGCAGATTGTCAGAATCTATGACTTTTAATTTTTGAAGACGCAGTGTTTACAGCATCCCTTAGGCCATTAGAGTATCTCGCAGTGTCTATCCTGAGCTATATTTTCCCACAGCATTTTCTTTTCCAGTAGAAAAAGTCTCTCGCAGCAAAGTTTTTTGTGACACACTATCACATCTCCAGGCTGATTGTCACGAACATTGCGATTGGTTTTCACGGGTTGTTAAAGTCGAGAAAAAAAAAGAAATTGTCTACTAAATACGTTGTATTATGAATGGAAAAATCAAACAATGATATTGATAAATACCCAATACATATTTAAAACGAATGCGGGCACTAAAACAAAAGTGACTTGGCTAATACACACATTTTCTTAAGCATTATGTCTGTATTAGCCAAGTCACTTTTGAGCGCCGTCACAATTTTCGCGTGTATAAAAATAATCTGCCCTTCGGGGAAATAAATCGTTACTTGATTTCTTATGTTTTATACACTGGAGCGATTATTCCTAAGCTTTACTTATTAACAACAAATCTGTCGGTCTCTGCACTGAAATAACGCTCGTTTCATTCATGATCCAAATTTCAGGAAGCTGAAAAGAGCTGCTGTCATTTTATTGAAAAAAGATTCCACATTCATTCCGATGAAGTCAGAAGTTCGTACTTAGGTCCTGGACACTGATTTTACGGTTACGTAAATGTCTTTTCAAAACATCTGCAACACACTCATTATCTTGTCAAGATTCTGGACATTTAAAAGAATTTATGTCACAAAAATCAGAAGCCAAACAGAGCAAGGGGATGGATCGGTTGGCACGTTGAACTCCCTTTCGAGAGGGTGACGGTTCGAATCCGCGTCCGACTTCCTAATTTAGGTTTTCCGTGTGATCGCAAAAGCCGGCACTGTTCCTCTGGAAGAGCACGGCCGATTTTCTTCCCCATCCTTGAGACATTTCTAGATTTTGCTTCGTCTCTAATGTCCTCGATGTTGCCGGGTCGTTAAATCTTAACCTTCCGTCCTTCCTATATGACTCAAAGCTACAATACTTTTTGTCATGCACAAAGTCATGAGTGCATACGTAAAGTTGCTGCATAAGAAATAGGTACACTCTGGCATGTTCCATACCGAAGTGTGAATGTGTTACCATGCATCCAATTAATTATAATTTGGTTTTGTTTTTGCTATGTAAGTGAGTGACGTGTCATAATTTGTTGAGAGAAATTGGTGTAATAATAATAATTTGGTATGGATCAGAGTTTGACACGTCTGTTGCGTTGATGCCATCATTTGATGCCCAGACACGTAATGTTGAAAAAATGCCTTACTGATCAGTGCGCAATACTTATGTACCGTTGCAGTAATAAATTTGTAAACAGGATGCACAAAAAGGACAAACGAGCGTAACCGGCAGTACGATTGTAAGATAACCCACTAGTCATATGGTGCAGTAAAGTTGCTTTAAGCCAGCAGTTGATTCAGCTGTGAGAGATAAAATGAAGTGTTACGTACACTGATCAGCCAGTACATTATGACCACCGACATACTGTCGATATAAACCCGTTCAGGCGACAGAAGAGTCGCTTGGCGAAAAATGTCTGTTAGTCGGACACACACACGGTAACGCTGTGAGGACGGGGCGTGAGTCGTGCTTTAGCTCAGATGGTAGAGCACTTGTTCGCGAAAGGCAAAGGTCCCGAGTTCGAGTCTCGGTCCGGCACACAGTTTTAATCCGCCAGGAAGTTTCATATCAGAGCACACTCCTCTGCAAAGTGAAAATCTCATTCTGGACACGCACAGTGCATGTAGTATCACTGAACGCCCTGACTTTGTGTAGAAGGGAGAAGGTGCACGAATTATCTGAGTTCGACCGACGGCACATTGTGATGCCCGGAGGCTCGACACTAGCATTTCGGAGACTGCACGACTTGTTCGAATGTTCGAGGTGAGCGTCTTCAACACGTAGCGAAACCAAGGTGAAACCACGTTCGGACGTCGTGGGGTTAGGCGATCACCCCTCATTGACCTCGTAGACTGGCCAGATGGGTAAAACAGGACAGGCGCCGAACTGTGGCGGAACTAACATCAAACTTTAATGTCTGAACACACAGTGCACCCAACACGCCCAACGACGGGCCGACGACAAACGCATGTGCCAATGTTAACACCAAGACATCGGCAACTGCAACTGGAATGGGTTTGTGGCTATCGGCACTGGACGTTGGGACGGTGACAGAGAGTTGCAGCGTCTGTTGAATCCTGATACATTCTTTATCATGCTGATGAGAGGACGAGAAACCGTAGTCTTCCAGGAGAACAGCTCTTTGATACCTGTACTTTAGGAGGGAGGCTGGCTGCGGTGGTCTCGCGGTTCAAGGCGCTCAGTCCGGAGCCGCGCGACTGCTACGGTCGCAGGTTCGAATCCTGCCTCGGGCATGGATGTGTGTGATGTCCTTAGGTTAGATAGGTTTAAGTAGTTCTAAGTTCGAGGGGCCTGATCACCACAGATGTTAAGTCCCACAGTGCTCAGAGCCATTAGGAGGGAGACAAGCTGTCAGCGGCTTCATTATATTCTGCGGAACATTTACGTTGGCATCCATTCGTCCAGTGGAGCTCCTGTAACGCACTATGACAAGGTTGCAGACCACGTACATCCCTCCATGGCGATAATGTTTTCCAACGGCAGTGACATCATTCAACAGGAGAATGCGCCATGTCACAAGGTCAAGAGTGCGACCGAGTGCTTCAAGGAACGAACTGGCGAGTTCCGTTGATGTGCCTGCTCGCCAGCTCGCCAGATCTGAACCCAATCGAGTACATCTGGGATGCGAGTGAACGTGACGGTAGAGCTCATCGCCTCCTCCCCGGACTTTACGCGAATTAGGTGATTTATGAATGCAGATGTGGTGCCAATCCCCCCAGAAACCAACCAAGGTCTCACTGCTTCCATGCCACAACGCGTTGTCTCTGTCATCTGTGCCAAAGGTAGACATACCGGCTATTAGGCAGTGGTCATAATGTTCTGGCTGAGGAGTGTACGTCGCCAACACCAGATTGACACCAAATCAGCGTTTGAAACACTGCCTGACAAAAGTGAAGCACGCAGTAGGGGAGGAGGAAACGAAATGTGTTTCATGAGTTGAGGGGGTATGTGATGTTATTTCAGTGATTATAGTACTGAATCGGATTTACAAAGAACTTGGCAATAACAGCCTATTTATCAGTGTGTCGTTACACCCTCTCTGGTCTCGATGAATGCCCTGATTCGATGCGGAATGGTGTCAAAGCTGTTGTATCTTCTGCTGAGTGAAAGTGGTTCACAGCTGTTGTAACTGTTCCTCGACAACCTGGACACGGGCATTGGAACGGAGAAGAAGTCCTAGACGGTCCCAGACACGGTCTGCTGAAGACAGATCTAGGGATTTTCCTGGATATGGAAGTACCTTAATATCACGCAGACACATTTCATGAGTGGACGAACTGTCTTGTTGAAAACTGACATCACGATAACGTCACAAGACAGATAACACTAGAAGGCGCAGAATATCTGTGATCTACCGTTGTGTCATCAGTGTTCCCTCAGTCACTACCAGCCGTTACCCGAAGGAATACTCGACGGTGGTTCCCCACGCCATGACACCATTTGTAATGGCTGTGCCTCTTCAAACCATCGGACGAATGGGATCCCTCCTCGGATCATTGCCATGCTCGCCGACGATTGTCATCCGGAGCAGTACAGAACCATGATTCATCGCGGAAGTAGAGCAGAACTACGACTCACCGTAGAACACAGTGCGATGCCATCCATCAGCAGTTCATGATTCCTACCCTTGTCACCACTCCAAAAGAAGCAGATTCTGTTGTGATGTTAACGGTAGCCCACGCATAGGACGGTAATCCCCTAGTCTGCCTGCATCCAGTCTCTAAACAATGACGCGGAATAACACAGAATGTCTGTTAATTGTACACAGATGGCAGGCGCAGATGTGAAGGCTACAATGTTTTTGGTGCACATTACGAAGATCTTCCCTTGCGGTGATCAGATGGTGATAACAGGCACCCTGACGATGAATGTGCCTACTGTCATATTCCCATGCATTCTAGTACCGGAATACAGTCTCATCGAGTTGCTTCATAAAACTAGACAGACCCATCTGGCCAAATTGAGACGAGCGTCAGGACCCTTCAGACTCTGTCAAGTGATGATAATCATGTCACACACGAGTGTACAGCATTTCCGCGTCCACAGTTATCACATACTGTTCGTGCCTCTAATATGCCCTACCAGGCCGGGTGTCAACACTAAACAGGAACAACACGAACGTCGCAATGAATTGCAAGGCTAATCATTTAGATATCCACCGACTGTATGTATCTGTATGAAGTTGTCTTAACATCAGACCACGTATTTTGGATGCATCAGGTTTTTCTCCAGGCAACATATACTCAAGCAGCAGTTCCCTGTGTGAGGTATACATCAAAGAATTCCTGCAATGAGTCAATGTAGTCTACGGGCAATGTGATGCGGTAGCTCGTATGTTTAAACTGCCCTCGCCTACTGGGGTCAGACTGAAATTAATGTACAGTCACTGACCCAATTAAAATCTATCTGGATAATTGTTGTTGTTGTGGTCTTCAGTCCTGAGACTGGTTTGATGCAGCTCTCCATGCTACTCTATCCTGTGCAAGCTTCTTCATTTCCCAGTACTTACTGCAACCTACGTCCTTCTGAATCTGCTTAGCGTATTTCTAAGTAGGCTGTTTAGGTTTTCTTATTGGTAACGCCACGTAGCGCTCTGTATGAAAATCACTGGCTGTGCTGTGTGCAGTCTGTGGCTAGTTTGCATTGTTGTCTGCCATTGTAGTGTTGGGCAGTTGGCTGTTAACAGCGCGTAGCGTTGCCCAGTTGGAGGTGAGCCGCCAGCAGTGGTGGATGTGGGGAGAGGGATGGCGGAGTTTTGAAATTTGTAAGACTGGATGTCATGAACTGCTATATACATTATGCCTTTTGAACACTATTGAGGTAAATACATTGTTTTCTCTCCATCAAAATCTTTCATTTGCTAACTATGCCTATTAGTAGTTAGTGCCTTCAGTAGTTTGAATCTTTTATTTCGCTGGCAGTAGTGGCGCTCGCTGTATTGCAGTAGTTCGAATAACGAAGATTTTTGATGAGGTAAGTGATTTGTGAAAGGTATAGGTTAATGTTAGTCAGGGCCATTCTTTTGTAGGGATTTTTGAAAGTCAGATTGCGTTGCGCTAAAAATATTGTGTGTCAGTTTAAAAACAGTCATGTATAATTTTTTCTAAGGGGAAGTTTCATATATCGACCCTTAGCCGAGGATACCTCACTGGAATCTTCTGATTTTTTCTTGTAGTTTGTGTAATTAGTGTAGATTTTGTTTATTGCTAGCGCATATTTGTAGAGAGAATCTCCTTTGTAGTTGCAGTCTTTCATTGTTGTACAGTAAAACAGGTGTGGCATGCATGTAGATTTGCACCAAGTATTTCGCAGCTGCGCTTGCAATTAACTAGATATCATTTTCAGTGCTACGTTAATGTGTTTTCTTATTTTGCTCTTCAAATTGTGCTTTTCTGTGTTGCCGTGTGAAATATTGTGACAATAATGGCGTGTGAAAAACATAACACTATGCTCCAAAATAAACTGAGAAATAATAGTGACGACGAGCATAGCTTATCAGCGCCGCCGAGTAATGAATTAACTAATGTTCGAAGTAGTAATTTGGTAATTGTGCATAGGGAAATGGAGCGGGCTGCAAATAATGCTGTAGGCAGTGAAACAATTAGTGAACAGGGAAGCGTTATCGATCGATTGAAATTTGTAAGACTGGATGTAATGAACTGCTATATACATTATAACTTTTGAACACTATTGAGGTAAATACATTGTTTGTTCTCTATCAAAATCTTTCATTTGCTAACTATGCGTATTAGTAGTTAGTGCCTTCAGTAGTTTGAATCTTTTATTTAGCTGGCAGTAGTGGCGCTCGCTGTATTACAGTAGTTCGAATAACGAAGATTTTTGTTGAGGTAAGTGATTTGTGAAAGGTATAGGTTAATGTTAGTCAGGGCCATTCTTTTGTAGGGATTTTTGAAAGTCAGATTGCGTTGCGCTAAAAATATTGTGTGTCAGTTTAAACACAGTCATGTATAATTTTTTCTAAGGGGAAGTTTCATATTCATCTCTTGGTCTCCCTCTACGATTTTTATCCTCCACAATGCCCTCCAATGCTAAATTTGTGATCCCTTGATGCCTCAGAACGTGTCCTGCCAACTGGTCCCTTCTTCTTGTCAAGTTATGCCACAAACTCCTCTTCTCCCCAATTCTATTCAATACTTCCTCATTAGTTATGTGATCTACCCATCTAATCTTCAGCACTCTTCTGTAGCACCACATTTCGAAAGCTTCTATTCTCTTCTTGTCCAAAATATTTATCGTCCATGTTTCACTTCCATACATGGCTACACTCCATACAAATACTTTCAGAAACGACTTCCTGACACTTAAATCTATACTCGATATTAACAAATTTCTCTTCTTCAGAAACGCTTTTCTTTGCCATTGCCAGTCTGGATAATTACTCCTCTGAAAATTCCCCCTTAAAGGCTCCAAAGCGATCTGCCGACAGCGCCTAAGCAGATCAATCAAAAGCACTCGACAACCACTCTGCAGCGCGGTGAACGGAGAGGGTCCATCCGGCCTGAGCTGCTGGCGCTCGCACAGTAGCTGAGGGTGCCCCTCTCGATGGAGGCCCGGCGGTTCCCAGAGCAGCTCTCGTCGCAGGAAACGTGAGCCGGCGACACCCCGAGGAAGTTCGTGCTGCCGCCTTATCACGGCGCTCCCAGGCCGGCCAAACGGCGAACGGCGCCGGCCGTCCCACGCCGCGCCACGCCATGCGTGCAGTCACGACTCGGCCCAAGTCCGGCCCTGCCCGCACGACTCGCGGGCAATCACCGCACCTCAACGGCCGTTTAGGGCCCGGTCCTCTGCTGCGAGACCGTTCGGGTCAGGACACCGCGGCCTGCTGGGCATGGCCACCACTCGCTCTCCCGCTGCTCTGCGCGCAGGGGCCTGCGACGACCTCACCTCATGCGCGGCAAATGGAAGCAGGCCTTCAGTGAAGAGTGCCCAGTTCAAATGTTCAAACGGCTCTGAGCACTATGGGACTTAACTTCTGAGGTCATCAGTCCCCTAGAACTTAGAACTACTTAAACCTAACTAACCTAAGCACATCACACACATCCATGCCCGAGGCGGGATTCGAACCTGCGACCGTAGCGGTCGCGCGGTTCCAGACTGTAGCGCCTAGAACCGCACGGCCACACCGCCCGGCGAGTGCCCAGTCCCCGTGGACTTGATTCAGGTAAGATATTGTGCATGGACCTGTGTAAGGTAAAGCTCTGTGTTGGGGAAGCACAACCAAGGGCCGCCACTTTAGTCCTATCGAGCTGCTGGTTATACATAGATCGCTGATGAGCCAAAACATTATAACCACTGCCCACCGCGAGATTGAATGCCGTCTTGTAGCGGAGACAAATGAGGAATCATTCTAGTGACTATAGGGGTTGCAAATTAGGAAAGATTCTTAAGGACTGGACACTGGAACGGACATTTTGGAAACGGTGAAAGAGATCGGCTGTTGATGCACAACTGTCGTGAAGGACTGTGAAACCAATGACAAGGTATTGGACTTACACGCCACATCACAGAACGTTGAGGATGGAGGTTCAAATGGCTCTAAGCACTATGCGACTTAACTTCTGAGGTCATCAGTCGCCTACAACTTAGAACTAATTAAATCTAACTAACGTAACGACAGCACACACATCCATGTCCGAGGCTGGAGGATGGGAGGTTATCTATGGTACAAGTACGGAGTGCAAATTTGGGGGAGGCACAAGTGTTGCGAAGCAAACGGTTCAGCGTACGTACATGAACACGAGGCAGCGCAGCTGACAACCTCTATGTGGTCCCTTATTGAGACAACGACATCTTTAATTACAAGTGCATTGGTAACGGGATTATTCAGACCCCCCACTCACTTGCACCTCCTCTCACTAAATGAATTGCCGGCCTGAGTGGCCGAGCGGTTCTAGGCGCTACAGTCTGGAACCGCGCTACTGCTACGGTCGCAGGTTCGAATCCTGCCTCGGGCATGGATGTGTGTGATGTCCTTAGGTTAGTTCGGTTTAAGCAGTTCTAAGTTCTAGGGGACTGATGACCTCAGCAGTTAAGTCCCATGGCGCTCAGAACCATTTTTGAGCTAAATGAATTCCTAAGTAATTTGAGATTGCACGCTGCAATTGTCCCAGATTGGTGATGGAAGCAGCATAGCTTAAGATATGGACCGATGGAGTGTTTGAAAATTAAAATTGCTTCTGCAGTCATGGACTGTGCGGCTGGTTTCGGCGGAGGTCCGAGTCCTCCCTCGGCGATGGGTGAGTGTGTTTGTCCTTAGGATAATTTAGGTTAAGTAATGCGTAAGCTTAGGGACTGATGACCTTAGCAGTTAAGTCCTGTAAGATTTCGCACAAATGTGAACATAAAATTGCTTATCGCGATCTGATAACTACTCTATGCTGTATGATTCTTTAAAATTCTGTACCTTCATCTTCGAAACACTGCACGGTCAGGTTGTGCAAGAAGGTAAAGTATACTGAAAATTAGTAACACTGTCAAACCATGACGAAATGTTGCGTCCCCCCCGCCTTCCACCCACAAAAAAGGCTGAAGAACAGAACTTGTAGCGGAACGATTATTAACATAAATTTGTGTAATGCAGTATTCGAACACATTTTGAATGAAGATTAGATAAATACGAGGTCTATTCAAACTATTCCGGAAGTTTGTCCACAATTTTTTTCTACCCTTACCTTTTACTTATTGTGCACGGTCGCCTTCGAAATGCTCTCCTTGACAATTGATACACCGTTCCCAACGTCGTTTCTTATTCCTGCAGCAGTCTTGATACGTCTCTTACTGGATCGCCGGAAGCGCCGTCTGCGAATTTTCTTTTATTTCGTCTATCGTTGCAAATCGTCGTCCTTACAATGGGATATTCAACTTTTGGAAATAAAAAAAAATCCTCAGGGGCCATGTCTGGAGAGTACGGAGGATAAGGCAGCACAGTGATTTCATTTTCTGTGCAACAGTCATGCTCCAACAGGGATGAATGTGAAGGTGCATTATCGTGATGCAAGAGCCATGAATTGTCTCCTTACATTTAAAGCCGTTTCCTTCCACATTTTATCGCAGGTGTCGCAATACTCCCCAACAGCCCCATCGATTAACAGTTTGTCCTTGTGGCACGAATTCATGATGAACTAATCCTTCGAACTCAACGAAACCTATCAACATGACTTTGACATTTGACCTGACCTGCCGAGCTTTTTTTGGTCTTGGAGAATCTCTCTCGACCCACTATGAAGATTGAACGTTGGTTTCAACATAGTAATCGTAGACCCACGACTCACTGCCAATTACGATTCTCTTAAGGAACATCTCGTTCTCATTTGCACGATCCAAAAGGTCTTCAAAGAGTGCGAGACGAAGGTCTGGTCTTCAATCATGAGCCGCAGGATGAACTTGGTGACAACACGATGCATGCCAAGATACTACGTCAAGATTTCATGAGATGATCCAGCTGAAATGTTACGTTCTTCTCCTGTCCCTCGGACAGTCAGTATTCGATTGGCACACACAACTTCAATGACGTAGACGTCGAAGGGCGTCCTGAACGAGAGTCATCTTTAACTTTCATCCGGACATTTTTAAACCGTGTGAACCATGTGTAACACCGAGTACGGCTTAAGCACTCATCAGCGTAGGCTTCCTGCATCATTTGGCGTGTCTCTGTAAAGATTTTCTTGAGTTTCACGCAGTATTTCATGCAGAAGTGTTGCTACTCTATTTCTGCCATCTCTAAATCCGTAAACTGTGCAACACAACGCTCTACTCAGCACAGCACTGAACAGTAAATAACAGACATACACCAATGAAACTTCCGGTAGTTACGCATTAAACACAGGCGTGTGCAGGGATGCCAGCGGCATTTCGCTCCAACACACTATTGGCATGAAATTCCGGAATTTTTTGAACAGGCCGCGTATATCAGAAGGTATTCAGAGCTACAGACAATGATGCCTACATGACAAGACTGGGATGGCAAAAGACAAAAGAGGGCAGCTCTTCTAGCTGTCCTCGAATAAAAAGCTGATTTCCGCGCTCACAATATTTGTACAGGTAGTATAAATATTGCCATATGGCGTCTTTGGTCCTCAATCGCTACATGAATTATATCTTCCTTTACACAAAATTTTACAAAAAAAAAAAAAAAAAAAGAAAAAAAAGATTTATAATAAAGTGGACAAGGGATCAATGGAAACGTGTCGCTTCTTGGGGCGAATAACGTTTCTTGCCACACCAGGGCGATGGTCGTTTTCGGATGCGCCATCATGCAGGAGAACGGCTGCTAGAAACATATAACGCGCTACGCGCTACAGACACAAGCCACTGGTGGCAGTGTCACATTAGGGGAGGGGGGCATTCACTTCGTCTGCCAGAGGGCCTGTGGTAGTAATTGAAGGTACCATGACGGATGTCGACTATGTGAACATTATTGCTGTCCGTTTGTATCCCTTCATGCTTGACGTATTCCCTGTTCGGATGACACTTTCCAGCATGATAGATATTCATGTCACAAGGTCAGAATCGTACTACAATGGCTTCACGAGTGTGATAGTGAACCGTCGTTAATCTCTTGGCCACCAGATTCGCCTGATTTGGGATGTTGTCGGGTGCCAGCTTCACGCCCACAAACCACTGACCCGAAATTTACGGGAACTGTGGAACCTTCTGAGCACACATCTGGTGCCACATACCTCCAGAAACGTAGCAAAGACGTGTCACACAGAAACTCGCAGTAGCGGTCCAAAGTTGTACCAATAAGCTATTGAGTGGGCGATGATAATATTTTAGCTCGTCAGTGTGTTTTGTTGTTTCAGTAGTGCATTGGTGAAGTCTCTGTACAGCATACAGTATACTAGAGTACTTGTACATATAAAAAACGATGTATCCAGGTGGCTGGAAGTTCACCCTCGCGCCGTCCATAGAGAGCCATTTCATCTTCGACATCTTGCACGACATGTCAGTAGTGCTTCGAAGGGCAACACTTCCGTGCAATTCTCCGTTAGTCATGTGTCGACTTTGAGGAACAAGGCATATGAATACTCTCAATATGAGTTCTCTCTTGGTGTAAAGTCATATCTTCGTGATGATCGTCTTAGTGGTGCCAGAGATGTTATTTACCCGATCCCTTTCCACAGGCCTCGCAAACTTGTACATCTGAACAGCAGTAATCCAACATCATCCATGATTTCCATGTCCCTGAACTTACAGATTGATCATGTATGCAACATGTCCAAATAATAATGTTTTTGTATGTACATGCTTTTAGCAGGACGCCTCTGGGACGACGGCCGTTTACTATCTTGACAAAAAAGAAAAACACCTACAGCCGTCCTTTTGATTTTATTTTATTTTGTCTTTACCTGTTTCGACACTTCATTGCGTCATCTTTAGGCTGTTTCGATGCGGTACAGGTGGATACGATCCCCATGCATAACCCATCAGTTGCCAGCCTTATGGGATTCGCAGATAATCTGAAACTCACGTGTCTGCACTCCAACCATCAACTATCAACTGATACGAGAACCATTCAAAAACCTTTTAACATGTGAGTTTTGTCAACTGGTGTAACTGATTCATGACGCCCTGCTCGTTGCGTGTAACTGCCCTCTCATTCACCTATTCTCCGCCCCGATAGCTGAATGGTCAGCGTGACGGACCACTACCGTCCTAAGGGGCCCGGGTTCGATTCCTGGCTGGGTTGTTGATTTTCTCTGCTCAGGGACTGGATGTTGTGTAGTTTTCGTCATCATTTCACTCAACGTGGTGTCGAATGTAATAAGACCTGCACCAAAGCGGCCGGACCTGCCCTGTAAGGAGCCTCCCGGCCAATGACGCCAAACGCTCATTATTATCATTATTCACATATTACGGCTTAATGTTTTACTGACGTATGTACTCCTGAGAATGTGGTTTGATATCACGAAATTGGTCATGTTTCTGTGAATATGCAACGGAAGCGGTTTATTTGCCAAATTTTGCCAGTATCAACTTCATTTTGCGATATCAAGATCTTCCTGAATACCGGTGAAACTTTTTAGAGATAGCAAATGACTATAGATAACTGATCATCCATAAAAATTCTAATGTTTCCTGAATAACAGCGGTGTCAACACACTTCCATGGGACACATCATAAGTTCTATCTACCTTTCTCGATGACTCTTCATCCAAGATAACGTCTGCATCCCTCCTACAAAGAAATCCTCAACTCACTCATAAATTCCGTTTGATATGAGCGTATTATCATTAATAACCTTTGTTGTGGTAGTGAGTGAAATGATTTATGGACTCAAGAAATGGTAAAGTAACTTGATAACGTTGATCCACGGCTTTCCGGAGAGGAAGATGGATTTTGCCGACCGATATTTTCGAAATCCGTACTGGTTAGCATGAAGGATATAATTCTGTTTGAGATATCTATGTTTCAGCTCATAATATGTTTTAAGCGTATACAACAGATGGATGTCTATGATACTGGATGATAGTTTTGTGGATCATTACCACTGCCCACTTTACAGAAGGGTGTGACCAGTGCTTTCTTCCAAGTAAGGGTAAAGCTTTTTTTCCCAGAAACCTCCGGTCTGTTACGGTTGAAAGAGGAGTTATTTCAGTCGATAATTCTGTACAGAACTTAATAGTGATTCTTTCTTCCTAAGATCTTGTTGAGTGTAGTTGTTTCAGCTGTTTCTCAACGACAGTTGACACTAATATCCGTATCTTTCACCTACGGAGAATAATTAAATTGGAGCACTATTCGGGTATTCTTCGTTTTAAAAGGAACGCGTGCGAACGGAGTTCAGCACTTTTCTTCGTTACCCTCAATTTTAGTTTTCTCTATCAACGTACTGCAGTCAAGCACTCGTCTTGACGAATGCCCACTCTCTGTGGACACGTGGTCTGTAGATGTCGTGGATGTGCAGGTGCCTAAAATGGTGCAAACAAGTCGAAGACCTGACAGCTTTAGTGGTGACTTAAGCAGATATCAACACTCCCACAGGATCTTGGAGTTATTCTGATGCTGCTGCACCCATTTACTTAGTAAGCAACACTTGTCTGTGTAAATAAGGCCGATACACATATAGTCTCCGAAGAAGAGTGCAAAACTGAGTTCTCAGACTCGTATCCTACTTCCCGACTCCAATCGGTATCCGGAGAGATTTACGCTGTAGGCCGGTAACTTCAACGATAACCGTAGAACTTCGCAGAACCAACTCATCTGCAAACTGGGAATATATTGCAGCGTCACAACTCCACCACAATCGAGTCAGTGTTAAACTGATCCCTAACAGTTGCAGTGGGCTGGGCGCGGCATTTTCACGCACCCTCCTCGACCAGTCACATAAGTGATTTTGTAAACGTCTCTATAGCAACGTCTCATTGTTGTCACAGCCCCAAAGACGCAGACAGATATTGTTTTCGCCTGGAGCTGTTTGCGCTTCACAGCTGAAAGCTAACAACAGCGCTACTAGTTGTAAGGGATCTTCTTAAGTCGACCTGTCTGTGGTTTGCCACACCAGTCGGCGGAATATCAGTAGTTTAACTTTTCTGATGTATTTCGTGTCGAAATCACAGAAATTTCCAACAACACATGCCGCCAGGAATGGATCAACGAGGACATCTGAAGGACTAGCCGAAAGGGCTAAACCATCATCGAAGAACTGAAGAAAATCTCGTTAGAACAGTAACGGCGGTTACGGGCACTCATGGCGCGCATCTCCGCATCTCTCCATATGTACTACGGTCTTGTGAGATGGTGTATTTTGCAGCGGTGCACCCACCTGCCCACGGGTTTCTCTATCGAATGGTACTCAAAGATTCCATTCGCTGTAGCCTTCGAAGCGTTGTGCTCGACATTGTTCACAGGTGTAAATGAGACAGTTTCTTGCTCCACTGATTAATTAAGATTAAACATGGTGTTGTAGGTGACAGGAGGGACTATACCAGAATACTAATATCAGCAACAGTCCAAATTTGGCTCGACAATTCAAATCAATTTGATTCTAAAAATTTAAAAATGGTTAAAAATATTTTTGACTGAAATTGGAAGAAAAGATGATTCGCTACAGGTCGTGAGACTTCACACGTTAACAAAACTGTCGATGTCATTGGCCTACAAAAGGAAAATTCTATAAATATACCAAATCATTTATTATGTCTTTTGGCTTCTTAAACAAAAATATTAAGCTTAAACTTGATCAACGTATTCAGTTAATGAGTTACAAGTAAATCAGGACTGTGTTAATGAGCACTGAAAACGCTCCGAGCAAAGAACTTTTTATTACAAACAGAGAAGCAATAAAAATTCTTAGACAACGCAAGCTATCTGTTTTTTATGTAATCCTAAAAAAGCAATTAAGGAATTACAAATAATCCTACTCTTTTCCGGGCTTAAATACTCCTTGTTCAAAAAGCAGCACCAGTCGCCCGCCATGTCTCGATCCTACTGGGACTGGTATCCGGTTTCCATTGTTCTAATGTCTTGGTGAAACCTATCATGTTGTTTGTCACTAACCGCTCCTAGGTTTTCTGCCAAATTAAATGAGTTCCATTAGAATTTTCAGGTTCATAAGTGGGACCAAAATTGTTGTAAGGAATATTCTCAACTCAGTCACTGACATCAGAACATCCCGGGATTTCAGCACCTTCTTTTCTAATGGAGGTGCTGGTAGACCCTCCTCACGAGGAACTAGAATAACTGCGGATGACACGAAACAGTAGTCAAACGTATTCCTTCGTTTTCTGAACATCTTTTAGCACTTGTCACGAAAATATTACAGTCATCAAAATGGTTACTTGGCCAAATCATAGGCAAGGCACTGTGCCTGACTTATCTTTCATCTCATAATAACGTCCAACTTGCACAAAAACAACTGGAATAAACTATCGCCTAACCAACGCCCAAAATATAACTATAAAAACTATCTTTTGTTGTTGGTGTAACTTGTCCCTTCTTCACTGATGAGCCAAAACACCGCCCAGCGCTAGGTTGTATGCTGCCTGGTGGCTCTCAGGGCACGTGACGTGGTAAGAGGAGCATATGAGCGAAGCAGAGACAAATCGGGAACCATTCTAGCGACCATTATTGGCTTAGAATCGGAAATCCGCTGACTTAAGCGACTGCCAGATTGCTGTGGTCCAGTGTTTGGAAGCGAGAATCTCGAAAACGGCAATTCTCGTGAGCTATTCGCATGCTACCGTCGTAAGCATATATGGAAAGTGGTTGAAGAATGCTGAAACCACGCGTAGGAGACAAGAAGTTGGACTTTCATAGGTCACCGCCGAACGTAGGGATCGGAGGCTAACCGCTCTCTAAAGCAGGATGGGTGGCAATGTGTGACAGGTCTGACGACAGAGTACAATGCTGGCGCTCGCATAATTGTTGTGGAGCACAGCATTCAATGTTGAACATGGTGTTCCGCAGCATAGGACCCCTACGTGTTCCAAGGTTGTCCCAACAACACTGTCAATTACGCCTACTGTGGACATGGGATCATTTGAAATTGGACCGCGAAACAATGGACTCTCGTAGCCCGGTAGGACGAATTGCATTTACTGTTAAACATGGTTGATGGTCCAGTCCAGATACACCATCATATAGGCGAACGGCTGCCCGAAACATGCAAACACCACGGACGCAGGCCGGTAGGAGCAGCATTATGCTATGGGGGACATTCTCCTGGGCTTCCATAGGACCTGCGGCAGTAATCGAAGGCACCATGAGAGCTGTGGACTACGTGAACATTGTCAGGGACCACCTGTAAGCCCTTCTGCTACATGTATTCCTCAGCAACGACGGCATCCGCCAGCACTATAACTGTTCGTGTCACAAGGCCACAATGGTTAGAGGAGTATGATAGTGAACTCACGTTGATGTCTTGGCCGCCAAATTCGGCTTATCTGCATCCTACTGATCCCAGCTTCCGGCACCAGGTCCGCGACCACAAACCAACCGCCCGTAAAATACGGATGTGTGCGACCTGTGCGTGCCACAAACCTCTGGAAAAAGTACTTGGCGAATCCTTGGCACTCAGAATCACTGGTGATTCCTTTCCAGAATTGGACCAAAACGCTTTTAAATAGGTGGGCATAATGTTTTGGCTCATGAAGTGATAACAAATACAATAAAAATGTTTTGGTGAATTTTGTAATCTTCGTGTTAACGTAGCCAGTAGAGAACTAAATTACTTTTGAAAGCAAGCACAACTTCAGTCTACCACCAGTTTGAGAACACAAACTTGGTTAATATGACTTGACTACAAATCTCGTAACTCCACCAACAACGACTCGCGAGTGATGCTAACTGCAGCACTTAAAAATTCCCAGTCTTAACTACGGAACAAAACAGATTATCCTGTAAAGAAAAAAACATTACTTGCTCTGACATTTCAGTGATATACTTATTTAATAACCACTATAATATTTTGGTTGATGTTACGGAAAGGAACTGTATTTAGAAAGGCACTATCTGACTGATAAGAGAAAACAAACACTGAGAATGGACAGTGGTAGGTGACGGTGGTTTACCTAGCCCGTAAGCGGCAGCACGTAGACTTCTAGGAAAATACTAAGGCCCACTGGCTGCTGTCCTGGTCGCATAATTTATGGACGTAATCTAAACCTCGCAAACGACCAATTTTACGACCTGCGTTATTCTCTTACTGCTCCTCTGCACCGCTTCCGTAGCTGCCTCCGGAGCGTAAGAGCCCTTGTTATATTCACGGCACCATCGCAAATTTTTGTGAAGTAGGAAGGTGTGGACCGGCAACCACTCAGGCTCTTGAGGCCTAATGAGGACCTGTTTGAGTGAAGATGTAGCAGCATCATTAGTATTCATCTACTGACAATAAAGGGTGGAGAGATTGGCGACGTGGTGACGTCCCACGATCATAGGCCGGTCCTCGTACTGCCTTGTATGTAGCAGTCAGAACAGACCTAATCCGCGAGTTTTATTTACGTTTTACTACTACTCTAATTGCATGCACTGAACTGCAGATTATTCGTCAGTGTGACGCCCAACATGAGGTCGTTTGTGACGTACAATGACTGCCCGATGCGAACGTTAGCTGTTGGCAGCTCCAGGAATCCTTCCTGGTCCTGCTTAGTACCTTGGTTACAGCATGGGAGCGGTAAGCTCCCGATCCCTATGTTCTGCGGTGAGGTATGGACGTCTAATTTCTTGTCGCCTTCTTGTCGTCTCGTTGTCGGTTCCAGCATGGGAGCTCGTTTTTGACATTATTTTCCATATCCACCACTAACTGACATTCTACAAAGAGCTAAGTGACTTCTAATGCGAGTTCTAAGTCGACGCTATAGCACTGCTGGACTGTCATTACGTGGCTGGTTCTATCCGACAGCCACCTCCGGCAGTAGTATCACTATGGTCGCTGCAGTCTCCTTCATTCAAGGTAAACTAGCCACTCTCACGGTTATCCTGGTGAAAATAAATAATAATAAACTTAGTGAAGTTCGACAGCTGTATTAAACCAAAAATACTTACACGCCTAACGAATATTATCAAATGTCCGTTTCTGGCTAGTCTCAAGAATAGAAAACCTTTTATGTTCCTTAATTTTATGCCTGTTGATTAATAACTAATTCATTACAATGAAATATCTATTTTGTACCTCTGTAGGCCTACTTTAGTCACATAATTACAAAATTACATGTTCATTAAAGCTTTTACCTCTTAGTGTATTCTCTACACTGTGGTTAGTCTCTAGCATCCTGAAGGAGATAAAACCATATTGGCAAGGAAGATAACAAGGATTCAACTTGTCCTCCGATCAATAGATTTAAATTCCCTCGTGACCTTAAAAGCACCTTACGTCAACGTCAGAAGAGCTCCTTCAAACAAGCCTTGCCTGATTTCCAGGCCAGTTCTTGTTCATCACAACAAGTGTCTGGGAATACAAGTTAAATGAGGCCAGAAAGTACAATATAGAAGAATCAATGGAAGATGATCCGGCTTGGCCGCTGGGCGGACATACCTGCGAAGCAGTTATTTACTATAAATATAGCCAACGGTTAAGCGGAAATGAGTAGTAAAGTGACGAGACAGACATAACAGGAACTGGTGCAGTGAGCAACCAAAGAAAAAGTACGGCCTTGACGACTTCGACACTGCTAGCGAAAGCTGAGATGATAAACTCTGGACGGAAGTGTTGCTTGCCGAATAAATAACACAGCTGGTTGTTGCTTGAACGGGTCCACCTTTGTACTCGCAGAAGAAGAGATACTGCTGTTCTTTCTTTTTCTTTCTTTAAACTCAAGACAGTCGCTCTTTTACTGTTTTAAGTTGGACCTCCATCTTTTCCTATCGAGTACTAACACTTACTACACATATGTAGTTCACCCATTATTCTCAATAATTTCTTATAAATATTCTAAACTTTTCCAAGCGCATCATTTTTTCCCGCCTTACGGGATTTCCTATCACTCCGTCTGGTCTTCTTGCCCAAACTTTCTCATACTTCTTGACTTCAAATCTCACATGTGTTGTTAATTTTCATTACCATTCTGTAGCATCTGATTTCATCTCATGACAGTGTCCAGGTTTACCCCTATATTATGTTCTGTACCAAACATACCGTTAAGGAGCTCGTTCCTCAACTCCATATCAGTATTTTATATAATAAAAACGCCAAAGTCGAGAACAAATTTTTTTCTCGATTTGGTGATCTGCTTCATAAATTGGAAAATTTTTCCATTTATTCTACTGTTCTGTCTTATAAATTGTCTATCCACATCAGACATTAGTCAGATACCAAGCCAGGGCAGTTTTGATAGTTTAAAATTTTACCCAGGGTGCTGCCGTGTAAACGAGAAATTTGATTCCTATACATTGGCCACATCACCGTACAGAAATCTCAGTTTTGAAAATTGAGTTAAAAGTCTTCTACAATGATTTTAAAAAAGTGAAATATTTTTGCGGTATGTTGGGGGCACTCATCGAAATGTGTTCCACGGGCTTCCTTTCATCCTCACGATTCTGTATCAAAGACCTCGGCTGTAATCAACGGTAAGAGACAAGTTGGTTACTTTGACAAATTGCACAGTAAAGCGTCAATAAAATGTCATAAGGAAGGTAGTTCAGTTACCTGCGATGTGATTTTTTTATTCAGATAACTCACAGTTTTCAAATATGTCTACAGTAACGAAACGTTTTTAAAGCCGTAAATTTTATTATTAAAAATTCGTCAGTTGGTACTTAACATTGCACACCCGCAAACTGAGTACATTTCGTATTAGTTTGCACTTTTATTGTATTGTATGTTAACCGGGG
Organism: Schistocerca piceifrons; assembly: GCF_021461385.2. Classification (NCBI taxonomy): domain Eukaryota; kingdom Metazoa; phylum Arthropoda; class Insecta; order Orthoptera; family Acrididae; genus Schistocerca; species Schistocerca piceifrons. The sequence continues at coordinate 448,076,425 of NC_060142.1, forward strand.
ACCTAGAAACGACGGAGAGGCTCCGTCCCCGCCGCAGCCGCAGTG